>NW_011967224.1:347337-359125 GCF_000949405.1 Vollenhovia emeryi | reverse complement strand
TTTGGCAGGACTATATAAAAGATCGCGGCACTCCTAAAATTTGCGATCAATTGTTGCTCGACGCATCTAATTAGAATAAAGTTGATCCGTCGAAATGTAAATTAGCGTATAAAAAAAAAATCGTAGATCGGTAACAAAATTAGAGAAGTTCGCGAATTAATTGCGACAAAATTAATCGGAGTGTAATGAATTTGGCAGGACTATATAAAAATATCGCGGTACTCCTAAAATTTGCGATCAATTGTTGCTCGACGCATCTAATTAGAATAAAGTTGATCCGTTGAAATGTAAATTAGCGTATAAAAAGAAAAATCGTAGATCGGTAACAAAAATTAAAGAGAAAAGTTCGCGAATGAATTGCGACAAAATTAATCGGAGTGTAATGAATTTAACAGGACTATATAAAAATATCGCGGTACTCCTAAAATTTGCGATCAATTGTTACTCGACGCATCTACTTAATTAGAATAAAGTTGATCCGTCGAAATGTAAATTAGCGTATAAAAAGAAAAATCGTAGATCGGTAACAAAATTAGAGAAGTTCGCGAATTAATTGCGACAAAATTAATCGGAGTATAATGAATTTGGCAGGGCTATATAAAAATAATCGCGGTACTCCTAAAATTTGCTATCAATTGTTGCTCGACGCATCTAATTAGAATAAAGTTGATCCGTCGAAATGTAAATTAGCGTATAAAACGAAAAATCGTAGATCGGTAACAAAAATTAAAGAGAAAAGTTCGCGAATGAATTGCGACAAAATTAATCGGAGTGCAATGAATTTAGCAGGACTATATAAAAATATCGACACCTTTCAGCGATGTTTCTGGCAAGCGTCTCTGACGAAACAAAATCGTCATTTCTTTAGCGCGGCTGTGACATGTGTTGGCTATTCTTCAGAGAATGGAGAAATTCTGCGAATATATGGGACGCAAGATTAAATTTCGCGTCGAGCATAAATTCTTCGGCTCGCGAACGTATTGATTTAACTACGTGGTGTGATTTCTGCGGATGCCAATCAGGTGGCCGGGCTCGTTCATCTCGCGAGGGGTATGTATGTCGATAACAGAATATCGTTGAATGCCGCTTACCAATTCCACTACACCTATCTTTTAAATAGCTTCGCTCGCGCCGGGGAACATCGAAGGGTCATTGATTAAATCGCTATTATCGCGCGTCTCTTCTCTAGGAGAAGGTCCTTTTTCTAACCGACTTGCGACTTTCCAATGATTGCTTTAAATTACAACGGTAAATACAGTTAACAATATAAATAACAGGTGTATAATGATAATAATTTTATACGTGCAAGAAAGCTATGGCCGGTATTCATAGTCGGATCTTATATTCAAGACCGTCTTGAATTTATCTAAAGATGATGTATGGAACATTTGATTGGTTGCGGAGTATCTAGAGATGATCTTAAGACGGTCTTGAATATAAGATCTGACTATGAATACCGGTCTAAGACTTCAGCTATCGGGAGAGAATAAATATACATGTGTTTTTTTAACGACGTCGAACCTTCATGTTTTACGATACTGGCAATTGAACGAACCTTCAATTGCCTGACGTACGTGAAATTACATTCAGATATTGTCTTTTCTAGCTCGAGTCAAAATCTAGGTATCCTTAAGAGGCTTATATCGTTTATTTAAAGAAAGGGGGAAACGTGAAGAATTGGCTTTAATATATTCTCTTGTATAATTTTTACATTTAATTGCTCGCTTTATGATCAATTATTATTTTCTTAAAAAGTTTCCCTGCGAGTTATACAATTTTAATTTCCTTCAAAGCTGAAAATGATAAAACGATAGTGAAGTTCTTGCATCGCAGTGATTCTTTTAAAATTATTGATATGGAAATTGTTGATTTCCGAACATTTGAATGTTAATAAATTTTTACTAGATAGTTTTGAATCTCTATCAAAATTAAAAAATTCTCAAGTACGTTTCCGTGGCGTAGGACGAATAATTCGCGTACAATCTCGTATATTAGTTTATGAAGCGAAATTATCAAATTACTAAAAGTATCGCGAATGATTTTGTTCCTCTCAATCAATTGATTGTAAGCGCGCCATCACGCTGCAAAGATATGACATAATCGAGGGCCGTTTCGGCTACACTTTTTCTTTGCACGTGGCGTGATTTGAAAGACCGTTCCCCACCTTGTCTGAGATCGGTCCCTCGAGCGGTTGACCTTGAGACCAGCTGACAAATCGAGGAAGACGAACGAAGAGAAGGAGGTGAAGGAGGAGGAGGAGGAGAAGGAAGACGAGGGTTGCGCAACGCTTCGAAATATCGCGATTTTGAGACCGACCATCGAGATCTTCGCGTAGTGTCTCTTTGTCTCTGGTAGAGAAGTAAATATTGTCGGGTCTAATGCAATGTGTATCGACAATCAATGTTTCTGACGGATTTCTGCCTTTTTTTGTTTACTAGGATTCGTTTATTGCTATTAATCTAACTTAAAGACATTGTCAAAAATATTTCGCCAAACAAGTCGTAATTCCATTAGCTTATTCTTACAATTAGAAAGATAATACAATATATTATGGAATCATTGAGAATTTTCATCGCAAATTCATCTCGGTTTCTCGTCAACAAAAATTAAAAATTTCTTAAGAAAATATTATTTGTGATCCGAAATGTTTAATTGCTGACTAATTTTTAATCTTCTCAGCGTTTCTCGTCTCCCGAGTCTTCTATATTATCGCCGTGACTCTTTTCTGAATTGTTCATGTGCAATCAACATCTTATTAACGACCGTCGTACGAGAAATCTATCTTTTCGCGATACGTACGACGTAGATAGAAGATTCGATTTCTTTCCAAAGAAAAATCTGCGATATTTTACGATTCGACAGACAAATAACTCTTCTTGACCACTAAAAAGGTATGTGTGACTAGGTCACGAGACTGATCGTAAATTTTCATTTCGCGAGAAAGAAATAGCTTTGTCGATTCGAAAAGTCGCAATTATTCTTGTTTTCTAATCGATACAACGTGTTTGGTCAATCCGGCTTACAAATCTTGTTTGTTACATTGGTGGAGTTTTGCATTTAGATAGTCGAACAAAGAAATGCGAAGGAAGAGATAGAACAGTTACACTTGGCAAAACGAAACGAGAGATGAAGAAAAAGCTGTAACCGACACTCGTAGAGACAAATGGTCTTTAGTAAAAGTATAGTGAATTAGGCTACACGTTCGTCGCAATATGCATCAAAAGTATATTCAAGTAAATTTAATACATTAGAAAGATTCTTATAATCGATCTTATAATTCTTATAATCGAAATGAGAGTAGATGAGTCATTCGCGAGACTCGTGAAATAGCAGAGAAACAAGGATGGAACATTAGTCATTACAAAAAAATGAGATGAGAGAGAGAGAGAGGGGGGGAGAGGGAGAGAGAGAGTTAGGCTATCGTCATAGTTTGAAAGCGGCGGTAGAAAAGACGGAGCGGTAGCGGACAGCAAGAGGAGAAGATGGGAGGGCGGGAGAAACCAGATGGGAAAGGGAGTACCGAGAGAGGGTGGAAAGAGCGCCATGTTCGCCCTCTGACGCTCTTTTGAAGGTCAAGGTTTTCCGCCCCTCGTTGACTGAGAGAGAAAGAGGGGGAGAGAGAGAGAGAGAGCGAAGGGTGAGAAGAGGGGAAATAACAAGAGGGAGGGGAGAGAGCGAGAGAGGCAGCGAGAAAGACACACACATACACACGCGCGCGCACACGCATACACTGGTAACTACGATAAAGGTGGAGGATGGTTCAGTCGTAAGAGGGATGAAGAGAGAGACGTTGTAGGGAACATGTACGTGGGTGGTCGGTCGAGGGTAAACTGTAGAACAGAGAGGGGGAACTATAGAGGGTAGCGAGAGCCTGGTGCCCAGTATTTATAGCGCTTGCGAACCGGTCGATAACGGATAGCGACATTGCGCAGTTGGGAAACCCCCGCGTCGAAGCCTGCCCACGCATATCGCCCTCTTGCCGTCCCCTCGTCGCTTCCACCAACCCCTTTCGCTTTGACTCGATCTTTTTCCCCTCTCGCTCATACCTTCCTCTTCTTTATCTCTTTATTAGCAGCTTAAATTTAATTTTTACTTCAACGCGGAGAGTAAACGTTTAATTATCTATTGTGTCGTCCACCCTCTATGCAATTTTCCTTTTTTTTTCTCAGGTCTCTTTATCACTAGATTTATTTTTATCCTTGTTAGCACTAACTACGCTTCTGTGTTCCGCCGTCATTTCTTTCTGATGTGTTTCTTTGAGATCTTGTGTAATCTCAAGGAATGAAACGTACACAGATCAGTCTTGCTTTCCTCAATTGCAGATTCTTTGATTAATTTCCAGTTAATGTTTCCTTGTATTAAACATCAAGACATTTTACAAGGGAAAAATAAATGATGACAGAATCTCTTGGAACTTGCAATCTTTCCTTTTCTACTTGTACTCTGTCGTCGTTCAATATTTGTAAATAATTTTGAATCTTCTTAAATATATCTTTAGATACCATGCATTTTTTAATATTGGACATTTTAGACGAGTCTTGAAACTTGAGTTTTCTTTAAACAACTTTCTCGAGAGGCAAGAACATTTTCTCAGCATATCTCGAACGTGACGGATTTACGATTGTTACGTCGGATGTTATCATCTTTCAAATATCATAATGCAAAATCTCTAACGACTTCTTTTATATGCCCCCCCCCTCACCTTCTATCTATTTATCCTTGTCGAATAATTCACCGGCAAACTCATTGTGAGCATGTAGCTACTCTACTCGCAGTCCTAAGTATAGCAACCTTACGTGTATTTTCGATGCAATTCATGCGGCGCTTTATCGGAAAATGACCGAATGGTGTGACAGGGAGTGTTAAATTAAAACTGCGATCGATTATCTGGAATAAAAATTGTTAATAAAGATCCAGAGTGATTCATCGCGTACGCGTAATAATTTCGCCGCCACATTTATTCATAAAAATTCTTATAGTTAAAGGATCATTATTATTAAGTGTTCGCAAAAGAAAAAGATTAAATATATGTGTGATTATATATTTATTTCTTGAATAGTACTTGAATGAATGAATGAATGTCTGAGTAACGAGCATTACGCACTTTACGGTACTTGTCGTTGGACTCGTTTATGACTGAAAGTTACTCGTCGTCTTCGTATTTCGCTCATCTTCGTTGACAGATTGCACCGATTATTATTACCGAATAATTATACATTCCGTAATTAAATACACGTAATACCGGTGGAAAACTGAAGTTTTGTGTCTTTTACTGTGGTGATTAATCGCGATTGAAGTTGCGAAGGATATCTTGGTACGCACGTGTGCGCGCGCGTTCGTGTTGGAAATAATAAGCCAAAAAGAATACATAGAGAATATAAAGAAAGTTGATTGGAGTTAATGCGATGTGAAGAAGAAGAAACGAATGAGGATCACTACTCGACGCGTTGGTTTTTAAAACGTAACTCCTCGCCCCTATTTGAGTGTTTTTTTTCCCACGAAGAAAAGTCACGAAGAAAAGAATAGTCATCGATGTACGGACAAAAAATTCGGTCGCATTAAGAATCGAGGAAACGATGTTTAAATACACATTCAATGTTGTTTGCACTGCCGAGTGAAACTCTTGACGTTTTTCACGCAAATATCCTGTACAACAAGTTGCCAAGTCTACTGTAGGGAAGGATGGAATTTGTGGAAACGAAACTAAAGCAGCGAATCCGAGCGGGATAATCACGAGCAAGAGTGAGAATGGGACGAAAGGATAAGAGAATAAAAAGAGGGTGGAAAGCGAAATAGGGCGGGGAGGTTAGGAAAAAGGACTCGGAGTAGGCGGAGTAGTGCGTCGACGATATAGTGTGGGGGTAAGTGCATTGCCATCCCTTTCGTCCTGTGCCGGGGCGTATCGGGGATGGCCGGCCGAGCCCTCTCTTCGTTCCCTTCGAGGAGGGAGGGGTGGGAGAAGGAGCGTTTTGGTGCGATGCAAATAGTGAATAGTTGGAGAAGATAAGCGCCGGGCGGATTTTGTCAGGGATAACTCAGCGAGAGTGCAAAAGTCACCGCATATTTCTCTACGGTCCTTTTAAGGATCGAAATCAGCATGGTCGATGAGCACGGTCGAGATTTCGAAGCTACAATCATGAAATCGTGATGCTCGTGGCTTGTCGTTGGATCCGTTTCCTGTACCGCGGGGAAAAGTCGAGTTCAGACCGAGATTAGAGCAGTCTCTCGCGTAATTTGGTTGGCGCGAATTCGCAGGTGGATGATTATCACGTAGGTTTAAATGCATCAGTGTGATTTTACTGGAGTTTAAACGCGTGTCTCAAGTTTTTTGCTTTCATCAATGTTGATTAATCTTAAATTTTGCCAATCTGGCGGCTAGCCGATAACTTTCGAATAATAAAAATTTGTATTTACAATCGCGTCGCGTCTATGATACACGAGTTAGAATCCAAAGAATAAAGTGCGAGCAAAAATATCTTTGGGTATCTGAATTTTCGAGAGAGCCTTCGAGCTCTCGCGCCGACAGTTCCATCGTACGAAGTTATCTCCTACGGGGATAATTTCATAGAGGAAATCTCTATGCCATAGATATAGATGATATAATGAGGAGTAAGGGACAACAGATTGATTATTTATAGCAAACTATTGCAGACCGACAGTGCAACTTACTCTCAATTTCTCCTCTCCCTCTCTCTCCTCCTTCTCTTTGTGTTACGGGGAATAACATTAATACAAATTTATCCGAGAGATATGGAGAACGAGCGGTGGAAGTGCCCTGGTGAGAGGGTGGGTGCACCCTTTTCCCCTCTCTATCTCTCTCGACGAGAGGTGGTACGAGCTGGTCGGGAAGGGTGGCCGCCCTTTTCCGAGGAGAGAGGAGGCAGCTCGTTGGAAAATTTACGCCGGCAGCGGATGGACCGTAAAGGTCGCCGTTGCTGGTTGTCTCCTCTCTTCGGCGCCGTCGCCGCTGGTTTGCCCTCCTTCGTAAAGGTTGCCAGCTGAGAGCAACGTCAGCAACGAGAGTAGATCGTAGTGTTGTCGCAGCTTGCCCCGGGGTTAGTTATGTGTTCTTCCATTACCGCGAAACGTGGACTCTTCGAAAGGGAGAGAGAGTTTTCAATGGCGGAGTATTTATAGCAGTGAAATTTATAAAAATTGAAGTAACGAGCGCGCGAGAGAGAGAGAGGGGGGGGGGTAAGAGGGAAAGAGAAGAGAGAGATAGAGAGTGAGTGAAAGAGAATGAGAAGAGAGAAGGGGGCGAGAGGGAAGGCACGAGACAAAGAGGGCGGGATCAGCTGGGGAAAATGGTGTGGAATGCGTGGGTAGGAGATGCGAGCAAACGTCGTCGATGCACGCTCTTCCTGATTCCGTTCCTTCGAATCTCTAGGTCGCCGAAGAGCGGAATAATCGGTAAATTACTCGCGTGTAGTAATCGCCGAGATAATTTCTGGCGATACGCAGTTCACTCTGTATTTTCGGAATCGTTGAATTTTCCACCGAGGACACACGATACAATTCGACGAGAGACAGTGTCCGTAACTCAAAAGATTTATTCGGAAAACGTCGCGTTTCTAGAGATATCTGATAAATATTTTTTATGACGTTACTCTCTGCACTTTGGAATTAAAGGGGAATCGATTTATGGAATCGAATTGCGATGGGTTTAAGTGAAAAATTCGATTACATCACATTACGAAAAGTGGATTAGGCCCATATGGAACCGGCTGCGTTGCGACGCAGGCTCAAACATATGTATTTCTCCGCTGCATTACTCATTGACGCTGATCTATGGTGTCGATAATGCTCCTCGCGAGCACTCTCGAGATCAGTCACGCCGCGTGAGAATGATATCACGTCGATATTAGATTATCGCGGTGCGGGCGGTGTCACACGTCGACGAAATCAATATCGAGTGTAAGACCTTGGATCCCAAGGACACGCACGGCGAGATAAGCTCGTTGGAGGCGCGACGCGTGCAATTTGCGATCATCCAATTGTTCGTCATTCATAAAAGGATCGATTGTTATCGCTAAGGGAACACGCGCTTCATAGACGATTTTGCTGTTGCATGTTTGGCCGAAGGATCCTAATGTGTGCTCTTTTTGGTTTCGAAACTCTGCTTTGTGATCGAAGCTGCATTAATTGCGTTGCGAATTAACTTGGGCCAAAATTTTGTTTTACTGATAACAAGATAATACGGGAGGAAGTACAGGTATACACCTTTTCTGTGCGTGCACGACGACAGGTTTCGATTTCGATACGGCTTGCGAAAATGCATCTGTAAACGAGTGAATCAGTGTTCTTATTCTCTTTCCGGTAATTCTCTTAATCTAATTTAATGTAACGTCAAAAATTCCTTGAAATATAATTGCATCTCCGCTACGAATTTTGCGGCGATGTAGTTTCTCGCATTTCATTTTCCTGTCGCAAATGGTGACAGTTTCTGTAATAAAGATTTTCTTTTTCCTCCGCGTTTTTTCGTTTGGTTTACAATATTTTCCCCCCGCTTTGCGTGAGCATATACACACACAGGCGCGCGATTAATTTGAAATTAGTAACAATGGGAAAAACGAGACATAGAGACGAAATTAAAATGTTCTTCTTAACTATTAACATTTCTTTTTTTTTATTACTAATAAAGACCTTGGAGGTATTCCTGGAGAAATACTGCAAACGCAAAATTTACAGCGCGTTGCAGCGGAAACGTTGGAAATAACGGCACGTAATCTATTTAGTTATTTCTGTAGAATGATGAAAACAATGGTTTATATTAAATGTTTTGTATTAAAAATATTATATTAAACACATTCGCCGTTTTATTAACTCGATCGAATTTATTCGCATGTATAGTTGCGACAATACTCGTATCTCAAATATACTAAACACGGCTGATTTTCTTCTAAATTTCTCTCTCCCTTTTTTTTTTAGTTTGTAATCTTAGCCGGCAACGAGATAACGCAAGTATTCTTCATTATCGAATCCGGAATTAACTTGACGCCACTATCGCTCGAACGAGCAATGATATAGCAATAAGTGATTCCGAGTAATTAGTGCGACTACTTGGTTTCAATGAAATATCGAAAGCTATAGCCAATGCGAGTTGATGACGTGAGTTAATAATGAAAGGGAAAGACCGTAATCGAAAGAAAGAACGAGAGAGGAGGAGAGAGGCTTGATTTGATAATTATCGTAGACGTAAGTGTGGGTAGCAGGTATTAAATAGATATTCGCGTATAGGAATGTGTGGGTGTGCGTACATGTGCATGTACGCCAATAATATCGTGAATTGAAAGCGTACTTGGTCGAGCATTAGTGACGTCAACCGCCGTTGCGTCTTTGATCGAAAATGAGATGGTTCTTCCGAACGGAAATATGAATCATCTCCGTAGTGTTGCATAATCAATCGTCTAATAATAAAAAGTGGCAATGTGTATCGCGCAATTTCTGACGATGCATTTTTTTCTTTGTTGATTTTAGTGAGCAGACTCCACTGCGAGTCGGAGTCATTCAAAATGGATCTCATCCTCGATATCAATAGCTGGTTGTACCCAATGGAGCTGGGTAAGTTTTTACGATTGACAAATTAATTGCCTTTACTGTCGTACTTGTTCAATATTGTTCTAATTGCGATAACGTGTCGCATTGAATATTATTTGACGTACAAAACGTAAGATATGAAAAAGGGAAAATGAACTTTTTAAAGAGGTCTATTTGCAATTTTGTTAAGAGTGCAAGTACCGAAAAACTTGGCTATTATCTGAAGCTGTAGTTTCTCCAGAAACAATTAAATATGGATAATTAAGTTATATTTTGATACAGTTTATACATTTCTATATAGTTTTGTTTCACATAATTTGAGATGCTCGATAGCTCGCGATATTTTATTTAGTACATTCGGATGATTACAATTTATTTTACATTTAATTGTATAATATTCCATCAATTTTTGGCACAAAGCACGTTATTATCTCGAAGTCTCAAATTGGAGTTTTGTTCGGAAATCCTATTTGTCGAGAAAATAGAAAAAATATATATACCGAATATCGTTCCTTCGCTTCGTGCGAACGTGTGCAAAAGTTGTAATTTCCGAGGGAACCGCCGGCGTGTATCACCAGTTTTTCATATTTCCCTGAAACGTGAAATTCTTCGATCTTGTTCCATTTTTAACGTTATACTGAAAGACATGTTAAAAGCAAAAGCTCGTCTCCCGCGCGATATATGTGTATCTAAAAGGTCTTGTACAGAGTGTTCGAAAAGCGATAGCAAAATGAGCTACTGTGCAAGTAACGAACGGAAGATCATTTGTGCGGATTTTATTGTCATCGATATTGCTGCATATTTTAGATAGTGTTTACGTATATACACTACTGTGTAAAAGGCTTATTGTTCGTCTGACAGAAATACGTAGATACAGCGTTCTTTCGCCTTTCATTTATAATCCTTTTTTTGCAACTTTGTTTTTTGTTCCTTTCCTTTGCAAAACTGATAAGAAATGTTTGGTTTTTATGTTATTCTTTTCTAATTATTCCTAGTTATTTAAAGTATGTATTTGCTCAAGCCTTTCGCACAGTGGTATAGCAGTGTGTGTATGTATACACGTATATACATGTATACACATGTACGAAGCAATATTAAAAACACACATACATTAGAGTAGAAAAGATTATTTACGTAAAATTTTTTCAACCAAGAAAAAACCTAGTAGCATTATTTCATTATGAAGTAAAATAGTTTAAAGAATAAATTATCCGAACTTTAGAACTCGATTTCTTTGCCATTTAATTTATTCTACATGAAATTAATATTACATATTGAATGAATATTTTATTAATCGCGCGTCTCTTTTAAAAGACTTTGGTTTGATTTGAGGCAGTTTTGATATTAGCCTTAAATTTTTTTCGCAAGCACCTGTGTATCACTTATTGCTATTACGGTTTTGTACCGATGCTTCCAATGTTTCGACATATTGGAGAATAATAAAAGATCTTTGTCGTCCGTTTTGAATTGCGTCGTGCGAAATCACAGTTTGGCGTTTATGCGCGAACATAATCTTTCGAAATGCACTTGGCAGCCGTGAGTGATCGTGATATTCGGCTTTTCTCGCGTCACTTTCGGTCTCTTAAACACTGGAATTTTCTGTTTTCTAGGTAGATTCTAGAATTAATCGCTAGACTTTGCAACCCTTTCCGTGAATAAATTTGCAATCCACGGTTTGCTTACAATTAGTCGAAATATGTAAATATCATCAACAATTTTCGAAAATTATGCATAGTAAAAAATAAAAGACTTTAGATCACAAAGTCTTCGGTAACAGAATATATTTGAAAATATTAATATGCATAATAAAGTTGTATCGGTTTTGCGCTCTTTGAAAGTAACAATTCAAAGAAATACACATAATACTACAAACGTTTTATTTACGTTTTTCCGACTCTTGGCAAATTGACGCGTTAGATTCGTTTCTTTCACCATTTGTCACTTTTTGTACTTCCGTCGCTAATGCGAATTCCTTGCATTTGTTGTTTAAGTTGGCTCCGGTTTAATTGTGATACGTCACACGATATAGTAAAAATGTGTAACAGCATATATATTTATTCGCATAAAACAGCAAATGTATCTGATCGAAGCTAAGATAGCGCATTTCTCTTTACGAAGGACATGGTTGGTTTCGAAATATTTCACTTATTGCTAGACACGACAATTTTTTCTCAGGCAAACAAGAACAAATAACATTTTTAGAAATGCTCATTCGCGAGCGTGCCACGCACACATCTCCTGTCATATTTAT
>NW_011967224.1:326304-345715 GCF_000949405.1 Vollenhovia emeryi | reverse complement strand
CAGCTATATTGATTTGCTACATATTTCGCGGAATTAGAACTTGGACCAAGTACTAGCGTCATAGACACAAGAACAAATAACATTTTAGAAACTCATTCGCGAGCGTGCCACGCACACATCTCGTGTCGTATTTATTTTACATATTTCAAAGCAAACATAAAAATTTGTTTTTTAACAGTCCTATACCTTATTAATTATAATTTGTTTTGCTTGTACTTGTAGATATTACGCATACACTTTGAAGCAGTTTTCGTTTTCGTGCGTATATATTTTTTATATGTAACATTATATAAAAACAAGTCGACAAGTAAATAAAGGAGGCCACTCTTGACGAGCGCGAGAGTTAACAAAGCAATATATATTTTAAACTTCAAGATGTTACAGTCGAAGTACAGATCCGCGGACGCGTTTCGGCACACAGTGCTTTCATCGGCGCAAGTTAAACTTAAAATTAAAATTAAACGGTTATTCGTCTGGTACATAGTTATCAGTGATTGTAGAGTGTAGAGTAATTGAGACGGACAGGATTAGTTAGTGATAAAAATCGTAGCTGAGGTACATAGCTGCACGGAAAGAACAATGTAGCTGCTGTAGCTAAAACTTAGCAAAATAGGGACAGCTAATATTTTTAGTTGTGATAGCTCAATATTTTGCTACGACAGCAAACCGTTTGCTGTCGCACCTAATACAATAGGCACAGTAGCAAAATATTGAGCTATCACAACTAAAATATTAGCTGTCCCTATTTTGCTAAGTTTTAGCTACAGCAGCTACATTGTTTTTTCCGTGTGGGCGTAACGGTTGTGGTCAATACTTAAAAATAATTCACAATGCAATAGAAAAGTTATAGAGTCCTCTATTACGAGATAGACCTCTGATAGCTGATGCCGCATTCGACGGGAACGAGTATAGAGAAGTTGTACGAAGAGGCAAAAGGGAATGAAGGGAGTAAGAAGAGGATAATGAAGACAGAGGAGTAGGGGAGTAGGAGAGGAATAGGGCAGGTGAAGTTGAATAGGGTGAGAGTGAGTTCAAATAGTGCGATTGAGAAAGAAGGACAGGGGCGTAGAAGTTAGGGATAGAATGCGTTGCAGGAATAGAGCAACAAATAAGAGTGCGTGTGAGGTAAGGCCATAATTGTAAACCAAGCCCCACTTTTTGCCGTGTAAGCTGAAGTGTAACAAAGATTGATTGATTGAGATGGACTTCTAATACGAGATAGCAGGTTTTCAACGTCGACATTCAATCGCAACTCTTTCTTCGCGACGGTCACACGGTCTACAATGCACTTTCCATTAAACAGACCTCACTCCAAGGGCAATAAATTCACGATGGAACCAGCGCACGTTGTCTGTTAATTTAGCGGAAATCTCGGTATCTCATAATAGACCACTTGCCCCTATCAATTAAATGCCTTCGTG
Source organism: Vollenhovia emeryi (assembly GCF_000949405.1). Taxonomy (NCBI): domain Eukaryota; kingdom Metazoa; phylum Arthropoda; class Insecta; order Hymenoptera; family Formicidae; genus Vollenhovia; species Vollenhovia emeryi. The sequence continues at coordinate 344,294 of NW_011967224.1, read as the reverse complement.
AAATTGTAACCTTTCAATATTTTTCTCTCGTCTGCGAGAAGTAACTCGGGAGGCTACGATTTTAATTCCTAAATCGATATTTCGCGAGTTTCCCGTTTTTGCCCTACGATATTTGCGACGTGACAAATGACGGTGATAGCACGTTATCTCTCAATTCGTTCCTGCGCTAATCCTGCTACGTGTCTAGAAACGGTTCACCCCCTAACGCCTTTTTTTCCAAACCCGCCATCTTTTCGCGATCGCTCGTCCGGTTATATCGCGGGTGATCCGATGACGTGCGATTTATCGCTAAGCCTGGCCATCTTGCTCCAGCGAGCACGTTGCATCTCGCAGGAGAACAGCGCGATCGCGGCGATTAAATGCTTCCTCGTCTCTGAACTTGACCAATGGAGACTCTCGCTGACCGAGTCCGACTTCGAGGCTCGTCTTGGCTCCGCCTCTGGATTACCGATGCAGCCGCGGCGATTGGTGAAGTTGGTCCCGAACTAAGGGCTACTACGATGCCTTATCCCGATACAGTCTACCGTCTGTCGAGTCGCCGCTGCAAAGGTGCCCTCTCGAGTTCTCGGTGAAATTGGTCCGCTCCAAAGTGAAATTACATAAATTTGTAGACCGAAGGTTCATTCACAATCGCTTGGCGTGCACCCTCTCATTACTATGACACATGGCAGATTACATGTCGGTGAAAGGAAATTGCTTTAAACAAGTTTACAGTATGTCGTAACCTTACGATTAATAACTACGAGTACGCGTGCATGCAGGGCGAGTGTTGACACGAGATACGCCCGCCCGTGGTCGCGTTGTCGAAACGATCCCACTTTCGGGAAACGCGCGTACGCAACGCGCAGTGGACGGAGCCGAGCAACGAAGGAGGACAATTTGTTACGTCGTAGCAGCCTGCAGATGCCGCGCGATAAAATCCGTTACATGCTCCTAAATTGGATTGTTTACACATTAGTCCTAAATGCGCCTGACACGCATACGGTATACAGAGCGCATTCGGTATACGTAGACGAACTGGGCTAGCGTGTGTGTTGGAATACGCGTACGTGTGCGCGCGCGCGGGCGCGCGCGCGGGAAGGTTAAGTCCACACACCAAGGGCCAGGCACTAGGCAGGCGAGTCTCGCCGCTGTATTGACGCGCGGCGTTGAGGCTTGCGCGAGATGACGCAATCTCCCTCCTCCCACTATATAATATCGTCCGTTCTCCGCGGCCTCCTCGTCGCCCCGGTCGCTCCCGTCGGCCCCGTCGCCCCCTCCCCCACCCGCCCCCGCCCCTCTCGGCCCCCGGGCCACTCATTCCGCGGCTCAGCTGCGCTCCCCACTCCGGCGGTCCCTTCCGCAGGCGCAGGTCTTCCGCCGCGCGCCCCGTCCCGCGTCGGGCGCCCACAAGTTCAATGCCAAGGTCAAAGCGGCCACGACTCGCAACCGTGTCGGTCGTGAGTGCGCGCGATACTCGCTCGTTCCTCGAGGAGGAGAGGCGACGAGCCTCGCCGTCCGGTGTCCCTCTTTCCGCGTTCGCGCGCGCCTACGGGCTCTTCCTCAACGACAGCGAGAGTAAAACGCGTCGCGCGCGCTCCGCTTTCCTCGCCTCTCCTCTCTCTCTCTCGCCGCTCCTCTCGCTCCGGCGCGACGTGGCGGACGCCCCCCCGTGTGTGTTGGTTTCGCCTCCAAGTGCTCCCCGTCGACGAGCCTCGCGGGCACGAACCGACGTCCGTCCCGGCGACGAGCGAGCAGACATTTTGGATATACGCGACGCCGGAGTGTGCCGTTTCGAAGGGGAGAAAGACCGTCGTGTCTGCCTGCGCGTTTCGCGCGGATATTTTAAGCCGCGATGTCCGGACGCGACGACGACGACGACGACGACGGCGGCGGCGGCGGCGGCGGCGGCGGCGGCTTCGGCGCGGCCCCCGCTCCGCGTTTCTTTCCGCGACGGAGAAAGAAAACCGTCGACGACGCGACGGCGGACGCGTGGGCGTCGACGTCCCGACGAGGACGAGAGGAGGGACGACGTGGAGACGGAGGAGAGAATAGGTAGTGCGCGCCTGGCCGATCGAAAGCGTCGATTTTGTGATCTCTCGTGAATCTCCGCTCTCGGGACTCGGCACTCAGGCGGGGAAGGTCGGCAAGGTCGCGCGCGCGCGCGCGCGCCGCGCACGGATGGATTCGTCCCGCGGAGGTAGTAGCACGCTACGCCGCCCCGAGATTCGCGTCACGGGCCAAGATGGCGGCGGATTTCGGACAGGATCCGGACGGACGCTGCGCCGCGCCGCGCCGCGCCGCGCCGAGGTAAGCCGCATCGTTTGTGTGTTGGATCCCTCCAGCGCGCATATACATATATCGCCGTCGACCGCGCGCTGTCACGCGTTATCGATTTCGTGGGAGGCCTCTCCTCCCTACGCGAGAATCGCCGCGGCTCTCCCAAGGTCATCGTCGTGAGCCGCGCGCGCGCCAGCGCGCCCCCTCGGAGCTCGTCCTCTCTTTCCGGTTCCGCGTGAGCCGATCCTTAATTGCTCCAATTAGTCGCCGCGATACTCGAACGTAATTGATATTGCGCGCCGTCGCGTAAAGCGGCGCTAATTATCGCGTCTCTTTCTCGCTCCTCGCAGTATCGACGCTGCAATTTGCCGCGCGATCGGCACTTCCGTTTAGATTTCCGCGTTAGAGCCGTCCGCGATCGTCCCGGACTCGCCTTTCGTTTCTCGCGGCAAGTGTGCGGGGCCGCGCGCGTCCACGCGTCGCCGGATAAAAGTCCCGCGACGGACCGACGTCCGTCCGTCCGGCATATATGGCGTTTCGGTTGAACGAGGGTTAATTTAAGCGCGAGAGGTATTACCGCGCCACCGCGACATCACTCGACCGGATGACGTATAGTAGCCGCCGCTGTTACGGTGTGGCACCATTATGACGTAAGCTTGACTCACGTACCTACTCTGCGCGGAGAGCGGTGAGATCAATTTGACCGGTTTTCCCGGACTCGTTCCCGCTGCGACGCGATAACCACAGTGGCCAAATTAGCCTCTTATCTATTACGCGCGCAAGAAAGCGTTCCCGATACGCCGCCGACGGATTAAGAGGAAGCAAGTGCGTGAGCGCGGCGGCGAACTGTTAATATTGGCCATCAAAATGGCGTAGAACTCGTCGGGCAACGGGAATATGTAATGTCGCGCGAGAAGCCGCGGCTGATCGGCCGTTGAAAATTTTCCGTTCTTTGTTACAAATGTTTAGGCTTCATGTTTGCCGAACAGAGGCGGCGGCGACGGCGGCGGCGGCGGCAGCGCAGTGGCGGCGTCGCCACCGCCGCCACCGCCACCACCACCGGCGACTACGACGACGATGTAGTATCGATTAAAGCTCGCGCTATACCTGCCGTTGCGTGTGCTTAACCTTGACCTTGCGTCCCGGGCTTTCTTACGTATCGCCCCGGCCCAGGACGTCGTGTGGAAACGGAGGGCTTTTTCGCACTAACCAATTGTACTCAAGGCAGTTGCCTCGCGACAGTAATGCTCGAAGGTTTCTTCCAAACGGAAACGAGCACTCGATTTACAATGATATATCGTGACGCGCTAATACACACGATTAATACACAATATAAAATATATTCGGAAGATTGTAGTTTGTGGCGCCGTTGCCACATCTCTTGCACCGCACTCGTGTCTGCTGCACAATTGTTCCCATTTTTCAGTTTTAACTGTTTATATCATTGAAACGGGACGGTCAGTAATTTTGATTCCTTTTACAAGCTAGTCGTTCTATTTTGCTCTATAACATATTTGTTTCTCGTACGAATCGCAACTCATCGTGTTAAGCTTAAAAAAACTTAAGCGTGCCATCATTTGCGTTTGCAAACGCAAATATTAATATTTTAACACATAATAATATGTGTGAATAATATTGCAACGAATTATATTGTTGCGTGTAAAAATACTTTCAACGTGTTTTACACGTAATATGTCGTGTAACATAGCAAGCTTAAAAAATTTTTTTTAGAACTTTGAGACGGTCAATTTTAATTTAATTAGTCGTCTTTTGCACGTATTGATGTGAGGAAACCGTAAAAATTTGAAACAATTCTCACATAAATGATTTTCCGAAATAGCTACCTTAAAATCTCCCGTATTCACTTTGACATGTAGGTTGCGTCACGGCGATAATCTCAGAAATCTCTTTGGGATCTTTCGTTGCTTAGGACCAGCCCGTGTATTCGATTGCGATAACGAAATTTAACTGGGGACTCGTGGCTCGATTTGAGATCGCGCGCTGCCAGTTGTTTCATTCGTAACATCTTATCGAGCTATACCGAGACTCGACTTATACCGAAACGTAAAGTTTTGTTTACGAGCTTGTACATTGTGAATTGAACGCGTAAAATGGATCCACGTTTATTTTCAGCGCGGCTTCTTTCAGTCTTCTTTCTCCTCGCTTGTTCCAACTTGGAGTACTATTACGATGACCTTTCCTAACAGCTTTCTCTATTTCTCTCCCTAGTCTTTTGTACCACTTGTTACATCACCTCTTTCGACCTTACGCCTCGCTTCTTCCTTCGTTACTATCGATTTTATGATCGCGATCTCGCGAAGCTCTTAATTTTTAACGACTAATTTAGTTTTGCACGAGCGAGAAATAGATACTGCTCCGGTAAATATCACAGGCACATCTGACGGGCGGGCATTGAAAATTGCGACGCGTAATTTTATTGATCTCTCAAGCCGAGAGATCTAAATCCTGTTAAATTAACTTAATTTAACGATAGTGATGTGATTTAAACTGGCAATCTTGTTTTCTACGTAATACTCACGATTAGCAATATTTGTGCCGATGGCGCGAGTAAAGTTTCGTCACTTGAAACTAATTAGTTTAATCGTGGAAATCTTTGCAGTTCCAGTTTAGTAAAGGTTAAAGTTACCATCGTATTAATATTGTATAAAATAATAAACATTTAAGTTTTGAGATCCGCCGATTTTATCTCGATACCAGACGAGTAGTATCGAGCGAACGTACACACGACAATAATCTTGCACGCGTAGATTTAATTAAGCGCGGGGATAAAAATACATGGGCGAATAATCCAAGTTTTTATGAATTAGCGCACTTGTCACTTTTCTCACTTTTTGCGCAATTTTGCAAAATTTGACATTTACTTCTCTCCGCAAACTGCACCTAACGGCTTGTTCAACCAAGTGCACTTTGCGTGGCAAGATGCAAAGTGCATCTCGCGAGCCGCGCATCCGTCGAAATATCGTATGTACGGTGGAAAGGGTGGATCCGTCAGTTTATACAATCTAGCCAGCACCCGCCAACGAGCGGATGGAACGTGACTGATGCAATCATGTGGCGATGTGTTTTCGATGCATTCGCGCGAACGCTATTATTGGACTCGTTTATATTCCGTCATTGCATGGCGCTTTTTTTTTCGCATCCGAGAAACATCGAGATCATCCTGCGTTGAAGCGTAGGCATCCGATATTACTGCGCAGACGGCAGAAAATATGCCATTACCGAGTCGTTGAGGTAACGAACTGCTATATTTTTCCCATCGAGAGCCTCGTGCATTTAATTTTATTCGACACTTACTTTCTTTCCTTTGCGGATTTAATATACGTGACACGTTCAAGAAACAAAAATTCCGTTTACCTGTTTGCGTCATTGCCACGATGAATAAAATACTGTCTATTGTTTCCAGCGAATTACGTTCGCGCCAATAAGTATTTATTAGTCAATTTTGTGACAACCTCACTGAAAAGTAGTATGCGAAACTTGTGAGCGATGAAAGAAATTATTTTGCCCGTGACTAAAATATTTATTTTTTTCTGTAGCGATGTACGGAACAAAGATTAGTTAACGAGCGGAAACTTTTATATGTGTAACGAAACGCCGTTGTGTGTTCAGGAGATAAATTCCGCCTTGTACTGGCGACGACGTTACGCGAGGACGGGTATCCAGACGGTAACGAGTGGAGCCCTATGGAACAGGAGGGCGGTTCCAGAGCAGACAGCTTTGAATACGTCATGTCCGGCAAGGTGTATCGAATCGAAGGCGACGAAGCCAACAACGAGCCCAGCAGCAGACTGTAAGTATCTGTTCTGTCCTAGTGAGCGTTCTTACGTAAGTTCGGTCTGAGATATTAGCCTTTTCATCTCTTGGAAAAATTTAATTTATTGTATTCCGCGAGACCGACCAGTGGCACGAAGAGGAAAAATAATTCATACATTTGTGGCGAAGACAGGAGAATTAAGTGAGATCAAATGGCAAATCTCCCAGGCTGATCTTACTAATGAAATATACCCGACAGTTAGGGGGAGTAGGCTTGCCTAGAAACTTTGAAAGACAAATCAATTTCTGGGTTTTGGCGTTTTCGTAAAACACCTTGGACGTATTTCCTGAAAGTCCCAAGTCAATCCGGGCGAAATTGACAAAGTTATAAAGAGTGCAAATTATGCTCTTTGAAGCGCGCTTTGCATTACTCGGAGCAGGCACGGTACGATAATCCCCTTGGAGAGCTCTTTTGTACTAGTGAATACAGGCTAGAGACGGATGACATGGTCCAAGTTGAAACATAATTTTTCTTACTTATGTGTAAGCCACATGCAGAACTTTAAATGCATTTTTCTCAGAATCGCATTACTGTAGCCAAAACTACTCGATCGATTTAATTCAAGTTGCTAAATTCATTCAAGTGCAGGCTTATTTTGGACATGAGAATTTAGGAGCCTATACAGGATTTTTTCCTTTTTACTTTTACTTACTTTTTTACGTACAAAGTATAAGCGATTTGTTGGCCGACGACCGATATTTCAATTGTCATTTTGCTGCAGATCAACTTGTTCGAAAATTTGCTATGTTAACTCCCGAGTAATTTAATGTATTAACTAAGAATTCCCGGATTTTTTTTTCATTTCGAATAATCCAGTTACAGTCCGAGCTACAGTCGTTTCCGCGCGTATACTTGCTCTAGTTTTCGGTTGAGAAAACTACTGTAACTCGTTCGATATGCAGTCTTTATAACTGAATGTTATTTGTCAATAAAAGTCTGATGATTTTGTTGAAAAACCTCCTAGGAAGGCCTACTCCCTTGAGATTCGTTTGCACCTTACGATTTTAGCTTGAAGTCTCGTATCGTTGTTTACAAAGCCTATGATATGCAGTGATGTATTCTCAAACGAGAATAGATAAACGAAGCAACCTGCAGCTTGACTTTTAGACACAAGTTTTTGTAGATAAGTCGTAAATAACATTGTCGTTATTAATTTTTTCTTATTAGATCGTCAACTTGAGAGTAATTTTTCATTTGTACATATTTAAAGATAGAGATTCGTACACGCTTTCGTTACGCATTAAAATGCTTAAAAAAATCCTGCAGTGCAAACGAATCACTCGTCATTTTCTACAATATCCGAGCAGAATTCCACACGAGATGTCGTTGCATGTAATATCCTTGTGCCACTTGTTACAAAAGAAGGGATTTATTGTGTTGTTGCTTATGCACATTGTACGTTAATATTTGATTCTGCTCGGTTACACCGTACGCTGGCCCAGTATATCGGGTATACGCACGGACGCACGTCATGACGCGTGACGACGTTCGAACGACGCAACGTCGATGTGCGACAAACTTTCTGCTGTGCGATCTCTTATTGGCTCGTTTCCAAGCGCTCTCAATGAAGCCGCGTGAGCACCCGAAAACGACTTTCTACGCCGCTTCTAGAGAAATTGGCTCTCTGTTGTCGTCTGTTATCGCTCTAAACAAGATCTCTCGACCGGGTCGAGAAGCGGTCCAACGTCGTTTACGCGATGAGAATTCTTATGTACTCAGCGGACGGCGGAGAAGTAAAAGAACATCATAAGCGACACGAATAGTCGCAGATAATATTAATGAGTAAAAGGGGCTAAGAGCCTTGACCAGGTGTTAGTGTCAAAAAGGTGAAACTTTAGTTTATTAAAACATAAAAATTACAGACGTTTCGGTCTTTCTTTAGACCATCCTCAGTGTATAAATAGAAAAGAAGTTAGTTGCAGATAATTTTTTAATTGATTAACACTATGATTGACATTTTTCAAATAGATATCGTCGAATAAGTTTCAATATAAATCACAAATAGATTTAATATCGCCAGTAGTATAAAACCAATTGATATGCAGTTTTTCAAAAAACGACCTACACTGGCCAATGTTTTTATTTAAAAAAAAACGAACGACGTTTCGGTCCCGGATTTGGACCCTTTTCAAGTGATCCGCAAACGTACATAACTTAGCACTAAATATTTTTTCAAATATTTAAAATACTTTTTTTCTATAAAGTCACACACGAAGAAATATCACACGGACAACGTAGCAATTGAATGACAGTAAAGTTAAGGCTGTGTGTGAATTACGTGATACGCAATTGCCCAAACCTTGGCACGATTGGTTGAGCACGCCGAAATAGTGCGTCATCGGGTGGGCCATTTTTAGCCTCGTCATTCATGAACTATGGACTCGCTATTTTTTTCAAACGCAGTTTTGTTAACTATCGCTACACCTCTGTTGCTAACAAACGAGTGTGACAGGTAGACGTAAGTTCGTAATAATTATAACAAGCATAAATTACTATAAACAGGTACACAATATTAAGTTATCAGATATCATAAAAAAAACCAGTCATATTAGAAGCGATACTCGTGAGTTCTTATATTCGTGTTAAGAATCGTTTAGAACCAAATGTTTAAAAAGCTAATTAATCTGCTGAACAAGTGTCGCGAGACAATTGTTTTGAAAATGGTAGCACAATGCGAAATTGTTTTTTCCGTCCGGACGGAAAAGCGGAGGTGTTGGGCTTTTCATTTCAATCCGTGCTAAGAATTGTTAAGAGCCAAATGTTTAAAAAGTTAATTAATCTGCTGAACAAGCGTCGCGAGACAATTGTTTTGAAAATGGTAGAATAACGCGAAGTTGTTTTCCGTCCGGGCGGAAAAGCGGAGGCTGCCCGTGAGAGTGTTGTTGGGCTTTCCATTTAAACGCGAACGAAATGCGGAATTGCGCGATAACCCCGCGATTTGACCGACTTATCGCATTGACCTTGGAACGTGGCCGACGTTGCTCGCATCGCATCGGTCGCGTCGATTTCGTCGCAGGTTGTGCCCACTACTGCGCGCAAAACGTACCGCGCTCTGCTAACGCTATTAAAGATAACACGCGCGGCGTTGTAGACGCTACGATAAGCCGAGAGAAAGAGAGAGAGAGATATATATTATGACGCGTGCTTTAAACGCGCGTTCGAATCTGCTAGGTGCTTTAAATCGACTGTGCAAGTGCGCGGAGCTATTTATCTAGTGCGACGTTATTTTATAGCGCATCTTTGCGACGCTCGCAATAATGTGCCTAGATTAACGTCTTAATTAGCTTGTTCTTCGACGTCTGGTCAGTTGAAAGGTCGTCCCACAATCGGTTACGTGTAATGTAAATTTAAGACGTTAATAAAAATTTCACGTCGATAAGTGTCAAATACAAAATTATACGTGTATCAGCTAAATTTCCTCGAGTACTTAAAAGGTACAACTGAAAGGTTCGGATTATTGGATTCTCCGATATCAGACGCGAAAGGTTGAAATGGCTATATCGATCCCTCGCTTTTATTGATATTTTTAACATTTACTATACACATATCTTCTTCAAACATAGTGGTTTCTGTGCTTCGCCAGTTTTCATGATACAGTTAATTAATATTTTTGTGTATGTTTTTAATTTCAACGCTAATAAAATTTTCAATCTCTCCCGAGCGAAGTTGAAATTACCAAAGTCAGGATACCAAAATTGCGATATGTGATTCGATAGTCAAAAGCCTCAACTCAATCTTACTGTTAGTACACGAGGGAGAATGAGATGCAATGTGCAAATGGTATTTTACATTTAGGTCGCTAATTGCGTTAAAGGATCAAGATTTATACTCAGCCGTTTACTTCCATAATTTATACATTAACTCGAGGTTGTCAAGTGGAGTACATCATGCGTAATCAGATGAGTCTGCACTACGTGTCTACAAATGAGGAGCGATAATTGTTTTTGTACGATTGTTTCTCTCGAGATCTGTTTCTCTCCGTTTTTTTTGCACCTGATCGCTCGATCGCAGGCGGAATGAACGAATGTCATTTTCCAGCGAATTTAATAGCTGTAACAAACAGTTGCGTCAATAAGCTGTAATAGATATTTAGCCGTAGTTTTCTTAATTTTTCGACGAAACGGCGAGAAAACATCGCGTCCACATGTTAACAGAATACGAGTTTATTTGCTCAATCTTTTTCTACAACAGTACCAGTAAAAGTATCTAAGACAAGAGTATAAATTAGAACTAGATTTATTTGCTCTTTCTTTATTTGCTCAATCTTTTTCTACAACAGTACCAGTAAGAGTATCTAAGACAAGAGTATAAATTAGAACTAGAGACGGGAAACTTATGGTCAACCCAACTGGCTAATTATTTAATCAGTTTCTTACACCACGTTTCGACCCTATTCTTTTGGGTCCTTTTCGAGTGATACTGCAAATCAACAACAACAACGCAGCTATGAAATAATGTAGGTTAATAAGTAAAAAGGGTTTAGTTAAAAGTTAAAAGTTAAGTGACGCACCTGAGTCAGTCATCGTCGTCAAATAAGACAGAGTCGAGTTATAAAATATATGTATATGTGCGAGCACTATGGTAGCTGGGCTCGAACTGACTTGTTAGTTATGTCCTAAGAACAATACAAGGTGATGTTGCGGACTAAACAGTTTTGATTACACAGTCATATATTACATTTAGGTTTTCGGCGTCCGTTTGTAAATTTAGTGTGTTATCGGTCTTACAAATTAGTTAAGAAATATCTCATTAGTACTACTCGTAAGAAAATAGAAGAGCAGAGCTCTTTTCGTTCATAAGAAGGTATGTACTACAGGGCGAAGGAGTGACATTTTATAATTGTCATTTCTTGGATTGTATTAGAATTAATTCCGAGTACAATTAATGTCGTGTAACCGAGGTGTAAACGCGGGAGGATATTGAGCTCGATCGATAAGGAGACGCCCGCGTAGCGCGTTTGGCAGAGACAATACGCGCGCTATGTTCCACGTTGAGACGAGCGGAGATTCGCGACAAGGAGATGCCTCGTGATGTGGCGCGACGATTACACGCCATTATCCGGTCGGTAATAGAGTGCACGTACAAGAGAGATCAACGGAACGAGCTTTCGGAGGACAGGGAGCCACTCTGCGTTCACTCGGTAGGTAATGAAGCGGGTGAACACAGCTGGTGGTATCTCAGTTTTCTGGGGGCATTGGCAACCCCGGCTGGCAAAAGTCGAAAGGTCTCGCGTGTAACCGTCGAGAGAAAAATCGCCGAAAGCGACAGACGGACCTGGACCGGAAGTCAAACGGCGACAGAGCTGCTCTCGTAGGATCGGCGACCTCTCTCGTTCTCCAAGATGTTGAGCGAACCAAGTCGATCTGTACTTGTTGAGCGTACGCGGTCCTATCCTTAGGCGTAGTTTAAAGCCCACTTCACGTTGTCTGCGTATACTTCGCGTTAGATTTTCATCTAACGTGGAATTCTATTCATAATTTTATGCGTTGTGTATCCTGACTTGAAATACTATATCTCTTGTACTACGTGGTACATAAAATTGTAGAAGGATTTTCATTCTGAACCTAATACTGAGTTATGGACAATGAAAGTTGGCTTTAGATATTTGTCGTCTAATTGAAGACGGTACAGAGTCTTGGTCCCTTTTCGAGAGATGGCGTCTCAAGTGATTCGCAGCAGATATGTTTATATGTTAAATAGCACTGGGAAGGTAATGGCGGTGGCTGTTCCGTAGTGTGGGTAGATTTTATTTGTATTGCGATTTCGATGTGCGCCAAAGGTAAGCCTCTATCGTGCCTCACGAATCTCGGGGAGACTCGAACGTTTTGCAGCTTACCATGGAGAAATTCGTACTTGGTTGCTTCGACTTTTACGAGATTAAATAATATAGCGTCGCACTGTGATTATATAGTAGAATTTTCGTTAGAACTGAATTTGTTCGTTCGTTCGTTCGTTCGTCTGCGAGGGGCGTGACAGCTGGGAAACGAATTATTGATCGGGGTAGCTCGAGACCCCGGAATGAATATAGCTAATGCCCCGGCAACGTCGGCAGCGCGCAGGTACACACGCATCCTGTCGCCACGATGCGATTCCACTCCGGAAGAAATTCGAAACTGCAAATTATAGCGACTTAATTGTTATATTTATTGTCCTTTGGGTCTTTACGTGACACGCTTGTGATACCCGTTATTACTGCATTGCTCATATTTCTCGTTCAAAGTCATTATCTTACAAGTATTAGTGTTGATGATATAATTTTCGAAATACAAATTTCAACGTGGATAAGCGGGTTTCGTCAGTTTTTTCCCCGTATCGTTTCTTTCGATTGAGATTGAGATGCGAATTCTCCTTGTTTTCGTCCCGTCGTTGTTCGGCGCTGAGTGAATTATCGAAGTGGCAGGTCCCCCGATAGGAAAACCTGTAGCGCAAATTTCTCTGATCTCATCGAGGATGCGGGCTCCGCGAGAGTCAGCTGATCAGGATTAGTGCAGGCGCGTGCGCGCGGTGCAACGCTACCCGATTGGTCGATACCTCGGCTAGGACGCGCAAGGTCGTCCGGGCTGTCAAAATCAGCTGACGCCGGAACGACCAATCAGCTGACGACCGAGCTTAGAAGAATCCCCCTCCCACCGTTAGGTTTTAGCTCTACACTGCCCGATTTTTCAACGGATTTTCCGCGATACTCGCTTGAGCGTAAACTTGGTTTGCCAATCGAACGATGGAGACATTCTCGGGCGAGACCATGTCGTTTGCAGAGAGTTCTCGCTGCGAGAGAATCTCACAACGTGTACTACAAACAATCGAACGTGAAATACAGCATTAGACATTTTTTATTTCGGGAATTCGTCGAGTTTGTCTCTCTTCAAATTCATTTACTGCAACATATATATTTAAAATCACTTTCCGACTATTGTATCCCTCTTGCTGACGTATGTTATTTGTCATATAGATTGAGAGAGAGAGAGAGGGGGGGGGGAATGAAATTCAATCAATCTCATCTTTCGGCACAAGTAATTTCAACTGCAGCCTCAATTTATCCGTTAAACTTGTTTTAAATGCAAAAATTCTCCGATTGTGCGTCACACACGTTAAAGTATCATGTGTCTGTAGGCGGTAAAACTGGCTATAAATTATGTGTTCATATGCGCAACATGTCTCGTGGCTTTTCTTCCTTGTGAGTCACGTCGCCCGCGGTTCCACGGTCACATGCACCTCCTAATATCGCGGGGGACAGGCCAGGACCGTGTCGGAAAGCGGCGTGCGTGTATGCGGCCGACTCGGCGGAAAATTTAACCGCCACGTCATCCGACGTTGCGCCGTAGCGAGAAAACTCGGGTGGACGGATAAAATTGTCACGGAACTGCCGTGCGGTTACGTAAAATCGTGGGGCGGAATTGCGGCATGGCTACACTTTTGGCAACTGACGTGCAAAAACCATTTCTTTCTCCTTTTCGTAGCGCGTGCGTGCGTGCGTGCGCTACATACTGTTATTGGCACAATTTCGACGGGCATTATGCGCCGAGAGTCGCATGCAAGTCTGCGATCTACTTCGGAGCGACGTCGCGACAGGTATTTTGCGCCCTTTGCGCTTCCGAGGTGACTCGTGCTAAACGCTACATTCATTTGTCCACATTCCATATTATCGTGACTCGATAGCTTTAAAAATTCAATAGTTATGTAACGTTAAAGTTTCACGATATTATTTAATGCAACGATCTAGATACCGTTTATAATCGCTTGTTAATTACCATGTCGCGATTGTTAAAACGATTGTGATATTTAGTAAGATAAGATGTTAAAGGTTAATTCTGTGTATATAATACGCTTTTGCCACCCCTGAGATTTCTCATTTTAATCTCTTTACATTAATGAGCTCGAGCGAGAAAATTGTTTCTTTTTTGTCTAAAGCAGATTGCAGGCTATATATCTCCGAGTGGCTGCGCTGACCCGTAAAACGTATTGCTGCGATAGCGCGTTCTTTGCGAACTAGCCTACTCTCTCGTAGCCTTGTACTTTAGAGGTTGTGAATATATTACACGTATATAACGAATGTGCGGGAAGAGGAAGAGAGCTATACTCATCGTCACGTAACGCCTGTATTACGCAATCGCGTCGCGCTGTTGTGTTTATCAACAGCTGATTCCATTTTCTTGGACGGTCTATTTAAAAAGTCTATTTAAAAACTTTTTCCGAATTCTTCCGGAAAGCTTTCGCTCGTGAATATATTAAAGCTCGGCCCAACACAGACCCTACCTTGTCAAACTAACGATACAGCCGAGTTGAGGTACATTGTTCAATATTAAACAGCGCATTTTCAGTCTCAGTAATTAGCAAAGTTTAGCTGTAAAATTTCAATTCTCTGTTTAGTTTCCAAGAGATCGTGAGACGATTCAATTTAGTGCGACTAACAGCGTGTCATGACGTGCTTACGGTGGGAAAAGAAAATCATCTTTGAATAATATTTAATGAAAAATTTACGTATGAATAATATTTAATAAAAAATTACGAGGCGCGCATAAAAAGTATTAGCAAGGTGTTGAACAAAGTCGCGCGGTAATGCTCGCGAGCGATACTACTTTGAGTTTGCCCAATCATGAGCGTTTAAACTGATGCCGACGTCATTCGTTGCAAAAGGGGAGTCGGCCGGAGTTACTAAATTACGGTACGTTAAAATATCTCGTGGTTGAACCGCGATATTACTTCTCTCATTCTAATAAAGCTATTCTGAAAAGTCACGATCGACTCACGGTGGCATAAATTCAACGCAGCAGCAACTCGCTTTATTGCAGTTTATTTAATTGTATTTTCGCATGCGCGTTAGGTCACAATTGTCTCATTGTTCCTAAACGCAGATGAAAATGTGTCTCGTGACAGACAAGGGGAGTTATTTACCGCGCGAATTCAACTATAAACATCAGCGATTACTCGGGAGACGAATTAACTGGAGATTCGCGATTAAGGAGCGCCCGAGCAGGTAATTTCCTTCCTCGACACCACTGTGGATGTTGTACCGAGTTGCCGCCAATACTCGCAGGCTCTCTCTCCTCTACCCGGATACGAGCCAGGCTCCCTCCGGTTCCCAGGGGTGACCCAGTTTCGTTTATCCCCTCGGAGTCAGCCCACACTTGCCTGGCGAACACCTCCCTCGTACACACCTACGCGCGTTTGCCACGAACCCATTTACAGTTTTCTCGTTTCCGATTCTGTGTTATTTCACCATTTGCACGTGTTGCCGTCGGATTCGGGGGCGTTTCGGGAATTAGTTTTCGACAACCTATTATTTCATTTGTTTGTTGTTTTATGTAGATTGCACGAGGAAAAACTTACTGACGAATTTACAAAATGATTACGCAGCATGCTCAAACTGTGTTCAAGGCAGAGGGGATTGTTGGAATATTTCTACTTGAACGAGATTATTACGGATTCAAATATGGGGTAACATTTAGAATTACATAGGAGCTTCGTTCGAAAGAAAATTTGAAAGGGCTATATCCTAAAATTTACAAAGGGGCGAGTCTAACAACTAGAATTAATCCCCCCCCCCCATTTTTATCGTTTCTCGTGTCGATGATAGGGCCTAGGACATGACAAATGCATATAGATACGTGTGTGTGCTCATAAACTAGAGATCTCTAGTTTCGACGCGCGCTCGCGTGCGCATCCTCGCCGGGATCGCTCCTGGGGAAAGGTCAGACAGTCAGAGGCTAACCTAGTGACTGGAATTAGGTCAACCCCTGACGGGGGCCGTTCTCGCGTCCCCACTTTCCCTGAACACGCGGAAGAGTCCACGTTGTTGCATTCACAGCCGGGCCAGGTTGCACGTAGTCTACTTCCGATATCGTTTGGATCGAAAGACTCGAATTCTCGGCCGATCGAAGGTCAGCAGCTGTTCTCGCTGCCTACAAGTAGTAAGTACTACTTAGGAGAAATAAAATATGTGTGTATAGATTGCGTTTATGGGCTAAATGGGACAATGTTTCCCGGCGGTGCACCGCGGGCTAGGATAGATTGCATTTTATTATGAGAAAGTCAAGTTTAATCTTTCCCTGTCTTGGAAAAAAAAATTGCCGTTGTACCAAAGCCATCAAAGTACAACGTGTGCTGCGAATTGATCAGTTCTATTTCGCGATATATATGTCGATTAACGAGCATTAATAATGAGAAAAAATGGTTATGTTCGCATAATTGATTGGATACGAAACTATCCTTACAATTAGACCTTTATCCTGAAAATTTAATGCACCCTTAATGCCGCTCAAGGTCAACGAGCGTGAGCGTACGTCTCTGTCCATTGCTCACAGAGCTGAGAGTAAAAGCTGATTCCTTTGGATCGATGCGCCATCCCGTTCCTTTCCCCGATTTTGATGTTTCTCCGCGCTTTTTCCTACGACCGTGTTTTCAAGGCGGTCGTGTTTTTCCAATCTGTTAGTTTTTATTTGTGTGTAAATGATTGCAATTCAAAATTCCAAGGCGTTGGAAAAATGTCTTGATAACTTCATATGCAATTTCAGATAAGATTTTTCTATAGAATAATATTAGATTGTTGATTTTGTTGTTCCGAGTTTATCTTCGAAATTCCCTTTTACCACAATATGCTCCAGAAGCGAGATGTTTATTTGAAAGTTTTACGGATAAAAAGTAAAATATTTCGCACTTTTTAATCGAGCGAACAGATTTGACCCGACTCTCGTTGTCGACCGTAACTAAATTGTTCCGCCCTTCTCTGCACGCATACTTTTTAGAAAAGTTGTGGGGAGAAGAGGGATGGCTTATACGTCATGTGTCAAGTGGATTGTCGGTGAAATATCATTCTTCGCGCAATTAAGAGGAATTATAGGGGGCACGAGCTCCCGGTGCCTCTCCATCGTACAAGAGGTAGCCTCATTCACGGAAGCCTCTACGAAGCTCGTTGAATTTGTCGACCACATAATGTTTCACGAGGGTTTTATACTCGGAAAACGTTTCCACGTTCCAAATATCTTTGTGATTTCTAAATTTTTCACCACCATTACCGCCGCCTATCAATGTTAAACATTTATCTTTTTATGCCATGATTTCGATTGGTTGTCTCCGCATGTTTTACACCGTGAGAGTAACACAAGAAGGAGAGAGATAGCAGAAATGGTTTTTACAGAAAAGACTAACGATACAATCAATTTACAAAAAGACACGGGAAATCTTTACGCTATTTATGATCGCATTGTTGACCTAACTTCTTTCGACTTATTCTTTCGACTTTTACTCGTTTTTAACTGTACTCTCGACCTAATATTTAGTCAGTCATGCTCCGTCATCTCTCTAGCAATGTTCTCGGTTAGCAAACTTCGACACGAAATTTTTACAGCATGTAAGTCGCCCATCTAGTACCATCTAGGAAATTGCTGCATCTTTCTCTCTAACACTCTCATTTTTAGTATGTGAATATAACGACAATCTTTTCTACATCACCAAAGTACACGCGAATCCATGTACATGACTTTCTCAGGTAATACCTCTGACAATTCTAGTTTGTGCAACTGTTAACTTAATATCTCGGACTTGGTTATACACTTTACTTGTGTAATAATTTGTAAATCGTTTATTTCGTATAGTCAGATCGCGTGAAAAGGACCAAAACCCGTGGTCGAAACGTAGCGATTCTTAAACATAAAAATTGCCAGATCAACCAAATTTGATGTTATTTATTGTTTCTCTCGAAATTCCTTGCAAATACATCTTGGTTAACAAATTTTAAATAGCGTATAAATTCTCGATCACTAGCGCCAACGACGCTTGAGACCCCCGCATTGACTGTCGATACTCTCGTTCATATTTCATAAAGTAATAGTTTCGTAATATCTGACCATTACATCAGCTCAACTATAGCCGTTATGAATTACGAGGGTAAATTTAAGGT
>NW_011967224.1:308593-324686 GCF_000949405.1 Vollenhovia emeryi | reverse complement strand
ACGTACATTGAATTACCTTTGTAGTTCTAGCCATCAGCTCTCCAGGTTTCAACATTTAGTGGAAGTCCGCCTTTTCACTCGTTTTACACTCGACGTCAAGGCGAATCTCGCTTTTGCTAAAAGTGTAAGTTCTTTTACATAATTGTACAGAGCAGTATCCGTTTCGATTTTCGCACGAGTCCTTTTTCCGTGCCAACTATGCGACGTTCGGCCAGCCAGACGTTCGCATTTTCACTGTCGTCTTTATCGTCTTCGCGACGATTCTTAACGGTTTCTGCAACGATCAAAAAACGGTGATTCCACCCGGTCGAATTTGTATTCAGCTACCCTCGCGTTTCGCGTTACCAGTGAAAGCGCTTTTAATTATTCCAGATACGCGACATACGATCAATTAGCTGCGCTCAAACTCGACGACGGTAAACCAAGAATAGCTTCATTATGCGCGTTGTATCGAGTGTGACGTAGCCAAAGAACATGTAGCGTGTTGTGCACAGACTCTCAATTACATAACAATGATATTTAGTCTGACTAATACGTGACTATTCTGCATGTATGCGTGTCTCTTGCCGCGTCACCGGGCGCGCACGCCGCGATAAAAACAATTTCGCGAGATGTATAATCGCAACGTTAACAGATAACAAACAGCGAGATAATTTCGGGTGCAATGCACGACCAGTTCGAAATGAGAAAGCGCCACATAGCTTCCCCCCTCCTGTTCTCGTAATTTTCTTTCGACTACTCTGCTGCCGTGCGTTTTATATCGCCGTACAGAGTAATCTTTCCAACGATATTTAGCGAGGGGAATAAGAATGCCATTTAAAGATAAGCATTTCATAATAAAGCCGCGAGGAGCTGATGTGTAATATGCAAATTCGTCTGCAGCTACTGCGAAGCACGTCGAGTTTATTTCCTTGGTCTTTTCTTACATAATCAGTGCTCGCGTTTGACGGTCGACCGCCATGTTACCGCGGTCGACCGTCAAACTCTTTCGCTCTCCCTCTCTCCTCTCTCTCTCTCTCCTCCCTTTATTCGTTATATCGCGTAGTAGGAGAGCTCCCGGTTCTGAACGATAATCGACTCTCTCGAGTGCGCGTGTGTGTTAGAGTGGCGTAGGAGGATGAGGTATAGAAGGAGGAGGGTACGAGGATGGTGAGGAGGAGAGGAGCGAGGAGCGAGCCAAAGGTGCCTCCTCGACCCCTCCGCGACACACCGGTCGCGCGCGCGCGAGTGGGGAGCGGCCGTTCGACCGCAGGAGAGAGGGGGGAGGGAGGGAAGGAAGGAAGGGATCGCGATGGAGGGCAGGGGGTGTCGTGACGGGGACAAACGGGCCGCGACCGAGAAAACGGAGCAGGCAGCGCGCGCGCGCAGGTGCGCTCCCCGGTTCCTGGCGTTTCTATCGCGTGTCGTGTCTGTCGCGATTGCCGCGATGCGAGATGGCGAGACTTAAAGGCTCGTTTACACCATGTCGGACAGAGCGACGTGTCGCGTCGCGTCGCGTCGCCTCACCTCGCCTCGCCTCGCGTCGCGTCGCGTCGCCTCGTCTCGCCTCGTGTCGCCTCGTGTCGCCTCACGTTTCGGTAGTGACGAAAATGACGATCCGCACGACGGTGACGATGACGACTGCCAACAACCCAGGTGTAGTGGTAGTAGTAAGAGCGGTGACAGTGTGCGACGATGATGCGGTAGTGGTAGCTGTCTAAGATTAAGTCGACCCAGGTTTCTACGCCCGCCTGTGCCAAGGGAGAGATGCACGTTGCTCCTCGTCGTCCCTCGACCACCCACCTGTCGCGGTTTCTTCGGTTCTTCTTTCTTTTACTACTTAGTACTGCTACTACTTTTCGTCCGTCGCATACCTTGTCTTTCGAGGACGTCCCACGTTGGAGCACCACCTCGAGAGTAACGCACTTGTTTCGCGCGAGCTACGTTACGCGCGATTGCTCGCATCGACATTCAGGGATTCGATTATTTCATTCTGCGTCAGTCCACTTTGAGCCACTTGCAAATCTTTCCCTTCAACGAGAACGCGACGAATTCACTTTTTTTAATCCGCTCGTTCCAACGAGAATTCGTATTTTTTTAAAATAAAGTAGTCAAAAACCAGCAGCCGCGCAGCACTTTAATCGCATGAGCTATTGTCTATCGTGCGGAAAGTCTCGCCGAAATTATTTTTCCACGTTAATATTTTCCCCCGGGATACTCGATGCAAATTTTTTCATATCTTCAGCCGAGACTGTCAGAGCCGTAGACTCGATCGCGTTGACGTGGAAACGAATGTTTCTCACAAATTCAGTGGCTCGTAATTTCGTGTCACACCTAATCTTGGATAATAACAGCGCGCTTCTTATTTCACCACTAAAGGAACCATTAGAAAAATTTCACAGACAACCGAACTGGATAAATTGGCACCAATGACGCCGCTTGTTCGTTTGCTTTTAACGCGATCTTGCAAACGTTATTTGCGCGTCGGCAGGAAGAGTGTTTCATTGCTCATTGAATCTGATAGGTACGCATTCTATTAATGTAAGCGACAGTACGTTGTTGGATTGTACATTGAACGCATAAAAGAACCGATATCGCAGATAAACTTGAGCGTGCTCGTAAAGATATTACATAAAGCTTGCTGGCTAAGACGATTCACAAATCTAGAAGAGATGTTGGCCCGACGATACGTGGGAGTTGCCGTTTTTTTTTTCACGAGAAGAACTCGCGTAGGTAGGAAGTGTTGGTCATTATTACTCGATTATTAGTCGCGAAAGTACACGTGCCTGCCTAGTGGCATGCGCTCGATAATTAGCAACAATTATACGCGCGACAACGCGACGAAGGTCGCCTGGCCGCGCGGCCCGCGGTCCGCGGTAACTCGCGCGCGAGCATAGGCTCATTATTGGACGCGTCCGTGCCTTGAGCCGACGTGCGAATCGATCGTTTCGGTAGAGTGACCCATATCCCGCGTAAAAGTCTACGAAAGAGAGGCAGCGGGCGGTCGTGTCGAATTTCTGATGAACATGTCGATTCCGCCGCACGCGCGTCGATGTCACCGGCCACGAAATTCAGTAAAGCAGCCCCGAATTTGCGCGGACCCGCGGGAGAAACGAATCTCTATTCATCCAACGCCGCTCCCTCCCGATTTTGTCAAGCGGTTTGCTCCCCGAACGTTTATTTTCTTCTTTTTCGATCATTAGCAGCCGAATTACCAACATTATCTCTCCGTTTGTTTTCATTTATATTCTCGATTCTGTGAGGTGAAATATTGTTTGTACGCTGTAGATTAGATTTGTTCTTAGAGTCGCTCAACGTTACTGATAAGAATCGCTGTTCGTCTTTCGCTGCTCATTCGTCTGGTTTTGTCTCTATTTTTCCGTCTCTCTCTTTTTTTTATAATGTGAATTTCTCAGCGTAATGTACAGCGCACGTAACGACATATTGTCGTGTCAAGACGGAGCGTATTTCGTGCAGACATAAAACGGGATATATCTTTATTTAAAATTGTAAAAAAGTGTGACAGGAGAATATGAACGAAGGTACATTTATTATGGATCCAACGTTCGACGAATAGAAATTCAGATTTGCCGTTGCTGATACAAAATAGCGTTGTAGTAGTTGGCAGTCGAAATTAATTTCATGCAAACCCAACTCTAGTATAATCTGCGACTTGGACGATAAAGCGGCTCGAACCGCGCTCCGCGTCGGATTCGATAACGTTTCGTTTAATTAATCGGCTGCCGAGAAAGATATGATATTTTCGTGCCAGTTTCGGAGACGGTCTGACATCTCTAATTGAAGACGCGGTATTTTTTTGCGCCGAGCTGTAATTTTACACGAAAGCAAAAATAACGTAATAAAAAGAGACAAAAAGAAAGAGGTACGTGCATATATCTACACTGATAAAAAAATATCTTAAATATTACTTTACTCAGGAAAATTATTTATTAGGTGGCTCCTAATAGCTTATTAACTTAAATTAAAAATTAATAAACGAATTAAAACATGTGTTTCTTTAATTTAAGTATTTATTAAATGTCACGCAGTAGATAATTTTAAATTTAAAAAATTTTACTTTAATTCTATAAAATGTTTACTAAGATATAAGTTTTACAGCGAAGAAAATTGGATTTCTTATTTGACAAAAACAATGATTTCATTTAGCAAATAGTATTCCGTATCTCATGAAATCTTTAATTGAATGTAGAAAATGTAATGATTTAAATTCATTTACTTAATATAACACACAGATTTACTGGAAATTTGATATTTTTATTTAAATAGAATAAATATTTACCTCAGTTAAGAAAAATAATTTTAAGTAAATCTATTTACTTAGTCTAAAAAAAACTTTGTCAGTGTACATACGTTGAAAAGTAAAAACGACCAACTTAAGTCTTAACTAATTTATTACATTGTCTAAATTATCTCGCATTTATATGCGAGAAATTGAAGACATTTTTCAAGCATACGAAGAGATGTTTGAGTAATGAATTAGACATCCGACGGAGGAATTTGTTTAAAGGGGATTTATGTTCGTTGCATTTGTCGCGCGAGATGAAAGCAAGTTGGAAAATAGTAGCTCGCTGCAATAGTCAAAGGTCATCCGCGGGGCATTCGTTTTAGGCATTCGATGAGCCAAGTAACCCTGGCTAAGACTTTTTCGCAACCCCAATAATAACGGGACCAACCCCGGTGCTGGCACGTCGCATGCTCTCTGGCTGCGCGATAATATTTCGAGGTTAAGCGGATGATGGGACGTGTGTGTGGCCCAGCGCCACGCATCTTGGCATAGCTTTTTCGGCCACGCGATTGCATAATCGCGCGACGCGGCACTTATCCGGATCGTCCACGTTAGTCGCGCCTAGTTCGCCGTGCGGTCTCGCCGCGCATTTCCTTTTCGTTTCGAGCAGCACGAGCTCCGTCGAGTAGTTATAGATAGTTGTAGCTACAGTGATTAGCGTTGGTAGTGAGATAGCATTAAGATCACACCGCGAATTTCACGCTGACAAATTTGAGTCCCGTATACGCGTCTTGATCGTGGGACTGGGAATTTTTCGTTGAATCGAGGTTCCGTTGCTCTTAAAAATTCCGACGATACAAAGAACCGCTTGGCGTATAATCGTTTAATATAAATCTATCGAAGAGCCTAAGTTTCCCGGCGTGACTTTCCGTTTACCGTTTATCGATTAATTAATTGATCTGGCTTTTATCTCCCCTTGACGTCGAGTTCGTCATCGCGTATATCTCGGAAGAGAGATAGATCTTCGGAAAGAGCGACGTGTGTCATTGTTATTAGCGAGGTGACAATGTCGGAGGATCCGTGGAAGGCACGGTGTGCATCGTGGTAGCACGGCAGAATCGATCGTTAAGCTCGTTTAACGGCAAAGTGGTCCAATTACATCGTTACCGCCGAAGCGAGCGTCGCTTCGGATTTCCCACCATGTATGTCGCCCCATTGTTTCGCTTCTCTTCTCATCTCTCGTTCTTTCTTCAATCGTCCCTCGTGTTTCAATTTATCTTAACTCGGACACGTTGCAGTCGCAAATATTTTATTGCCCCCGAGTAAACCGGGCGCATCGAGATTAAGAAAGACACGTCACTTGTAGTACGCGAGACATTGCGCTTTTTCCCCTCAACGACAAGCGCACTAACACGCGTGTAATGCCGGGCTGAGAGCGTGAGTTACTTAGAGTACGTTGAAACGAAAATTCATGTTAGTGTTCAGCAAATCCGGATTAATTTCTTAATAACGCGATCCAAACGAATGGTATCGTAAGACAAAAGTGTGGTTCTCGGATAGGATCGAGAATGTTGAAATCAATCCAGAAATAAGATATTCAATTCGGTTCGTGTTTTCGAATTCATCGATACCTGTCGATCGTTCGCAATTCGTCGCGATTCTACGTTCCGCGTATTTCAGATCGATCGCGCTTCTTTTCACCGGCGTGCCGTCGAGTCCTTTTAGCACAGACGTCGAGGCACTTACGTGCGAGCTGACAAATTATATAATATCAAAAATATGTTTCGATATAATCGTGGACTTCGTCATGATCTCGCGGCGAGGCCCCAGCTTTTACGGAAGCTCTTGGCACGCGCGTTCGTTAAGGAGCAACGAGACAGCCCGGGAGCGTGCACGCACGCGGATTGTATAACGCCTGGTGCGACTGGAAACGTCGAACCGTTTCTACTTGGCTTGCTGTTTGCGGCCCAGCGCTGCCGCTGCAGTTACTGGCTCGTGCTCCTGCTCTAGGCCGGGCTTAGTCGCAAGCAGCTCTAGTCGTCGCTTAGTCGCTGCGCGTATCGCTCGCGAGCCGCCTGGCATTCGTACGCGATATGTAATATTAATTTCGCGTTTTTTTCCCCCCCACCGCAAAATCCGACGCGTGACTGTCCCGTCGACGCGGGAGTTACACCACGTCGATTGACGGGACGATTAAAGGATTTCGCGCGTTCGCGTTGGTACAGTTGACGTTGACGATTGGTAAAAATTACACCGTGAGAGACTCTAGATCGGATCTCCATATCGCGATTACATCGCACGGGAAATGCCCACGCTTCGAACTTAGAGAGTCGTCCTCATCTCAAACATCTCCTCTTCTCTTTGGAGCAGTCTTCAATGGCGCCGTCCAGCTCTACAGTTACGTTCGACGTCACAGCTTGACCACTCGATCGATTCCGCAAATGTAAATCGATCGTACGCGTGTTATACGCGTCGAGATCGATTTCCACTCCGCGAGCGGAGATTTACTTGGCACGATAAATTCCGCGCTCACGGTCCAAGGTCGTGATTGTGTAACGCTACTGCTCTAGAGCAGCACTGTACGTGCACGCTTGCAAATTGCAATTGTCTCCCCGGTTCTTTTCGCGAGCGGCGGTGAGATATACGCGTCTCGCGGAAAGTCGCAGCGTTCCTCGCCGCATCTCCCCTTGTGAAACGACCGTTGATTTCGGATCCTCTCGTCCCCGGGGGTTTTTTCCCCCCCCCCCCCTTTGTATCGATTGCTCGCCCGATGGACCCAGTAGACGACGTTTCGACACGTTCCGACGATTATGCGCGGAAGGTCACGACGCGACCGGTCAAACGGAATCACCTGCCGCGCCAGGATAATTTTGGACCGCGCGATGCACCTGTTGCGGACTAGGCAAGGTCGCACGAGTACGCGATTGTGCAATCCGTTCCGCGTGTCTAAAACGGCCGCCGATCGACTGCATTCGGCAACTGCTCTCCGGTCCTACTCCCCGCGCCCGTTCCCGATTCCCCGATGCAGTTGCACCCGCGGTGCCGCAGTTTACCGCTGGTTAATCACGGGGAATAATCAATGTCTCGACAACGCTGCTGCACTGCGGTCGACATCGCTCTTTTTGACTTTGCCGGGAAACTAGTCTCAGAGTGCATCCGCGAGCGACTTTCCTGGTCTCGGGCGCCGGTTCTTACGACGGTCGATCGCGCTCCTGGTTATCGCGGCAAAAGATCGTTGAAACGTCAATTTAATCTACAATTAAATCCTTTCCGAGAACGCGCGATTAATATATTCGCGATACGCACCGCGCGAGAGTTGGAATTGGTCCGACGATCGCGTGCCTCAGAGTTCGAGCAAAAAACCGATGCCTCCTCCGCGGCCTAGAAGATTAAAAGGGCGAGTGTCTTGTATTGGGGAACGAGCAGGACAACCTTCCTCCTGTAATCCCAAAACCGTGAAACGAGATTGCGGATTGTTCCAATTTCTCGCGATACCGAACGTTCAGTACTGATCGTATAACGCTGATACGAAACTCCGGACGAATTGTGCAACAAGACAATACGTTTGTTCGACGAATCTCAAATTGAAATCGGTAGCGAACGCTCGCACGTGAATAGCATGATAATCCGACAATTCTATGTGCTGCCGCATCATTGTGGAAACTCACGATCGAGTTAGAAAATAATCGACGACGGTCAATCGTCTGTTTATCGCGCGGCGCATCCTTCTCCTCTTCGATACTAAATCTGTTGAAGCGCGTATAACCGCGAGTTCTCGTAGTAAGTAAATCAATTGGGTTTACAGTCAGAAAATAGAAAACAAACGTGTTGTCAGGTTTATTTATGCTGGTGAATTATTTTGTGCCGACATAGGTGTATAAGGAATAGTAGGAACTGTAGACGCGGTGCAGTGATTGTTTCTATGACTCGAGTCTTAACTGCATTTTTCTAAATGTAACAAGAAATTATCGTCCGGATTGGCCTGTAATAATCGTAATCGCGATAATACATTATCTTGATGGAACGTCTCGGGAATGTGAAGATTAAACAAATGAAATAATGAGACGTTTCTCTCCAACTGAAAAGTTATCACACGGTAACATCGGTGACTTGTAATATCCTTGGGACGCGCCGGCAATGTCTGCGAGCGTCTATGAAAGGATTAGCTGTCTAAAAGCATTGAGAAGACGGTGCACCAGCTCCGCCAGTGTGCATTAACGAATCGCGCTAGCACGACGACGAGGAGACGCGTCCCGACGCCGGAGCGTCGTGGCACCGGGGATAGTGGCTGCTATTATTAGCAGCGTCGTCCTCTTCTCGTTTCGCGTTTCGAGGGGAAAATAGCATCAGCTGACATCCTTCTGGACGGCGCGACGCGCCCGAGAAACCCTTAACTCATTGTCGTCGTTTTTACCGTTTCGTCTCGAGGAAATTTCTAGAAGAATTTTCGGTCGCCTACTCAAGTTTACCGAGTACGACAGTCGCGATTATCATCGCTATCACGTTTCATTTCGATTATATCGTCAAGTGAAGACCTAATTATACGTCGGAGATAATCGCGTGACTCGAACGTCATTACATAAGTGTTTACATTTTTAACACACACACACACACACACACACACGCACACACGTACACACGATTAATTGCGATTAGCGACAAATTTAATATTACCAAGTAATGAGATATTTTACTAATATCATAAGAGGTAAAGGAGATATTGCAATTACGAGGAAGGGTAAATCGGAAAGCAGATAAAGGGGGGGGGGTAGACTGCGAAGATTACGAGCAAAAAGAGCATGAGAGCGAGTGAAGCGGAAGCGAGCCAATACGAGATTACAGGGCAGTTGGGGCTCGTGCCAGATGCGCGTTTACACGGGCCCTAAATACTGTAAATGCACTATCTGGTACGACATCTCTTCTGTCGCCGCCATCAGCGATCTTGTGACAGGACGTCAGCTTTGTGGCGTTATAATATGGATAAGTGTGCTGCATGCTTCAATTAAAAAAGTCGACATCGATACCGGACTCCGCGGTATCTCCATTGGAAGCAAGAGTGCACGTATCGTCCTGGATTATCCTGAAACTTGCAAAGCTTGGGATGGTTATATCGTGCATATCTCGATGTACATTATATATATATAGATATAAAGGATTCCCGGGACCCCCTGCAGTAACAATCCCGGATATTTGAGAGGAAATTTAAATCAGAGAAAAGATCCTCGAATCTCTCAGCAGTTTCAGATCCAATTGCATTCATATTTTACAATAAGAATTAAAGTTTGAAGAATTGCGTTTTAATGAGATACTCAACGATTCTAGCGATTTTCAATATTTTACAATTCAATTGTGGTTTTCATCTCTCTGATTTAAATATTACTTTTATTCTATTGGGAGTAAGTGATATTATTGTGGTGGAATTTATATCAAGTGTCTGCCTGTAACTAGCTGTAAGGAGTGCAAAACAAAGAAAAATACGTAAATCTATTATTTTTCGCCAGGTCTCTCTGTTTGAATTACGATTATAACGAATAACGGCGAAATATGCGTCATAACTTAGGAATTATTCGCAGGTATTTCTCTGGAGACAAATAATAATTTAGTTAATTTGCACGTGTTTCCGAAACATCGATGATGTAATCGCAATTCTCACTCAGGAACACCACATCTGTCTCGAACAATAATTGACGATATAATGTAATACAGTTTTAAGTTTATTGCGTAAGTTTAAACTTTAGGTAATCGGTGAATGGGCGATATGAGTTTTGTACAGTCGGCGCGAAGTGGTTCTGTAGAGAAGCTATTCTGCAGAATGGAAAGTCGAAAACTGCACAATGCGTGTACGTGCTGCAATAAATAAATCCTGCTAAAAACTGTCATTGCCGCTTTGCACCCCACAGTCCCTACTTTCTATTCAATCCGATACAATATCTCGCGGTGGAAGGGATGCAATTAAACGAACGAATGCACGCCCTATTGATAAATGCTCTCTTTTTTTTTCAATTCACGATATCATCGGCAATGGCAGTTCTCTCATGAATAAATGTGTAATAGCGTTCGACCGTTCGTGACGAGGGATTTGTTAATGGAGGTGTGCTTGTTGCATACTCGTTTCATGTAACAAAGCCTCGCATATACGTAACAATTTGCGCGCACACAAATATACATATATATATATATGCATACACATTGCTTATACATAGGATCATTATCAATAATTGTTGTATCAAATGGCAATAAAAATCATCTAATGCGTTTTTCATTTAATTTCACCAGCGCCTTTATTAGTGATTAACTTATGTAGATATAAATAAATTATGCAGTTCTGAAAATTCTCTCTTTCCTGTAGCATCTAGATGATATAAAATAAGAAGAAGCATTCGCGGTGTCAGAATTATTTAACAATGTATCGAATCTTACTTATCTCTGCGAACGTTATTATTAATATAAAAAAAAAACTATTAGACATTGATTCAAAATTAAATTGCTTATTTGTAAGAGGAGTTCAATAACTTCAGTTGGAGTTTATTCTTTTTACTTCATGTATTTTCATTCATCTTACCTGTGCAGTCGATCACATTTGATAGGTTCATAGATACAAAAAGAAGTCAAGTCGCTCAACGAGCTGTCAAATTGCTTATCGGAGCAAAACATCTTTTTAACTACGCGAAAGTAAATATTTAATCGAAAGTATTGTCAGAAAAAGAAGCAGATGTGTGCCTTCGTGAGGGATAAAAACGTAAAATTTTTAGGTGATCATTTCAAGAGTTTATTTGCATACTCGTATGACATAGCTTAAAAACTTGAAGTGGAGAAGACACGAAAAATTATTACGCTTTTGTAATCTTCAAGTATTAACGAACGGAAATTAAGATTTGTACAGATAAATTATGCAGTGTTGCATTTGTAACTTGGCTAAGTTACCTATTATGTAAATTAGAAACGCGCGGTATCTGTTGAAGCTTCTTACGCGAAGAGAAGAGGCAGAGGAAAGTGGAGTCGGAACGTAAGCGGAAGCTCGAACTTGGTTAAAAATAATTGACTTATAGGAAAGCGGAGTGCCTCTTAGAGCCAGAGATTCGAGGTATTATCAGAGACAAGGTCAATCGATAGAGCGAGAAACTTCCCAACACGTGTGCCCCGAATATTGCCTTCGGTATTCGCGCTTCCTTCCCCCCCTCTCCCCCTCCCTCGTCTCTTGTAGAGCGAAATTTAAATGTGCGTTTTCGCGACTGTATATATGCACATTGGCATCACAAATTTCATAGAATGCCCAATTGGATACGTTTAATGTTGGAACCCAAAAATTCTACGATGCACTGCAGTTAGCATGTCATTTCTTGCGTATACTTTTAAGTCATGGAATGCCCGGTTCCAAGATGTCATAGCAGTTATGTAAGTGGCCAATTGATTGTCAAGTAATGGAAAGAAGTTCATTGCTGTCGCACTGTGGAATATGCGCGGCCGATAATTTCGGCGTGTGATTAATATTACTCCACATAAATTGATACGCAGATTTCATTGTGCCATGATTAATTTGTGATCTCAGGTTGTTTCGATTATCCGCAATTTATCTGATGATTTAATAAAATACAATTTTAAATGATTATTATATTACTAATGCATCGAAACAACGTTGTACTGTTGCGAAGTCTTGATTTTCCGTACGTACATGCCAACAAAGTAAATGAAACGGAAGTGACACGGAGGAAGAAAGTGATCATCAGTCGAGCTTGAAGAACGGAGTAATCGGAGGCTGCTCATCGGTGCAGATACAACTTCTTTTGTAATCGTTTAAAGGAAGGACTCTTTTGGCGATCAGCATGTTGGCAGTGTGGTTAGCTGGTTGTGTGGTCAATCTATATACACGACCGCTATCGGCACTGCAATTATGACGGTTGCAAAATCTGCTGCTACCAGGACAAAATATTATTGACGGCTTTGAGAACATGGAAAGGTCTTTTGAACATGAGAATCGTTCCACCGCGTGAAATTTAATGACAGAAATATATTAATGCTCAACCTTCCCCCTTTCTTTCCCGCCAAGTTCAGAACCTGTCGTTTAAAAACCTTTCCATTTTCCGTATTATACAAAGTGTTTCTTAACTATATGTATATCAATACTTAAGAAGTCGGTGCGAATCGCAAGAAGAAACAAATGCCGGGCAATTATGGGCTTACTTTTAGGTGATAAGTCTTAAAGTTGTACTGTCAAGTCGCAGAATGTATCGTAGCGTGCAATCAAGTGTTTTATGTACAAGGCTAGTGGCGCTTCGAGTATCTAGGACCATACAAATTTGCAACTTACCAGTTTTTCGTTTTGCTTTCAGATCAGCCTACGTATCTTTTGGAGGTCTGCTGATGAGGCTACAGGGCGATGCGAACAATTTGCACGGTTTCGAGATAGACCAACATATGTATTTATTAATGAAGAAACTTGCATTTTGATTTTTCCTATCATTGCCATTCTACATTATTAAAAAATTCTTTCAACAAATGTATCCATTACCGAAAATAGAAACTCGCACTTCATATCTTAACATGTGTACAATATTAAACATACCAATTATTATACAATTTATCATTTTTTTTACAGTAATATGAATTTATTGTATTTACACGAAAGTTTCTTTGAAGATTTACTTGGACGGGACTTTAAGCTGTTTGCTTGATTTTATATTTAAAGGAAATTATCAAGTTACCTGAGCTTATCGTCTCACGATTGCCACTAGAGCTTAAGAGGAATAAAAATATTTTTCACCTTGGAATTCTTTTATTTACCAATCCCTGTTATTCCAGCGTCGTCAGTTGCAGGTTGCTAAATGTGAAGCAATAATTTAATTGTGGAATAATTCTTAAATGGAAAGATTGCTTCAAGCTGTTAACAATAATCGCTTGTCAGGTAGGAATTGAAAGACAAGATACAATTAAAATGAAAATCTTTAGTAAAAATACTTATCGATACATATAATTGATATTTAACGAGAGGTGCTGAGGACTGATCTTTCCATTTAAGATTTACTCGTGGTGATTATACCAGTTGGGATAGGAGGAGCAATGCAAATCTTGGATGTTGACCAAATCGCCGCAAAGTGCATCACGAAGTGCGCCATCGAGAAACAAAAATAGGAACCAGGTATTGCTGCACACTTCTCTATTTGTCGACGTATTCGTATACATACGCTCTTGTAAATACTCGTATCGTATATTCTGCTATGTAATTAGCCAACCGAAACTTGGTACGCTTCCAGGATAGCGATATATTTCTTTTGATCTTCGATCGATACGCCTTGTATGTCGAGTAGACGAAGAATTTTACTACATGCCCGAGATACGAAATTCTCTTGAAAATTAGCGCGGTGCCAAATATTGTGTTGCCGCGAAAGATAAGAATGAACGCAATATCTCGGTAAGAATAGAAGAAAATTAAGAAACGGGAAGAGAAAGAATTCAGTTAAAGGTGAATTGCAATGTTAGAACGCGAGTTAGGCGCGATTATTTTAGCTCAACTTTTCTGCAATTCCTAATCCGTGTATTCGAGATGAATTCAAGGTATATATTTAGACTTATTCGATGCGAAAGAATTACATTGCTTGGGAAGAGGGAAGCTGGGGGATCCGATAGCATCGACGTATACGAGAGATTGACTCTGCGACGGCTAATTTATGTAATTAAAATCGCGGTATTCCTGACCTTGCTCTGCGCGCTTGCGATGCTGCGCCCTCGCGCGACGCAATGGAGGTGCAAGTGACAACGCGTGGGCCGAACGCATCTCAAATGGCGGACGTCGTACGCGATATTGCGTAACATTCACGATCATGCGCAAGATGGCCGATGCTTAATAAGGGTCCGATCCTAAATAGATTGGCCCAATGACATATAATTCGCCTCTCGTCTGCTCGCGATTGCATAATGCACCTTGCGCTCGCGAACGAGAGATCGAAGTCTCGAATTCAATCGTAACATCGAGATCCGAACAAACGAGTTTCAACCGCGTTTTCTTATTTCTCACCGTTGAACTGTATCGTTATTTGACAAAGTTGCATAGAAAACATAACTTGTTTATTAAGAACTATCTTAAGCGTACAAAGTAAAACTATGAACACTGCCTCTGCCGTAGTACAGGCTTATTTACAAGTTTCGAACTGTTCGTTGTTTAATCAATACGTGTTCAGTTTCGTAGTGATGATAACGCGTAAGCATTGATCAAACGATGTGCAGACAGCAAGCCCTTGCTTGTCCGGGCTCCAATCCAAGGAACTAATAGGTTGCGACGAGAGCGTGCAGTTCTGCAGCAAACTGACGCTGCCCACAACTCCTTGCTCGATCCCGTCGGCGTCCGTAGTTCTCCTTTTCTCTGGATAATTGCTGCAAAACAATACGTCAAAGCAACAGTCAATTTTCAAGCATCTTCAGGACGTAATGCAACTGTAGTCTAAAAATCTGAATATAAATTTACTATTTCCAAAGACAGATTGTTCCTCCACCGCCGCACGTTGCGAATAATTCACGGTTTTGCGGCAAATGCTTAACCAGCCACACCGTTGATTTGTGCGCCTAAAATCATACATACATATACATATTTATAGAGTGAGAGAGGGGGAGAAATATAAATTTTTACTTCAGCTAATACCTTTTCGACAAGATAAGGAAAACCTTTCTTAGGATGTTGAGTCTTCAAGTCAAAGAGATAAAATTTAGATTCTAGCGTAGTAGCGACTAGTTTATTCATGGGAATGTCCTTCCTGTCGAATTCGAGACCGCAAACTCCATTTTTCAAATTACTTTCCCATCTCAGAGACATAGCCCGTAAGTCGAACATTTTAACGTCTCCGTTATCGTAGCCCGCTGCCACCACCCTTTCCTCGGAATTGTAGGAATTGCCGAATCCAACTGACCAACAGTCCCGCCGACTCTCTCCTTCCTTAGGTTCCATAATTGCAACCGGTCGGTCTTTTTGCCTAGGATCCCACACTTTTACACTCCCATCTCTGGATCCAGTGACCAATTCTGGTGCTCCGCACCCTACGCTAGCACCTGCTATCCCGTCAATGGCATTTATAATCTGCGTGTGAGCGTTAGCTGAATACACCGGTATCGAAGGATCCTCCAAATTGTAGATATTCAGTTTGCCCTGCAAAGTTAGCTTTCGTGGTTTACGAATTAAACGAACTTGTAAAAGACAAGTGATTATATATCGCCATCCGTACAGCACCGAAGCTTTCAGAAACATTTCAGAAAACTTCGTTGCAATGTTGCAATGTTTCTGAAATGTTTCTGAAAGCTCTGGTGCTGTATGGGCAGTAACTTGAAACCAAATTTCATAAAATTGTGAAAGAACGTAATGAAATTTCTTAGAGTAGGAGAAACCTTGAAATCACCAGTAGCTAAGTATCTATCGCGAAGACTGGAAGCTTTGAATGTTCCGCATTTCATCTGGTTGGACCTCTCTATATCCTTGACGAGCTTCAATTCACCGCTGGACACCTCGTAAATCTGTATAATGCCGGTACCACGAGGCCGAGAGCCCATAACCACAAACTTTGCGCTGCATGGTATCCACTTGGCATCAAACAGAGAATAATCTACCGATTTCTCGATGTGACTGATGATCTGCGGCTTCGACAGTTTATCCATGTCTGCGAAAATATTCTCTTGGATTTCAGCACCGCCGAGAAAATTTGCCTCGACTTCGACAGCATTCAGCACCGCTCAGCAGTTCAGCACTGCTCGCAGGTAACTATAAACAAACTTTAACGCCATCTAGGCGCCGCTGTTCTAATCCGAAGAACAAATTTTTATATTTTCATTCAAAACTTTTTTCTTTTAAACGACTAGAAATAAAATATTCCTCATATACAGGGTGAG
>NW_011967224.1:298518-307594 GCF_000949405.1 Vollenhovia emeryi | reverse complement strand
CTCACCCTGTATTCCATACGAATTGCTATTAGGGAGATTAGAATCGCTAAGCAGTTTGATATCCAAACGAAATTATATACTGTCGGTAGTTACCGACATCACTGTTAGGTTATCAACTATCGATATTTGAAAAAATTTATTGAATTTCAGTAAAAAAAAAAGATTTTTGACTAACCTTAGCGGTCTTTGCTGTAGGAAGGAAAAATCAACGGAAAACAATTTTCAACTACAAAGTGGATTAAAATTGTCGATAATTATCATTTTTAATCCCGTTCTTTATATCGTCGTTCAACTCAAGACACGTAAATATGTATTATTAATTAATACATGTAATACATAAATTTTGATTAATTAACAGTTAATTTTCATTAATTAAAAGTATCTTTACCAGCCGGCAGCCGCCCACTTGACATAGTATCGCGCGAACTTGCCGGCATATTCAAACATTTCGTCGCCGAATTGACGTAACGTGATGGACTATTCGAGACAATCGTCGCGTTTCTTGTAAAGGACCCCGCACAATTTATATGGACGACGGCTTTCAGTTAGATTTCTCTGAAATTAAAATATATTATTGTCCAATCCACCTTTCTGATAAAAAGTATCAATGGGCACAACCTCCTAAAGGCAATAGTTTAAGGAGCTACAGAGCTTCAAAGCCTCAATATTACTCATACAGCACAGCAAGGTTTCAGCAACATTGCAGCAATAATTCATCGCAAGATTGCAACATTGCCTAAACGCTGCGAAATGTTGCTGCAACGCTGCTGCAGCAACGTCTTGCAGCAACGGTAAAATGTTCGCCTTCAGAAATGTTACAATGTAATATTACAGCAACATAGCAATATAATATATGTATAATATTATATATACAATAATACTTTGTGTATACTTATATTAATATATAAAGAAAACAAGTTATGAACAAATTCCGGATTTTAAAAAGATCATAGGAGCTAACAACATTTTCGCGGCAATGTGTGAAGAACCGTAAAATCGTCGATGATCGGATGGGATATCGGCGATCCTTCGGCAAGAAAGAAGTGTCAGAATGTGTGATATATTCGTACATATACTTGTACATAATATGTTCCTACCAAAATGTTGAAAATTATCTTTGAACGTAACCCACACAGCATACTTTATTTAGGATATTCTGAGAAATTCTAAATTGTCTCAGACTTCTAAATATATTTTTCCTGAAAGATTTGTAATCAGTCTTTAACATTTCGATTACATACATTGTTATATAAATACCTATACTACGTTAAAAATCAATCTGAATATCAGCGCGAATGTCGTTAATATCGAACAGTCGAGGCCTCTTTTCCGCGATGCCAATTGGTCTTCTCGAAGCGCGGTGTGCTTCACTTCTCTTTTAGATTCGTAGTAAGTAAATGAAGATTTGCAATTTAGAAATATACATTTGTATATACACCAACTATTGAGGTAAAATCTCTAATCTTAGTAATTAGAATTTAAGTAACAACGATTTTTGTTCCCTTACATTTTCTCGATTGAACAGAATTAATCGTTAATTTAATCAATACCAATAAGTCCGCGGAATAATACGCAAAACGTAGCAACAGTCACGGAACAAAGTAATGTACAATAAAATATTAAGTACGGAATTTTCCATTGCGTAGATAGGCTAACGAATTCTCAACGTTTTTTTTTGTTGTTTTTCACTCGGCGCGGTATCGTACGACGATTAAGCGGGCCAACGAATTCTCAACGTTTTTTTGTTGTTTTTCACTCGGCGCGGTATCGTACGACGTTACGCGGGCCAAAGTTTACCTGAAGGTCGCCGCGCTATCATTCGCTCGCCGAACGTCGCGCCGGCAGGCGAGAGTCGCTCCGTGCGTGTTATTACTTTGGCGTTATTTTGCGTTATCGGTTTCAAAGACTCGATCGTGAAGAATGAAGGGGATAAACGCTATTGATTTACACACCTTTATCAGTAACAAGTAACGTTCCTCGATTAATTATTGAGTTTCTACAATTTGTAATAAGAAACGAATTGCGTGCCCGCGCCGCTTCGCACATAGTATTATTCTTTCTTGATACGCGTTCGCGACAAGTGCGGGCAAAAACCGCGATCGCTCTCTGCGAACAATCAGTGATTGATATCATCGTGCGATCGCTGAATTCCCGCGATTTGCCACTGCTCGATGTAATCGAACAGTTCGTAGTGGCAATCGAATTCAGTGACAATCGGACACACTGAAAACCGTAGAAGTGGCATCTGGATACAGTGTCAGTGACAAGTGACTTTACAAACGGAAGTGTGAATTCGCGAGTGAAGTGGCATTTGGATACAGTGACAGTGACAATTCACTTAACAAACGGAAGTGTAAATTCGCGAGTGTGTCGGCGCTACGTCATTTCTTGAAATCCGCGCTCGGTTTTCGGCCGAGGTGATTACGACGTGCCGTACACAGGACTATTCACGCGGCGACAGTTGATCGAATTGATTGGTTGTGTCCGCGCCGCTTCGCATATCGTATTATTCTTCCTTGATACGCGTTCGCGACAAGTGCGGGCAAAAACCGCGATCGCCCTCTGCGAACAATCAGTGATTGATATCATCGTGCGATCGCTGAATTCCCGCGATTTGTGTCAGTGATTTGTGCGGGTATCAGTGCGACGATGTAATCGAACAGTTCGTAGTGCGCAATCGAACTCCGTGACAATCGGACACAGTGAAAACCGAAAAAGTGGCATTTGGATACAATGACAGTGACAAGTGACTTTACAAACAGAAGTGTAAATTCGCGAGTGTGTCGGAGGACAGCTGAGACAACGACACCTGAGAGGAGGACACCTGAGTGGAGGAGGAGGCATCAGGCGCCATTGCAGATACAACTCCGCCGCTGCGCGTCGTGTCGGTGAGTGAAAAATTTTTTAATAAAGTAACGGAATCTACATTTTTAGATCGTAGATTGTAGATTGATTGACATTTCGTAGATTACTTGACATTTCGTAGATTAATTGACATTTCGTAGATTGATTGACATTTCGTAGATTAATTGACATTTCGTAGATCCGTTACGTTAAAATGAATAGGTTACAAATAATTTTACGTTTTACTTAATATATTTCATTTATCGATGAAAAATGATATCATAGAGTTCTACAAATCAGAGTATGTTCAGCTCATTTGTTATGTTGAAAATCGGTGAAATACATTACAGAAATTATGCGAAATATGACGAATATTATCGATGTATTCGGCCAACTAATCTCTCGTAACCTATCCATTTTTAATTAATGAATTGATATATGTATATAATAAAATAACATGACGTAAGATTCCAATATATTTTGTCGAGAATGCGTAAATTTTAAATTATTTTTATACTTTATTTGAGATCATCGTTTAACTGTAATATTTAATTATAATATCGGTGTCACTCGTGCGGCAAGTTGTTTTTTTCTGGATCTTGCGTCATTTATTTTGCATGTCTCGCGATACTCTCAAGATGCAGTCGGTTTTCGCGATAAATTTTTCGCAACATATTCAAGAAATTATTAATTGTTTAATTTCATCCATATTATAAATTTTAATCTTTTTTTGCGGAATAAAATTAAAATAAATATAACGCAAAGTAACATTTTTCCCATATTTATGTGCTTGAATTTTATATTAAAAAATCGAGTCACGAAGATACAGTCAATACTTTTGAAAACAGAAGTAAAATTACACTTCGATCAGATTTAGAAATTAAATTTTGTAAAATTAAGTTTCTCCTTTAAACAACTTTTCTCCTGGTCATGCATTTTTCGATACAATCGTCGCTCGCACATAGTTCGAACCGTACGAAATATTTGTCGGTGACGATAACCGACTATGGAAGGAGTTTTCTTCCTTCCTGATCTCTGGTCAAAATGACCAGATTGTATGGCCGGGAGGCGTCTTGCATGAATACATGCACAGTCACACGCATCTTTGTATTTTCGCGGTCGGTTTTCGCGATCGGTTTTTCAGGAAAAATTTTCAATTAATTATTTAACTTTATCCATATTATAAATTTTAATTTATCGAAGAATATGATTAAAATCACTCTAACGCGAAATAAATTTTATTCTATATCTACTTGAATTTCGAATTAAAAAATCAAGTTACGAAGAGATGGTCAATATTTTTGAACAAATAACGGAAGTAAAGATAAATTTGATTCGTATGTACAGTAAAGTTTTTTGAATTAATATTCTTCTTTAATTAACCTCTCGTGGTCGTGCATTTTTCGATACAATCGTCGCTCGCATATAATTCGAACCGTACGAAATATTTGTCGGTGACGATAACCGACTATGGAAGGAGTTTTCTTCCTTCCTGATCTCTGGTCAAAATGACCAGATTGTATGGCCGGGAGCAACGAAAGGTACGTCCAATCTGGCCCAACGATGGACTAAATACGACGAGGTAAGTGGTCAATATTGGCCACTTTGATGGAGTACCTAAGTAAGGTGCTGTACGAAGTGTACTTTGATTTCTTTTGATTTGTCACAATTCGGGTGGGTTATGCTTCTATATACATACATTCTCGCATATGTGCGAGAGTGAAACCCCTATTAAATCCCACGGTCGCGTTAAACCCCAAGTCAAGCCTCTGGAAAATCGCGTCGCGGTTAATTAAAGATTTGTAGGTTCATTATGTTGAAACACGGGTAGGTAGAAATTGGATAAGTAGGTCTATAGATCGGAATACGGGTAGGTAGGAATTCGGATAGTCAGGGATAGGGGGACATAATTCGAGAGTATAAAATATTAGATAACATAAATTAACAAAGTAATAGTAACTTTAATATAATAAGTACGTATTGTAAAGTAAGTTATAAGGAAAATGAGATAAATAATAAAAATGTAAGAAATCAAATGGTAAAGAAAAGAGGACCGTCGATTAAACGCGGCGGGGGTGGTGGAGGGCCTCTGCATAGGTCGATTTGTTTCTATCGAATAAAATTTTAGTTCAATTTGATTCACATAGTCTTGTAATCGATAGAGTTTTGTTTGCAATTGATCGATAAATTTGCCTTTACAGTTTGATTTATCGTTTGCACATTAATAAAAAATGTACAGTTATAAGCACAGCCACATGTGTAACACGTTGTGTGTGCTGTGTAACATTTTCTATTAATGTTTTATATTGTAAGAGTTAGGTGCGTATTATTGTAAACACATGTAATGCGTAATTTTATGTCATAATGAAAAATTGTACATATTTTTATTGTATATCATGTTTTTAGTTTCACTATGTAACTTTATCTCTCTTTCTATATTTTTGTAGATATTTTAAAATAAGTTGCGAGTAAAATTAATACTTATTAATACTTTAATTAATACTTCTTCAGTATTCTATATAATTATTTTGATAAATATCTATTTAAAAAATATATAAAGTATATTTAATACAATAATTTCGTTTTTACATAATTAGCCTATAATAATCATATACGCATTTGTATTTTTACAGTTGAACATATATAGTTAACAATGTACAACTCTGCTGTTGCGGATTGTATCAGTGAGTGATAAATTACTTTTTATTTTAAACTGACGTTGCGCATGCAATTACTTCTTTGCATGTATGCAAATTCTTAAAAATATACAATGCCCAACTACAAGCTGCGCGCGCGAAGTGCGTGTTTTGTCGTTTCTAGTAAACTATAAAAGTGAGATGAGGAAACAATATACATATTACAAACATAATTGTATCAATATTTTAAAATAATATTGCTACAAGATTACTAAAGTAATATTGTAAAATAATGTCTCTGCAATATCCATGTACCATTACACTGCAATATACAATGTCGCAATTTTGCAGCAATGTTGTTGCAAGCTTTTGATTAGCATGGTTGAACAAAATTCTCTCTTATTTTCCACTTGATGATATACTAAAATTTTTTTCTCTCACCTTACATATACACCGACGCCGAATTATACTTATACATTCTCTAATTCTTCGATTTACTCGCTGATCGTGTTCTCCTGATACTTTGCCAGTTTTCGAGGTTCCCGATTTTCGCGATTTAAAGTTTGAAATTCGCGAAATTTTAATTCTTGGAATTTTCAATAGTGCCACGTAAAACACGAGAATTTTACGCGTGCGATAAAAAGCGTATCATTTTGGTACATTGAATGAAACCTGAGATTATACGCGCGCGAAAGGAAATCAAATGACGCCACAAATTGTAGCATTGACCTCGGTATTTTACGGATGATCACAGTACTAATGAGTACAAAAATGGGATGATACGCAGAATATCATGTGCTCTTATAGGCTAGTATAACCGGTTAACTTTAATATAATGTAAGGTGCAGTGGGGTAAATCCGTACACGGGGCAAATCCGCACTAGGCCCTTATTTAAGGCCTTCACACATAAAATTCCGTAAGGACGTAAAACGTAAGCGTAAGAAAATCAACAGGTTGGATTTGCTACTGCTTGCGTCATTGCCTTACGTTCTCGACTGTGATTGGTCGATTTTCTTATGCTTACGTTTTACGTCCTTACGGAATTTTATGTGTGAAGGCCTTTATTCGAATATACGTTGCATTGTACCAACTGTAAGGTAGAAACCTTCCTTTGGTTAGTATTCAATGATCAACATAGGTGGCCGCCATGTATTCTGTGATTCCCCCGTTTAACTCGTTCGAGAAAGTTCATGGTGTTTCCATAATAATTCCGCTTTTGCCCCATAATATAAGGAAATAAGATTCAATAATTTTTAAACAGGTAGGTGCAGTTTTGCCCCAGTTCCGGGGCAGTCCGCCCTAGCAGCACTGTTTTTAATTTATTAAGAAAATCATAAGTTTCAGAAGTTATTTTTAATCCAAATTAATGCAACTTAAAGAATAAATCATGCGCTAAATAAAAACACTAAGATTATTAGGTTTTAGTGGAATAGATAGAAAATACATCAGTTTAAAGTAAACTTTACAATTTCTGGGTCGGTTTTACCCCACTCCACCTTACTTACGTAAGAAATTGTTTCATTGCGCGATGAAATATCCAGGTAATCTATTCTTTTACTCCAAGTGAGGCGAAGTTGAATTATAATATCAAAAAATTATTAAACAAATTTGCGAAAGGTCAAGCATAGTTACAGCTAATGAAAATCTCCTATAACGTATCTGCGTATTTTTATTTACAATAACTCTTTAATAAAAAGCAGACTTTACGGAACGTCACCTCGTGGTAATTTAAGACAGACAGCATTAGCTGCAACAGAGTTGTAATGCACTGTTGCTCGATGTGCCGGTATAATTTTCGCATCGTTTATTAATGCACTCGCTTATGCATACGCTTGAAAGTGAGGTAGATAAGAGCAATAATGTAATAATAAGTAAGTGTAATTATCTGAATACACCATAATATGCCGTATGAGATATTTCGAGCTATGTGTATATAGGAGAGAGTGTATGAACATGTTATCTCGAATTTTCTTTGCTTATTCTTCTGGCTGTGCTGCAGTCCTTCGTAAAGTCGGGAGAATATTCCGAGGATATATCTCCGGTTGGAATATCTAATGACTACCTGGAAATTGAGGAAACAGTCGCAATTAGTATGAAGAGGATTACGCTGGAGAAAGTTATCGCATTTCTGAGGGTGGATTTAATGTTCGCTTGTTGCTGGCCAGTGTCGCGGGACGCGTCAAAATTTCAGATCGTTTGTAATAAAATATTTCGTTTAGTTTCCGGGTTGCACGCGATATTATTAATTGTCGAATTAGTATACACGTTTATTTATCGTATTGATAATGTTCGTATGTTTATGCAATCAAGCTGTGCACTGGGTGTCATATTCGAAGTTCCGTTGCAGATATTGCTGTTTACTCTGCAGCACGATCGTCTGCAAGTAAGAAGTTAAGAAGCTGTTTGTTAATGCACTATTAATTAAGTAATTATTGTTTTACTTTATATTGTTCGAATTTACATGCGTAAAGAGATATTTCTTTATTTTTATCTCCTTGTTGAAGTAAAGTATACCTTTGTTGTATAAAATCCAACAAAACTGCAACACATAATTTAAATTAAATATTGTCTCCTTGATTGTTCAGGCAGTAATTTTCCAGATGGAAGATTATTATCGGCGAGCAAAGTCAGAAGAAAGAGACGTATTTCAACGATTCGTTGATAAATACGTACGCGTTTACGCAATAACATTAGGCGTTATCACTGTAGCATTGCTCGGTTCACTTCTTGAACCGTTGTTTCGTGGATCAAATTCATTTCCGCTCGTAATAAAAT
This sequence comes from Vollenhovia emeryi, assembly GCF_000949405.1. Classification (NCBI taxonomy): domain Eukaryota; kingdom Metazoa; phylum Arthropoda; class Insecta; order Hymenoptera; family Formicidae; genus Vollenhovia; species Vollenhovia emeryi. The sequence continues at coordinate 299,338 of NW_011967224.1, read as the reverse complement.
ATCCGTTTCCCGTTGATCAGCAACCGTTGCGTGCGATCGTGTATTTCCACCAAACGTTCGGATTATACCAAGCTTACTGCCAAGTAAGCTCCAACGTTTTTCTTGCGCTTCTCCTATGGTTCACATCAGCGCGATTTGAAATATTGTTCATGAAATTTCGAATGACTACGAAATATTCCGAGTGGCAAAGCTGTATTAGGGAACATCAAGAACTTTTGAGGTATATACCTACATATAATTGCATACGGATCGGCACAGTCATTTCAGTTTAGAGAATTCATGGACCCGAGTACATACGTACATTACATCACATTTCGTGCATTCACATATCCGTAAACGTGTCAAAAATTTAATATGATAAATGTCGTGATAATAAATGGTCCAAAAAAATGGAAGTAAAATACAATCTACCAATAAGATTAAAGAATTGAAATAAAAATAGTAGTAATACAACAAATAATGTGTTAAATAATTTGATCCAGTTAGGGAGTAAAGTGCAAAAGATTAATTAAAAGATTAATATTTATTGTATTGTTATAGGTTTGCCCAAGAAGTGAGCGTATCCATTTCGTACATAGTGTTAGCATCGCTCGGAATTAGTACTTATTGCTTAAGTCAACGGCACACGATACTATTTTTCCTACTGGATTCCTTACGAGAGCCAATCAGGATTCAGCCTTAAGTCATCTGATCGAAAACTCTGCATTCTGATTGGCTCTCGTAAGCAATCCAGTAGGAAAAATAGTATCGTGTGCCGTTGGCTTTAGTATTTGGCGGCATTACTATTCTCAGTGTAAGCACATAGGGTAAATATATCGAT
>NW_011967224.1:287658-294441 GCF_000949405.1 Vollenhovia emeryi | reverse complement strand
CTGAAAGCGTTTGTTGATGTGAACAGGCTTTCAGTTAGTGTAACAAGACTTTATGTTACTGCAACTGAAATTGAATTAACAGAATTTTTCGTTGCTAAAAACGAGTTTTCTTTTCTCTATAGCTGAATATTCTGTTATGGTAACAGCACATTAGTAACAGAAAATTTTGATTCTTCGAACCGAAAGCATTTGTTGGTATAAACAGTCTTTCAATTAGTGCAAAAAGACTTGATGCTATTGCAACTGAATCTGTACCAACTGAATATTTCTGGTTGCTATAACCGAATAGTTTTTTCCGTGCACTGTTAATCTTATTGAAAGTATGCAGATTTTCAAATATGAATCTAACTAAATTGACACCGCGATTTTCATAATAAATATAATATAATTAAGTAATTTACCAGATAATTAATACACAAGTGATATAGGAGTAAGAAAGGATTGATTTCTCAAAACTTTCCACAATTTTTATAACGATTAAACAACTGTCTGCTAATATCATCTAATATACTAGATATAAAAAGAATTGATATGCTGGCAGTCTTTCACGTATCGACATTGTATATTATATACTGACGGAGTTATTATCGTAACATGTTTCTCTGCTCCATCGTCGCCAAACCATTCTATATCCGTAGTGAGATTACGCGTATTCGTGTAGGGAGGCAGGAAAATAATACAATTGCAGGGACGTAGGAAAATAATATAATTGTACTATTAGGGGGTTCAGCGTCAGTACACATTATTTGCTAGTTGAATAATTCGTAAACCTATGCGCGGCTCTGGCACGAAGCAAAACTACAAAGTGGGAATATATATGAGAGGGGTTGCTTGTATTATACCACGAAGAAATTTTCTGCCGGCGGCTAGTACACGTGGGTGATAAATTAAATACGCGCGTGTCTTTAACACGCGAGGAATTCGCTTCTGACAAAGTTAGTTCGGATCACGCTGTGTAACTGTAACGGTAGAATTCAACGAGCAATTGTTATGGCGAGTGCACTAACGATGGAGAAACTTATTGCGTTTTTGAAGGCGGATTTGCTGTTCGCTTGTTGCTGGCCGTTACCACCGACCGCCACAAAATGCGAAAAAATACGTAATAAGTTCTTCCGTTACTTCTCCATCCTGCACGGAATGATCATGGTGGTCGCGATAGTGTATACGATTTACAGAAACCGGTCAGATTTATTTTTGATAATGAAATTATGCTGTGAATTGTGCACCACTACTGAGGTTCCTTTACAAATAATTTGCTTCTCAATTCAATACGATCGTCTCCAAGTAAGAAGCTATGGCATTATTCTATATTACAGTTACCTAAATATGTATACATATAGAGAACTAATAAGAATAATTCATAGATTTGATACGCTTTGAACAATAACGACAACGAATCATTTTCAAGTGTATTCTTTAAGTTTTATTTTTGCTTCCGTTCGTGAAGTTTGTATTAAATTTGAGAAAATTAGATTTAGATACTGTCAACTTATTGTTAGTAGATTAGTATCAATTGATTAATTTTTATCAATCCAAATATTAAAATAGACTAGCTGCTATAAATCAATAGGGTAATGTCCTTTTGTATCTTCGTTTATATCACGAACTTCGTTGTTTAATCGTAATGACGATTCCATTGCAGTGCGTAATTTACGAATTGGAAGATTATTGCAAGCAAGCGAAACCAGAGGAGAGGACCATTTTTCATCGATATATTGACAGTTGTAAATCGATTTATATAGGTTCAGTATGCGCCTTCACCGTTACTGCCTTGTTACTCATCATCAGTCCTGTGGTAGAACCCCATCCCTTTCCCATCGATATAGAATATCCGTTTTCCGTGGACTATCAACCGTTAAAGATTATCATTTATATACATCATATATTACTCATATATCAAAGTTATACGCAGGTATGCTCAAATATTTTTATCGCACTTCTATTGTGGTTTGTGTCAGCGAGATGTGACATCTTATCAAATAGATTCCGAGCTGTCACGAAAATTACCGAGTTGCGTGCGTGTATAACTGAACATCAAGAGTTACTATGGTAAATAATAATCAAAGTTCAAATTTTCTACACATTTACCTCATTATTTTTAATATTTGCTTTATTGTCCATGTTTCCTCTCTATTAATTAATATTATACATAAAATAATGTAAAAATCTCACCATCTTAAAAAAGGTTCTTTAATATTGCAAAGTTTCGACTTTATTATAAATCGTTGAAATTGCTATTTGTAATAGTACTTTGTACTAACAACAAGTCAATAGAAATCTCAAATTTAAATTTAAGTCCAAAATTAATTAATCTAAAATTAAGTTTTATGTGGTTTTATCTAATCTGAGATATATTTACTAAGATATATCGATAACATTAATCATTCTTGCATGCAGTTTAAAATGTGTTAATGGGCTGATTCTGATGTAAAACAAATATTTATTCTATTTATTGCTAAGTAATATTTATTGTTGTAAAAGGAACACAAGTGACATAAGAATATAAGATAATTTAATTCTTTTTGTAAGATTTTGATAGAACTGTATCATTGTAGGTATGGAAGGAAAGTTACTCTTTCTGTTCGATATGTAATGTTAGCGTCGTTAGCTGTTAGTACGGTAGTTATAATTTTTACTGGTTGCACTTTTCTTAGCGTGAGTACAAAAATTTATTTTAATTAGTAGAAAATTGATATTAAGCATCACGCTGTTTTATTAGTTTTTTGTTTCTATTTTCACGTACAACCCTTGTTATATAATTTTCTCATTATTTCTGCAAGATAGTTTATTTATGGTAGTCGCATATGTCAATTTAAAGAATATTTCAATATCGTTTGACGAAATGTCACATATGTATATTATCTATTTCAATCTTCTCCATTGATAGCGACAACCAATGTCAGTAAAATCAACGTTCTTAATTTTTTTCGTTTCATCTCTCGCAAAAGTATATTTGTGTGCGTGGCCAGCTGATCATCTGTTGAGTGCAGTAAGTTACGTTTATATGTAGGGATTGTAAAAGGAGCTCGATACATTTAGAACTTAATATTCTAGAGCACCAATGTTGCACACGCTGCGTATGATTCAATGTGGTATGACGGGAAAGTTGATTTCCAGAAGAATTTTGTGCATACCCTATTGCGTGCCCAACAGCCTATAGCCGTAAACGTACCTTGCATGTTACCGACTGTTTCGTTAAATTATTATGCCTCAGTGAGTTATTGATTTTATTACAGTACTTTTGTTAATTCAGTATTATTTTGTGTCGTTGTACACTTCAAAGACGCACGTGCTTGAGATAATATCGTGCCTGTTATCCCGCACAAATATTTATTTTTATTCTTTTCGAAAATACACATAAATAAAAAATTACTTATACATGCATACATGTATATGTTTTTTTAAAATATGTTTTTCACAAAGAAAATCTTTTATTTTTTGTAATACATATGAAAAAAATTTTTTTAATATTTATTATTTATATACAGCAAAATCCCTTTTATTACTTAATATAATTAATTATTTAAGCTATCTAAATTAAGAAAATGGTGTGCAATATATTTTAGTACATCTCAACTGCCTTTTCCTATCTGGCCACTTTTCGAATTATACTTGAAGAAAGTGACGAAGATTGATTGATTGATGCAGATATGATAATTATCGATATATTTGTTTATGTTGTGCGTGGCGTTTTGTTTTTGTGTAATTATATTTACTATAAAAAGTATTTCTGAATAAAAGTAAAATCACTCTTATTTGCGTTGCTTTTAAATTGAAATCATACATTTATCGATACGATCATCTTCGCACGAAAAATCGACTTGTGTATCGCTTGAAAATTGAAACTTTAGTACTCCTGATGTGTATAAAATAATTTTTCCAATTTTAAATAACTGCAATTTATTTTCTGTTAGTTCCAAAAATCGATTGTTTTTTATACATACGTACATACATACATACAAATACATACATATACGTATCGTATTAAAAATAGAATATTAAAGTTTTTTAATTTTGTACCTTTCTTTTTTGGGTTTAAACGCTTATAGTAGATAATAAAATAATTCTAATGATAAATATGAGTTACTTACACCGTAGTTGCTTTGTTGTTAAATGTGAGTCTAAGAATTTAGAGATGTATTATATACCTAATATACGTATAAATCTGTAATTATATAAATTATTATGCAATATTACTAAAAACATAATCGTATCCTTTTATATTTAGAAAAATTTTTAATTTGGATTCCACTATGAAATATTAAGTGTCTCAACTTACTTGTAAAACAAAATTAAAGAATCCAAGCGATTAGACGAGATAATAGATAAGATGTGTCATTGTCTAAAAATATAAATTAATTGATAAATTATATAACATATACATATTCCTAGATATACCGTGTCTCCGTTCAGCTTTATCTCATCCATTCTACCTTTATTGCGATACATTGTAGGCAATCTGACAAGGGCCCGTGCAATTTCACTTCACCGTGCTAATTATACTTCACTGTACTGGATTTAATTATGAGTAGATAATCACCGTTAGATTGCTACATGCGCGTAGCGTCTGAAAGGGTGCGTAAATGCACGGCTGCGTTGTGCTCGATGCATATGATTAATTAAGCGGTCTTCGTCTTCCTCGATTTCACAAGGTGGGAAATGTGGTCAAAGGCAAGATATCTAATGAGACGTTTGTAAAAATCGCCTCACTATCAATTTTCCGAGTAGCAATTCATAGCAACTACGATCCTCGGAAGCTTAATTCAATACTGCGAAACTTCCCTCGAAGTCTTATCGAAAAGTAACGTCATAAGTAAAATAATAATTTAGGAATTGTGTTCTACATAGGCTTTGACATCTCTAAAAGCAACGTAGCTTTAAAGCGTGAAAACTTATGCATGAAATGTGATTTATTAAGACATAAAGTAATTTCATAAATTGTTCAAAAATTTACATGTTGCGATATCGAAGCTAAAATTTGTTATTTTTAATATGTTATATTTTTTTTCACGATATACTGCAATCGCTTAACTGAACATTCATAGTACGAATTACGAACACGTAATCAGTGTTGATATAACATTCTTTATACAATAATATATTAAACACTTTGAGATCTGTCGGGAATCAATGCACCCTACACCGAGGGTAGAATATAACGTTGCTTATATCGTATGTACCGCATGTACGTCACTTGGCGCCTCACGAGTGTTATTATAGCGTCTACACCCTGGCAAATTATCTTGGCAATGTTGCGAGGGTGATTATATTACGGTACTGTGCTAGAGCTTGAATTTCCATCGTGTCTTAAACATGGAGGGTGAGGTAACGCTGGACAGAGTAATAGCCTTTCTCAGGGTATACTTGACATTCGCTTGTTGTTGGCCTCTTCCACCGCACGCGACCAAGTTCCAGAGGCTTGGTCGCCTTGCCTTCCAGTGTTTTTGCGTCGCGAATTCGGTACTAGTCGCTAGCTTTGCAGTATGGACGCTTTACGAGAACAGCAACGATGTGTTTCTAGTGATGAAATTAGGATGTCAATTCAGCGCCATGGTGCAAGTTCCATTGCAGTTGATACTCTTCTCGATGCAGAACAAGCGTTTGCGGGTAAAATTTTTTATTTATATTAAATGAAAGACCTATAGGAATTGCTTGTGTCTACGCAGGACAAACCATGAAATCGAATCGAACCTTTTATTTAACGATTAAACTGTTTGCTTATAAAATAAGTATGTTGTTTAAACGGAGGTACAGATATTTATTACTTTTTTTCTACGTTGTCCTTTAAAGTTTAGCTTCATAATTAATAATTACTATATGCAATTTAGACAATTTATTGTTCGGGAATAATATAAAATATTTTAATATGTTTTGTATTTATAAAATAACGAAAGAACTAATTAATTAACTTTAAGCTTTGACAATGCAGTATATCGTTTTGGAAATGGAGGATTATTATCAACACGCGCAAAAGTATGAAAAAGAAATTTTCCAAAAGTACATCGACAATTGCAAGCCGTTTTATGGTATGTACAGCTTCAGACTTTTAACTGTTAAAACAAAGTCTTTAATAATATAAGTCGATTACTGCAGGTAGTATACTTGGTTGGTTGGCAATGACAGGAATCAGCGTTATAATGACCCCTGTGGTCTCGTCACAACCGTTTCCGTGCGAGGTGCAGTATCCGTTCGACGTGCAATATCAGCCATTGAAAAGTATCATTTACGCACACCATATGCTAATTGCCTACCAAAGTGTGATACAAGTTAGCGCCAATACTTTCCCCGCGCTCCTACTTTGGTTTATAGCCGCCCGATTCGAAATTCTGTCCGTGCGGTTTCGTACAATGACGAACATGAAAGAACTTTTAAAATATACGCGCGAGCACAGCCTACTACTTGGGTACATAATCTAGATATAAAAAAATTTTTTTTTTAAATTTATATGCAGTAATTACAAGACATAAGAGAATTAAGGTTTTCTAAAAACAAATATCTATAGGTATGCGAGAGAAGTGACTCATGCAATTCGTTACGTAGCATTGCTATGCGTGACTTTTAGCACCGGTGCTGTAATATTCGGTTATCTTACGTTTATGAGTGTAAGTATAGTGTACCATGTTTTCATGCGAAAGTTCTTTGTTTCGTGAAAAAGCTTTTTGTAATAATGTTGCTTGATTTTCTCCGCTTATGGAAAGCGAATCGCTGGGAATTTATTAAAATATTCGTTTCTTATACAGGGTGAGTCTTTCCATATTTGACAAAATTTTTGAGAAGGTAGTA
>NW_011967224.1:270495-285731 GCF_000949405.1 Vollenhovia emeryi | reverse complement strand
TCGTTGTCTTAGGCCGGCCTACCGCCCAATTCGAGCGCGTGGCAAGATGTGACCGCCCGGCGATCGATATTGCTATGCGCACATCTCGCCACGTGCTCGAATTGGGCGGTAGGCCGGCCTAAGACAACGATTTTTCATAATTAATTACTCGTTAACTATTACGAAAATTGCAAAATGGTACAGGACTTTTCCGTTCATCTCGATCCGTTCTACCTTCTCAAAAATTTTGTCGGATATGGAAAGACTCACTCTGTATAATGTACTACGTTGTACGGTAGCCATGTATATTATCGTCCCCCTTATTTACGCATAACAGCGTCAACCATGGTCAGTGAAATGGACATTTCTTATGATCGCTTTTTGCGGCTTTGTGGAACTCTACATGTACGCCTGGCCAGCTGACAATATAATTAGCACGGTTAGTTATTTATGTAAAGTAGAATCCACAATTACACACATTAGAGACGACAAAATTCTAACTTTTTCTAATGCGTTTATCAAAATTTTTCATTAGAGTACCGACATAGCGTCTGCCGTATACGAATCGTTATGGTATAACGACGATGTGACCATGCAAAAGGTTTTAGTACAAATCATATTAAGAAGTCAGAATCCGGTTATCGTTTCAGTTCCAGGTGCATTACCACACTTATCTATGAACTATTATGCATCGGTAAGACTTTATATCGTTTTGTGTTTTTAGTATTGTCTTTTTGGTTTCTTCGATTCTTCTGAATTCGTTTGCTGTTGGACTTAATTATTATTTTGCATTAAAAAATGTATTACTTTTTAGTATATCTCGACAGTTTTCTCATATATGGCATTTGTACGTATCATGATGGGCGATGAAGAGTAGAAAAAGGATCAAATTTAAGGTAAAAATCTTGAAACTATATTTTTTTGAAAATCTGCTGTGTAGAACTGCAATGTAATAAAAACGTATATTTATTAATAAGAATATATATATTTATCAATAAGAATACCTCAAAGATATCCGTATCTATCTCTATAGAAATATCTTATTATATACCCATCTACACATAAGAATTGTATGTTTGTGATAATCTGAAAATAAATTATTAATTATGGTTGATTTTACTTGCAACAATTACTATCGTTATTTTCAACATTAATTAATGCCAATTATATTTTCTTACAAACGATTTGTACGTCTCAAGCAAATTAGAGCGCATTGAATTCAAATGTAAATATATATTTTATTGTACTTCTAAGTTATCCTGTTAATAAAATAATATGTAATTTGGCATGAGAAAAAGTATATGTTTAATACATTAGCTTTCCCTCTTTTATACAGTGTTTCTTTCTGTACAGAAAGGTAATCTTTACGATATAACAATTCTTACAATATAATCGTAATATAGATATAACTCTACATCTAAATAATTGTCTTGTTCTTCAGATTCTTTTAATTATTTGAATTCCACGTATATATATTTTTTAATTTCTGTCTACAAAACGAAAACGTAATGGTCTATTTGGTACGTTTACCATGAGAAATCGACTTTGGATCTCAGCATAATCATACTCAATCGCGAATTCTCGTACCAGCTGCAAAAAAAAATACATATATTTTCAAATTTATTTTTCATTATAATTACGCGTTATTCCACATAAAGCTCAGTTACTTTTGCAGTGAGTAACATCATTTCTGTTTCAGCCATATTTCTTCCCAGACAGGATCGTACGCCATAGCCAAAAGGTAGACAGGAATATTCTTGATAATCATTATGTATATATTCATCTTGATTCAACCATCTTTCTGGTTGATACTTCTCAGGATCTTCAAAATGTTCCTCGCGCTGCGACGTTATTTGACTTGCCATTATGACAAAAGTCTAGAAAATAAAACTTATTTATTATATCGCATCCTGAACCGACAGACTTGAACTAACATCTGCAACTTACTCCCTTTGGTATCGTGTATCCATGTAACGAAATTGTCGACGACAATAATCTTGTTAAATAAGGAAATGCTGGTCGCAACCTGTCGCAAAAAGTATTACATTACATTTCATAGTTCAGTGACACATTTAGATTTTCTAACGCCTGTTTTGTAGGCAATACAGATAAAATTGTAATTATTTTTTTAGACAAATTTACAACTATTTAACACTTTAAATAATGCAAACTAATGTACTGAAGTAGTTATCTTACTTTCATAATTTTCATTACCTAAGACTTTCCTTTATGCATGCTTTTAAATACGGCATATTTTCCAAACTTTCTTTTGTCGGAACGCATTCTGTGTTAGGTAGAACAGAGGTTATTTCATTATACAACCGCCTTTGTATTCTCGGATTTTTTGCTAGGAAATAAAGTAGGAACGCTTCGGAATTAACGACCTGAAATTTTAAGATAAAAACCATTTACTTCCTATCGTAGTTATGTGAAATTATTGCATTAATATTACAGCTTGAACGCCTAGAATTATCATGTCCATCAAGAGGATAGAAATGTCATTTGGATGGATACGCTGAAGCATCATTTTTTCGAGTAATGGTAAATTTCTCTCTTCATTTATAGATTTTTCTTGTTTTGACAGTGATGAAGTTTCCAGCTTATTCTGAGTTTGGCGAATATATTTTCCAATAACTCTGGAAAATGTAAGAAAGCAAATACCACTTGAGAAATTGGCAAATTATAATATTAAAACTAAAAAAAATTATGTTACCAATGTAATCAAGTAAATGGCTTTATCGAAGCAGCTAAATTTTGTTGGCTTACTCGTCGAGAATGTCGCAGGCTGCGTAAAGCTTTTTGACGAATGGAGTTTCGAAGAATCTCCACACCTGAAATCCAGTTTCGCAGCGACTCATATATGTGTGAGCCGTGATTAACGCATTAATAATTCTTGTGGCCTCAGGAGCCAATTTTGAGGTAGAATCAAGAAAACCAAAGTGTTTATTGAACATTGTCATGTAGAAAGATTCCATGCCCCACGAAGTGAGGTCTCGATGAAAATTTGCTGGTACCTATTGTTGAAATACTAATTAAAATACTATTTCTTAAATTGTTATGCGTATATAATAGCTATATATTTATTATAACAGTAAAATATTTATTCGTTTTGTTAAATTTCTGCTGTAATTTACTTATTGTAATTTTGTAAGATTCGAGTTTGCTATTGTATACATATGACATTGTCCGATTTTTAAACTTCATTTGTATAGAAGAAAGGATAGTTTAAATTTAAGACAAACAATACTATTGTGCAATATTAATTATTTACTATTCATTGACATACCTCATCTTGACGGTTACGTATATCACGAATTCTAGTAATTAATTCGTTACACACTGAATCCAATTTCTCAATATGATCGGAAATAGTTTCGTGCAACGGTTGATCAACTTTTTTCTTCACTTCCAACCATTCCAAATCTTGTCTGGCATTTCATGAAATTTATTATTAAATCATTTATCAAATTATCGCATTACTTGCAACGTCTTACGACGCAGACACGAAAACTAACGAGATTTGTTAAATGTATTTAAGAAAAACGAATGTATTCTGCAAAACAATTAGCATATAAACTCAAATGTCCTTTTTTTTGCAAATATAAGCTATATATTTTAAACCTTATGAAAGCTCTTATAGAGATTGAAATATGATTGAATACTCATAGATTTATTTGAAAACGCTGTAGGATATCAATTTATTGTACCTTCGTGCACAACTAAATTTATTATTTTACTTATTTAAATAGTAGTGTTAAATTCTTTTTACACTCAATCGCATTATATACTTACAGAGAAAATGCTCCGGCAGAACGATACTTGTGATGATTAAGACGGTAATGTTGAAGGATGTCAATGCCGCTGCGAATAGGTGACTCGCTTTCCCGATTGAAAACCTCGGCTATGTGTTCAGGCCTAGAATAATTGATTGGTGAATTGATTGTCCGGGAGAAACATGAAAGTTGATGAAAGCGATATCTCTTACCTGTGAATCATAATTATATCATTTACAAGTGGCCCGTTAATCCGCACGATGCATCCATATTCGTCAAACAAGTACTTAATTGGTGTGACATTGCGATTCCAGGATAATCGTCCTGCGATATAACATTTTAAATTATTCTTAATGGACATAATAACGAATTCGAAGATTCCCTCTATATAATTCTGTCACGTTCATTAACCCGTTTAACCGTTTCTTTTATTATTGATTATATCAATTAATATAAAAAGTATTTGTTACGTTAATTTTACTTCTTAGATATCGAAGATTATTCTATACTCATGCTATATTTTATTATATTGTTTTATTATACGTGTCATTTTTGTGTAATATTTTATAAAGGCATATTGTTTCGTGAAACTTTTAATCTATGCTACAGTAAATATATAAATGTGTAACTTAGATACATATGTATAAATTTTAGAAACTTTTTACACATTTTGTATATTTTATCCATTTTTTAAACATTAGGAAGCAATTTGCTCAAAATTCGAAAAACCAAAATTACATTACATTCTATGTATATTATTATACATCCATGCAAAGCGAAAAGTTTTGTTCTCGTGTCTTTGATTCGCTAAATCAATTTTAAAATGCAAAACTCTTCGAATTTCAAGCACAATTGTACTTCAAGGGATCGTACCCTGGGTAAGTCTGCTTATTAGCAGACTGCAAAACAGTTGCGTACCCAGGAGTGGCACGTATCTCCAATATTTTTCCCATAGTTTCAGGATCATCGGGCCAGGAATCTCCTCAAATGGTAATGGCGCTTTTTCTATACGAACACGTGATACAATTTTGAATGTAGGAATTTTAAAGCTCTCCGTAACAGTCTCAGAATTCGCCGTTTCCAATAACGGCAACGTTTTCGTTGATGTTACAGTTGCGTCACTATCGGTGTTCACCATCGGAATTGCATGCGATTGCTCCATAGAGGCGGCTAAGTTAGACAAATTTGAGATATGACATTAGTAGTTCTATTAGTATTGTAGTTCTACAGTAGTTCTATTAATGTTAAGACTATAACAAAATATCCTCCCTTCTTAAAATTTGCAGTGACTTAGTTGATTTATACGTCATATAATATAAATCTCGTGGCACTTATTAAACATGTGATTATTTGAATAATTAGTTGTCTTACATATTATGTCATTGGAATTGAGTGGCATGCATTTTCTTTCCTCGGCTAATGTCTCTGCCAGTTTTACCGTTGAGCAATAGAAACATTTTCTGTACGTTTGCAATGAAAGATCTCGAGCAACAAAAATGGATTGCATTAAGCAACGTATCATTATGCTTTGAAATTACGATATTGTTACAGCACAATTGAGACACAGCTTTACACTCTGTGTATAAAATAAAATATATATGTAACTTCGTTTTAGAAACAGATATGTGTTATTTAATGTATGTATGATGGATTAACATATGTAATATATTAATAAGAATTAAGATGATTGTTCGTACCTGCTAATAAATATAGTTTAGTAAGTCTAAAACGATCGCCAAATATCACCATATAATGGCGATTGAGTTACGTAAGTTTACACTGATGAGAAAGGAAACAACAAGATCGTTGCCATGGAAGCATATCGAAAAAGTAGAGAATTGCATTAGTGATAAATTCAGTTCAGTGAATGTATGTAATATTACTTAAAATTTTTAGATTTGATATTGGATACTAGAACATTTTTATTCTATATGAGTATAACGCTTTATTAATTACAATGAATAATATACTGTTAATAGTAAGCTATTAAACATGGCCACTTGATTACATCGTAAATTACTTTTATAACATTTATTATTCATTAAATTAGACATTTTAAATGCAGTACTTTTTCTTTTAAAAGATCGATACACATTATTGCACATATTATTATCCACATCGATACCATTTGTATTTATTATCTATTATATATTGTCGTTTCGTAGTAATTTCTTAATCTTTGATAAATATTTATGTGTAATTTTCTTTTAAAATAAAGTATTTGTATGCCTTATATGTGGAAATTTCATAAATCTACAAATCTAATCGATTTCTATATCCTCTTCGTCTTGCTGCAGCGCATCATTGGTGATGGATTTAACTAATTTTTGCGGGAAATCCTTCTGCGTGGAATCTGGACCGGCCAATGTAGCGCTTTCGCTCTCCTTTGTATGCCGCCACTTCATCCGACGATTTTGAAACCAAACCTTGACCTAAAGGTATAAGAGAGATCGTAACGAAAATTATTCTTTTTATTATTAATAGTATTTCTTCAAAGGCCTACAAAATAACAAATGTTGAAATATTTTTATTTAACAGGATGCAGAGATTGATACATCTAGATTGTATTTTATAAATCGTATAACCTGTGCGTCGGTTAAACCTAAAGTCGCTGCCAACTGTCGCCTGTCTGGTTTCGTGATGTATTTCTGTAGAGAGAATCTTCTTTCCAAACCTTTCCGTTGTAGAGAACTAAAGACGGCTCTAGACCACGACCTCTTCCTTCGTGTGTTTGTCTCTGAAGAGTTCACCGTCGAGGAAGATGAAATAAGTCCTGAAATGTGAACATTATCTCAATTTGTCTCTTAACTTTAGAATTTTATATTGTAACTTAAAAGCTTTAACAATGCATATAACTTAATTTTAAATTTGCATCGGATGCGCTTTCGATGATATTAAAAGTTTAAATGTAATAATTAATACTTGTTTAGAAATTTAAAACGTTTCTTTAAAATTCGGAGAGGATTTATTTTGAAAAGATTGAATGTATCTGCAAGGAAAAGAAATCGCGAATTTTTTAACAAATTAAATGGAGATAAAGAAGCATCATGCGAGATAAATGCTTTCTCTTAGCGCGATGGGGTCTCAGTTCTACATACATATCTTAGTATATCCGAAGAAATCCCGGAGATGGGATACTTCGGGCTGATTTACGATCGTACGAAAGTATACAACATCTGTACGTGTTTAAACATTGCGGTACTCCTACTCAAACCGAATCTTCGTACAAATTCGAAGATAACTTTAACATCATAGTTATTTTGGGGTTTCTGTGTTGATCTCTAGTCTAGTACATTTCTAATTTGTAGATTCTGCTACATTTAATTTTGGACCTTTCAAAGAGACATAACAATATAAACGGGAATTAATATAACAGTTTGTATGTTAATACTATGTAAAAATGTAAAAGAAAATGTAGTATAATAGAAGAAATTTTTAAATAATTATACCAAATTCGTAAAAACTCGAAAATTGATTTATATTACTGCATTATGTTTATAAGCTTATCAATTTGCTTTTATTTAAACAGAATTTGATAACTAGAGTATGAATGATTAGATTATATGTAGTATATAATTGCTAAAAAAACAGGTTTATTATAAGTACATGCACATTTCTTACAAATAGAGATAGAGAAAGGGGAGGGGAAGAGAGATAATAGTTTTAAAAGAAAGCAGAAAAGTATGGACGTTACCAGATTTCAACTAACCGAGAAAGTGTGTATCGAAACCTCTGTTTATGCCATGCATAAACGCTTGGTGGCACTTAAGATGTCGTTTAAACACAGACAGGAAACACGTGAATACACCGATACGTAAATATTTTGCTTTACTTGCTCCTGAATATCAGAAGGACAAGACAGTATGTCCATATGGTAACATTTGTCAATGATGTAACCTGCGATGCTCAGTAGAATTTTCTCAAGTGTTCTTACGGGATCCGTATACGGAAAAATTCTACTTGATAAGAAGTAGCGTTTGGTAAACTGAGCTTCTAAAATAGCTCGAACCATAAAGTTACACTTAACTAATTGCAGTTGGATTTATTTTTAATAGAATAAACAATTAAGTTGCAAATTTATACAATCCTAAACGTCGAAAATATCCGCGATAAGTGAGGGACGATTTTCAAATAAAGATTATTCTTTAAGATTATTTAAAAATGCGATAGTTCTAGGACACTGTGTAGTGGAAATTTTGTTAAATTTTCCCCAACACAAATTTTAAGTAAGTCGAGAAATATCAACGTCTCTTTTATTAAATATATTTTATTATGTGATTTATACCTCGTGGTACAGGCCGTAACGGTGCGGGCCGATATAAAGTTCCTAAACTCTCCATCAGTCCAGTATAAGATGTAGGTGTAATTCTTTCAGATAATGACGAGTGGGCATGTGGAAATGAAATGCAAGTTCTGATATTTTCACATCGTTCGCAACTTTCAATGCAGGGACAACGTATGGATGGAAGTTGTATTGGAAGTGGCTTAAGAATATCTATCAACGTATCAATTTTGGTAAATTAAAGCTGTCCTGAGATACGTAAGTAATAATATACACATATACATTAACACAATTGTAACAAGAGCTTTATTATTGTTATAAGAAAGAAAATTTAAAATCAAAATTATAACCCAAGAAAAATCTAAAAATGTATATACAATATATACATATTGTATTAAATAAATACATTTTACTAAAAGAAGATGGAATTTGAAGTGTAAGTGATTTGAAAAAATTTTTGCAACAAGTTACAAGTCAGTTGTAATTATTATATACATTTATTATATTAAAATTAGAGAGGTCTATGTAATCGCGTGTTACAAATTATTTTTATAGTAATTTTTTAACGTTATTAATTCTTACCTGTTTTCCTTGTGCAAATTTCATTCGATAATATACGATCCATGCCAAATTTCAATTGTCTAGAACAATCAGCGTTATCCATGATGAGAGTCATTAACGTCATTCATCGCCTTTCGAACGAACTCGTCAAACAGTATAAGGCTATCTGCGTTAATGACATTTGAAAATTCACATTTTCATTTTATCCACGTATCTGCTTGTGGAAAAAGTAAAGTTAAATAGAAAATTATTGTTAAAAGTAAAATAAAACACATTCTAATAATGTTCGTGTCAATTTATATCATTATTTCACTAGTCACTTTAATCACTTACTTTTATCTCTTTGTAACACTATTTTCACACGCACATAATTGTGTTAAGTAGGAGATCAATGGTAATGTAAGGAGTTCAAGAATAAGGTTTAATTTTTTTTATCACTTTCGCGGAAACTATTTGAGTGAGCCACAGAACAGCGTGAAAGTGAATGAGAACGAGACTCTGCCATGTTGAGAAATTTCTGGCTGAAAAAATCACCATCGCCAGTTGTGATGTAGCTGGATTAACTGGATTGGTCCACGAAAATACTGGTAGGCGGGACCACGAGAAGATTGGTCTGGCCAAGATGATGTGTCGGATGCTGCGGATATAAATGTCAAGCTAAAGTAATATTCCCCGCTTTGAAGACGAGGGGCTTTGAAAAGATGAAAAATCGTATATAATGATGGCAATGATAATAAGAATTAATCACCTTCAATATATGTTAAATCCTCAATAAAGTAAATAATAAGTCTTAGAATAGACGAATTCTGTATGTTTGTATATTATCCGGCTTTTGATTACTTTGATTTACCCTAGAACTTTGCATCTGGCTATTTTCAAATATAAATTATTTTAAATATTTTTCAATCGACATATCTTAATGTAAAATCTTCAAAAATTTAAAAATATGTAAGTTTAACATCATCTTTAGACATTCGTTTCTTTTTTTACTAATAGTAATACTATTATTAAATATGTCTGAGTTTTTCTTGATACAATTCTCTTAAAAATATCATTTAGTTTGGTTAATTGAGGCGAACGTTCAAAAATACGGATAAATTAAATGATTATAACAAAATGGTAGGTGCTATACATTGCGTCTTATAATCGCTACTTTCGGACATGTAATCAGAAACGGATTGGATTTCGAAGATCTTTGCGTACACGGAATTCGTATGTATCGATGGAACAATGGTACAGAGACGCATGTGTGGTCGATGATATCTTTGCGAGAGCCATATGGTTATCTTTACTTGTAGGTCTGCGGAGTAAACAGCCACTTAGATGTTTATTTGAAGAGCCATGTTTGAAGCTGCCTTTCTACCCACACGCCAAGAATATTCCTCGAGATATGTACACAGCACGGTCTTCTATTCGATTTTATTAGGTTTTAGGATTTTCAGGAGTCTGCAGATTCGCGTGATCGGCACTTCTCGAATGGAGTTAATCGCGATCGACAACATAATGTTAAATTACATTATCCTGTGGCTGAGGTAATACTTTTTACAATAAGAATTCTTTATGGTGACGGGGGGGAGAGGGAGAGAATTCTGTGCGAACATTGTGTACTATTTTTTAAACTTGGTAAACTGCGCGCCAATTGTTTGTGGGTCTCAGAATACAAATAATATTAAAAATAATATTTTATTGGTGTATTTGTAAAGATAATTTGTTCACATTTAGAATCTTGTTGTTGTATCCTTTTTTAAAACATTTATTTCAATTCATTGCAACTATATGTATATAAGATTACGTTAACTAAATATTTTCTTACTTATCAATATATTGATGAATAAATAATAAATCTCTAAATTCTAAAATGCAGAGCTTATACGATTCGCGATCAATTGTATAAGGCGTAACTTCTCGAAAGCATAATCATTCCTTCATAGAGTTTGTCTGTTTCAAAGTTGTTCTCCATCGGATCGAATATTAAAATATTTCGTTTGGGGCGGTATAGTTTCTGCAGGCTTTGCAGATTCTAGAAAAAAAATTGTTTCCTTAATCAAATTAATATATGTATTTCTCCAAAATCAACTTGTATTCTTATCGTGAATATCAAACGATTTCAAACAAGTATCAACAGTTTGTGTATACTAATAATCTTTTGAAAAAAGATCTCGTAATGGAAAAATAATGTAAAGACATTACTTCTCTATAAGTAGTTACACATTTAATCGAAGAAGTAACATAATAAAAATTCCTAATTAATCCGTGACAAATTGATTTTGCAGCTATAAAAACGAGCATTAAGTAACCCGAATAGATGATTTTTTAATATTGTTTAGTTTAAATGTAAGAAATTTAGTCACAATTTAGTCATAATTACCGAAAATACGAGAACATTTCCGTTTCCCTTGGGTGTGTTGCGACGAACTGCTGTAATTATGAGTGTAAGAAGATAACCACCGAATGCGAGAAAAGAGAGAGCAGTTACTGCCAGCTGAAAGATCTTTGCGATCTTCGTGTCCTTGCCTTTTTCATCATAGTGTTCTTCATGTCGTCTTATAGGCTTCTTTCTATTTTTCTTTGATGCCATCGGCAAAGCCATTGGCAGTGTCAATGGGAATGTTCTACTGGACATATTGATATCTTCATTTTCATTTTCGTTAGTAATATCTAGAAATAATGTAAAAATAGACAAATTTCGTTAGTAAATATCTATAAATAATGTAAAAATAGACAAAAGCTTTAATATTTTTTGGATAATTTTAATAACAAGTTGTCTAACGAAAGATATTTATAATGATTTGCATACCATTATCATTTGCGAGGAAAGATTTTATGTGAATCAGCTTATCCATTGGCAATTCGCTTAAACTGCGAATCTCATTCAGATACAAAGATGAATGATCTCCGGATGTCATTTTAAAGATGCAAAATGCACAAAATATTAACAAACCGCAGTACATAGCCGAATGTTCTAAAATTTTTTAATTATTAAGATATAAATATGTATTCGCACTTAGTTTTTACGATATTAACATATGTTATAATAACGTAAATGTTAGATTAACTTACTTTAAATAGCAGAAAAAGTAGACACTTAGTACTTTTAAATATTCTAACTTGAAGCAGTTAAAAATGAAATAATTTTGTAACACTTGCTTCAACTACGATGTGATGATGGTTATACGAATTTGGAATATTTCCAACACTTTTGTCACTCTCTAGGCAACTTTTTTACTGGCTTCTAACAGGAACGCGACTAAATGGTGCCGCGAAACGCGGATGCCGTTCTCTTGCGCTTGGTTGACGAAGCAAGAAGAGTGACAATCGCACCACAGGCGACTCAACGGGGACTTTGCCGCGGAGACGCAACGGAATAGAAATAAATGCATAATTAACGCAAAACATCCGTTATAAACTGTTTTACAAAGATCTCGTAGTAGGTAATAGTCTTAGTATTGTCCAACAGTTTGATTCGACGAAATGTCCAGCGTCTCGTGCTTTTTCTTTTGTGTCCTTTGGATAACTACATTTGACAAAGTGCAACTTACAAAAACTGAAGGCGAATTGATTTTTCTTCCTAAGAATTAAGTTTGCTATGAATCAAATGCTAGTGTCAAAATAAATCGTTGTAAAAGTAATTATATATTTTTCATTTTAGATGTTCTCGATAAGATAAAAGTAGGATTGCAGTATGCAAGTAATTATCTGGAGACGGCAAAAGATATTGCAGACTTGGTGTCTAACAGCTTAGGTCATAAACAAAAACAAAAACAAGAAGAAGATAGAAACGGTGAAAAACAACCGTTTGGCCCTTCAAACTTCGTTTCCGCTTTCTTTCGACTCATTGGGTTTGATTCACAAAAAATCGCAGCAATCGCAGTTAACAGTGTTGTATTTCTTGCACAGATGGTAAGTACACGTGTACACGGTGTATATTATAAATTATTTAAGTTATACGTGTACCAATGGCATTTCTTATGTACAATAAAATTTAGAAAATGTTACGATTATTCGTTTTTAATAGATAAGTACGCTTTTCGGACTGAAACCATTGCAAAATAATATTGCAAGAAGCACGCATGACGACAAACTGGCTTGGGATCCGTTAAAATTTACTTTGGAAAATAAACATGAACGTGTAAGTTGTTACAAAAATCAATTATATGTAAAAGAGAAAGATTTCAATTTCATGTAAATAACAAACGTAATAGACACATATGTAGGATTAAAATATGTACGTTTCGGTATTTCAATTATATGTATGTAATAAGTGAGACATATTTATAAAGCGTATAATTTTTTAATTATGTTTAATAGATTCGAAATTTAGTAGATCAAGCAAGAAATCCGAATCTACCTGATCAGTTGATAGCGAGAATAACCGGTTCTGATTCCGCGTGCATTCGATTGTTACTTTGCAAATCATCTCCGATCGTAAAAGCAATGCAAACTTCTCTCAATAATAAATCGCACGATTCTATGCATCGAATGATTGCATGGTTACCGTCTAAAGAGGAATTTGCAAGAAATAGTGACGAATGTGAGGAGAACCATACTGATTGTCGTTTATTTCTATAGTAATGAATGTTACCATCTCGCAAGGAAGCTAGGAAACGATTAAATGTTCCCATTAGGAATGTTAGAGATATATATTTTTGTTAAAGTCAGATAATAAATGTTCAACAATGTTTCGTTTTCAGATATAATTGAATTTCTTTTTTCTCTTTTGTATTACAGACTAAAGTGTTTCAAAGATTAACAATATTTTTACTCTTTACATGAATCAAAATATCTAACGTATCTAACGTAGAAGAGATATTAATAATTCGAGTATGCATGTAATTGTATATGCACGTACATGTGTAAATCTTTCTCTATATTGATTTCTATTATCATATTGCACAGACGATTCAAGCTGCTACATTGGCACAACATCGTGTATAAAATACGTGACAATAATTGCACAATAGAAATAGAAATAATACTTTTAAGATAAATCAAATAAATTATCACAATGTGTGTACTATTTAATGCTAATACTGCATTTGGATAAATAAACTAATATTTTTGTAACGTAATAAGGATAATACTATATACATGTAAAGAATCTCTACACTTTGGAATCTAGAATTTTATTATCTGTATTTTTAATTATAATTAACCCTCGAACTTATATAAGTGCAATAAAATATATAATATAATTCGTCTCTCCTCCTTCCTCTTACTCTTTTTCATTCATACAGATTGATTTTTTAATTTACTACCGTGTCGATACAGTTATATAAATTATTCTGTATTAGTAAATTACTGATGTATATGCATAGTGATGATTATGTCACTCTTAATTTTACGTTTATATAACAATAATAACAAAAACATAAAAATTGAACGAAACACTATGTACATATAAATATAATTGTGTATTTTATATAGATTGTCTATTTATATTGCTCATTTTATGCGTGTTAATATTAAAAATTCTCATCACGAGTTATCATTAATGACTGTCTTCGTTAATGTGTGGCACAAAAGTAAATTACAAAAATTTGTTATATTATTTCGTGTGATATCTTGCATTTGAAATATGCACATCCCCTTACATACATCCATCGTAATTTATTTCTAATTTGAAAAACGTTATTTTTTATGACTTAAAACGCTATACTATTTATAAGAGGAGTATTTACGAACGATTGTTTAATATAAATAAAATGATATTTTGTCTATATATATATATATATATATATATATATAGAGATTTATAGGTTCCAAGTTTTAATATGTAGAGAAATTATATAAAGCATAATTATTTAAACAACTAGACATTACATCTACATTCCAAAGTGTGCAATCTTGTTAATTAATTCATGTTATATGTCTAATATGAGATCATGATATTGTGTGACACAATTTATAAATGTCATCTATTTATATGTTATCGCCTTTTTCTAAAAGTTGAGTATAGACAATATATTAGAATGGCCGTTGTTAAAAATTTGATCGACCAACAAATATTTGGCATATATTCAACTTATTTGATAAATAGTCAGCGACCTATGTAATACGCTTATAATTGTCTAATTAAGAAAAGTTTTGGCATTTGACAAATGGCTGGTTAAGTACGGAGATATTTTCCCAAGATCGTACGCAATCTTGCTGAAAACGTTTTGCAAATAATAATAATATAAATATTTCTCTTTTGCAAAGTATACAGCATAATATTGAAAATTTGATTTAGCTATAGTAGATACAAATTATAGAAATTTGCAAAGTATTTTACAAAGTATTATCATGGAGTATATACGTTTTTGATTCAAGTTTCATATAATCACAATTAGTGGTTAGAATATCGCATGTTACTATGGCATACCACACATTTTGTAACGCATTTAAGAGTTTTATACTAATATATATATATATATGTATAATTATGTAAGAGTTACATTTTATATATTACAACATGTTACATACTAATTGAAAAATCGATCCCGAAAATATACAGAGAATCAACAGACTATAAAAAAAACGAGCCGCTCGTTATAATATGCGTCGTACAGCACCAACAGCGTCAAAATCTCAATATCGAAATATTTATTTACAAAAGAGACTGCCAGATCTCATTCATAAGTATGCATATACAGGGTGGGCCA
>NW_011967224.1:256273-264831 GCF_000949405.1 Vollenhovia emeryi | reverse complement strand
AGCGCGTGGCGAGATGTGCGCATAGCAATATCGATCGCCGGGCGGTCACATCTTGCCACGCGCTCGAATTGGGCGGTAGGCCGGCCTAAGACAACGATTTTTAATAATTAATTACTCGTTAACTATTATGAAAATTGCAACATGGTACAGGACTTTTCCGTTCATCTCGATCCGTTCTACCTTCTCAAAAATTTTGTCGGATATGGAAAGACTCACCCTGTATAATCTTGTGACATTTGGTGATATATTTTATAACAAAGGTAGAAAAGGGCAATGTGATCAACGAGAGATATTATAATAATCTCAAAAAGTATACACATATATAAAAGTACACTTATTTACAATTGTCAAATGTACATATAAATACATGTGAAAACGTGTTACGTATATTTTCTGAAATTCAAGATTTTATTATTATTTATTATAAACATAACATAGTTTAGAACATCGAAATTAATCAATTCTTTCGTAATTTGCATTAATATATTTTTACTGCTCAAGTTTTTGTATTCATATTATGGGAGTAAAAGTGATAGAAAGGAATTGAATTATATGTTTAGCTCATGAAACACAGTCAATTTCTGTTTCCGAAAGAAACTGCGTATTACTCTTGAAACGATACAAATAGTATTGTATTTTTCAAATTGATTTGATCTTGATCCGACACGGTTTAAGTTGAGAGTAAATCTTTAGAGATTTTTTCGAGGAGAAAAATTTATATTCGCGTGGAAAAAAAAAGAATCAGGTATCCTTTGCACAATACATACATCGCGCGAGATAAGTTTAAAACAATCACCTTTATCTTGAAAAGGATATCGCACAGTATAGGCCGTTTCGTTGCTCGGTAATTGGTCACCGAGGTCTTCTAGCTTCTTGAGCTGTTTTCTAATGTTCTCCACCGGATTTTCCACATTGTTGTTATTACTACCGCTCGAACGTCCTGCACTCGAAGTAGCTCTTTTGCTGAAGCTCTTCTTCTTCTTCGTTACCATGTTAGTGTTGGTCTCGCTGGCGGTAGTCGTATCGTCAGACTCAAATTTTGCGGTACTTTTCAGGCCAGCGGCGGTGGGCGCGTATTTCTGAAATGCCGCTATTGCATTCTGACTCCTTGAACTTTCCGGATTTTCGTTTTGCTCTTCAACTTGCTCGCTCGCGCTCTGGCTGTCCTGCGATTTCGCGTTTGTTACTGGGCTCGAGCGCGCGTTCTTCAGCGGAGTACTGCGAGCACGATTTAAGGCCTATAGCCAGACATTAGGGCGAATCGTATGAACATGACGGAGTACCTTCACAATCCGATCGTGTTCTTAACAAGGATATATGCGCCGCGCGTTGCTCAACGAACAAAGACTGACGATATAGACGATATAGACTGCGAAGGTACTAATGTGAAGGATACTAATGTGGTATCGAAAATGAACGTGCAACAGTGGTGTTTTGGTATAGAACTAGCGAGAGTATATTTATCAATTATCAGCTTTTCTCGCACAAGTCAATTATCCTCGCCGCATGGATTTGTAGCAAGAAAGAATGTACCGTTCCAATTTGCAAACAAAAAAAAAGAAAGTTAAGATCACACCTCCACCTCTCTTGGGCGACTTGACGAGGATAATCTACTTATTTCGTTATGTCCAAATGAAACTTATAAAAAAAACGAGCCTTGTTAGTGTCGCTAGTAGCTTTGGAGAAAACAACGCAATTGAAATGTAGCCTGCTAAAAATCTCGCCAATTACTATAAAAACATGGGGTAATTAAGTCATTACGTAACAAAGGGTAGAAAATATTAATGAGATGTAACATGAAAAATGGCATGCTTGTGCTGTACGCCGAGCGTGCTTATACTAACAATAAGAATTACAGACGTTGATTATTGCACGCTGTTATTGTTAACGATAAACAATATTATACATCGAATGTATACTTGCTGAGACAGATCAGCAAGCTAAAGTAAGAAGTAATGATTATTTAATTTTACCGAACCATTTAAATTGTGCGGCCGCTATTTAAAAGCTTACAATCACGAGATAGACATCGTTACTCGTTTTTCCTCGTCTATCAGGTCATTCGGTCACTAGCATAAAAGACAAGGCCGCGAATGAGGAAGGGTTCCTCATGAAGAATGCGGAAATAGTCTCGAACAGTTTTCAAACAATGTTACCAGTGCTATACACCTTCCTTCTACCGTGTAACTTTTATTTATCATTTATTTTCTTTCAACGTGCGAACGTTCGTACTTGAGATCATGGGTCTCGACTTCGCTTGTATTGAGAAAACTCACTTTTGTTCCGACGAATCGGTCTTGTCTGTCCTCGTTCTAGTGGATGTCGATCTTTCGGTTTCTGACGCCGTGGCATAGCCCTCCTTTTTCCTGCTCTTCCTCTCCACCGCGAGGCGAACGTCGTTCTTCAGCTTCATATACTTTTCCTTGAGCGCCGTATACTTATCCTGCAGCAGTCGCTTCTCGCAGCGCATCTTTTCAAAGTCGATACTCTCTTGCTGAAGAGCCCGCTCGGTCTGTCGTCTCGCCTCCTTCTCGGCGTCTCGTGCAAAATCCGCGCGGATTTCTTCCAGTCGCTCTTTGTACATTTTACGAGCGAGAGCTTCCTAAAATAGCAGCGACCGAATTATGTTCATGTATCCTCGCGCTCGCAAGTGATCAAAATCCTTTAAAACGTGTACGAATCTTTATGCCATTTATTATATCATAAAAGCATGTGAAAACAATTACACATACACAATTATTAGAGACTTGGCAAGATTATTTATTATTAAAATCTTTACTGCGGTAATAAATTTGTCATTTTTGAAAATTGGTATATACATATAGTGACATATTGATTACTAACAGATCGTCTCTTACATTTAATATATGTACGGTACATATTAGACACTTACATCCATTCTAAAGTCACGAAGAATCTCGGCTAAACACTGCTCGTGATCTTCGGTGAACTTAGTGATTTTTTCTCGTTGTTGTACTCTCAGTTCGTTTCTTACATCTTCGAATTCCTTTTCCAGCTCTTTTTTAAAGACTTCGAGTCTTTCGGTATGCTGCTTCCTCAGCTCATATTCATTCAACTTTGCGAGCTTTTCTTCACCGAGATCACGCTCGTGCTCGTTCTCCAGCTTGCCCATCTCCTGACTCCGCAACTCCAGAAGTTCCCTTTTTCTCTCGTCGAGTTCTGTCTTGAGATTGGCCAATATTTCTTGTCTCTCTTTTTCATAGCAGACCTCCAGTTCCGTGCGGACTTTCTTTAAATTTTCCATCCTGGCCTGATCCATTTCACTGATCAATATTTGTACCTCTTGCTCTTCCTACGGAAAACAGATTCACGATGATTAAAATTCACCTTAACTTAACAAATATTTTGGAACGTTGCAATAAAAAAAAAGAAGTACCTTCTGCGCCATTTCCTGTTTCATTTCTTCCAATTTTTGATCCAAAAACTGCTGTATTAAGATTTTCTGTTGCCTGAAATTTTCCTCAAGTTCCTTCTTCTTTTCCTGTAGCTTAATATCGAGCTCGATCCCGAAAGCTTCAATTTCTTCCTCGTGTTCTTTATTCATTTTCACCTTCGTATCGTCAATACTTGGAGAGTACTCTAGCTTTGGTCGGACAAATCGCTCCTTCTGCGCGTAATTCTGATTAAACCTCGACATGTGATCAGACGATTCGTCATCTTCGAATTGTCGATTCGACAAGCGATTTGTTGCGTGCTTCGCTTTCTCAATTAGTTTTGTTTTGCGTATCTCATCGGAATCACTGCTTTTCGCAGTACTGCAATCGGTTTCGCTTTTTGACACTATATCAATGTTTTTCACCTTTTCACCTAATTTATTAGGTAGAAAATCAAAACTGTTATCCCTTTCTAGGGTATTCTTAGTCATTTGACTACGGTGTTCATTTTCCGAAACGTTCTGCACGAGAAATCTCTTGCCAACTATTTTAGCGTTTTTCGATACGGATTCGATTTTATCTACGGAGAAATTCTCCCTGCTGATCTCTGAATCCATTTTATCCTGTTCTTTCTCAGTAAAATAGTCGTTCTTGTCGTCGTCGTCGTTGTCGTCGACATTTTGCGAAGTAGATTTCCATGAAGACAAAATGGTACTAGTAAGTTTATCGCTGATTACAGCCGATGTCCGCGGATTCTTATCTTCAGATTCAGAGTCCCATTCGTCTTCGGACTCTGAATACGTAAAATTGATGTTGAATTCCTTTTCCAGGTCAAAGCGCACGCTTTTACGTTCTTCATCCAATGGTCGATCGTCTATCAACAGTCGGATAAAAGTCAAAAAAATTACAGCGGCAAAATTGTATTAATGCTAATTCAAGGATTGAAAAATTACTCGAGGTTTCTATTAAATCTTTGCGTGCTTAAATTATCACTTTTTTTTTGCTTTCATTTATCGTGAGACATAAATATCTTTGTTTTCAAAAGGTATCGGAGATGTTTCTATATTTTCAAATAGACTACGCTAGGTATAGTTACCGTATAAAAAACTACAATAAATACGAGGGCGAGAAAATATCCTAAAAAAATTATTCAGATATATACACAGTTGTACCATCTTCAAATTGTTTCTCCCTTAGAATGGATTTGGGTCTGTCACCAACGGTGTTATTGGTTTCATCGGAGACTGTCAATGTCCGGAAGTCCTCCAACTTGCCACCATCTTGACTAGGCGTTGTATCTCTGCTCCTGTTACTTTTCAAAAACATTGAGCCACCACCACTAAGTGTCAACTCTTTTTGCTGACCCAACTGACTCGGGTGTTTTTCCTTGTCGAATTTCTCAAGCTTCTCCGGTCTCGACAACGTACTGGCACTGAGCTTGTCAATGTCGATTATGTTCTCCTCTGAACTGAACTTGCTGGAGAGCTGCTCCCAATCTTTCTCATGCCACGGACTCAGCGACTCGGATCTCTTCAGCACTTCCTTCAGATCAAGCTCTTTTTTCGCCGTTGTTGCCGCAGCGATTGCCGTGGTTGCTGCAGTTGCGTCTCTTGTTTCGAGCAGTTTAGGGCACTCGTAAAATTTTGGGTCTTGAAACTTCAAGTTTGTATAATCTCTCGAGGCCCGATCGCTGGACAAGGACATTGCGTTGTCGGATTTTGAGTCACTTTCCCTCGTTGATTGAAGCCTATCGAAGGAGGAGGGACGTTCCTTTTTGCGCGAACTGTCGATTTTTTCCACTTTCCGTAGAGGTGCCAGTTTCATAGGAATTTTAGTGCCTGTCATGCTAGGTTTCGCATGGCCAGTTTCTTTAATAGTTTCCTTCGGAATAATCGTTTCTTTTGGCAAAGTCGCGTCCTCGTGAGACTCAAGATCTTTGGCTGTAGTCTTGGAATCCTCTTCTGCAAAAATAATTTTTCCATTTTATTCTATTACTACATTTTCGTAATATTTAATTAGCTCTTTTACTACTAAATACGCTACCAATAAATGTATAACAGTACAAATTCATGTTTGGAGCAAACATATATACAAAGATAAGTGGAAAGTATAGGAAAGATTTTATGCATAAAAGCGCGAGATTTTCTTTGTTCGTTAAAGAAGAACATTTTTAATTTTTTAACGCAAAAAAACGTGAAAAATGATAAAACTATATACAAAATATTGGAATATTACTCGTTTTAGTTTCTGTTGCAATTATTTAAAAAATTGAAGGGTAAGATTACAAATGTTGACAAAATTGTCGTCGTTTTCCATTGTGGAGAGCATTAGTTTTCGATCAAAATTTCATAAGAAATTGAAGAAAACTCATATATGTATCTTAGTAATAACAGCGTTAGATTACACAAACATGGTTGTTGCAAAAAGTGAGGAGTGATCGTAAGCATTCGAAGTCAGTAATAGTCAAGGTCTTGAAATTGTTAATCATTTATGTAACACTTCTGAACGGCACAGTATCCGTTTATTTGAGTGAGTTGATTCAACTGATTCAGGAAACAGATGTAGACAGCAGAGCTACTGCATATTATAATCATTAAGAATAGAAGTTTTGCAGTTATTCTTTCTAATGTTATTATTAAACTGAACGGCTGTTATAAACGTAAATACCATTTTAACTTTTATTTTCCTTTGTTATGACATTTTAATTGTTAAATTTTATTCCATACTTTTCTAGCAACACGTTGATTTGTATGTAATTGCATTTATACGAAAACCACGAGTTTAACAATCTCATCTATGTATATTAATAAACTGTACGATCAAAGTGGTCTTGAAAGAAATTTAAGATACGCGTACATAAAATTTTTAACATGAAAGAATATTTGTTTCATGACGTTTTCCACAAGCTTTCGTCGCAGCTATTTCAGTTCGTAAAAACACAAAATACTGTATATTTGTTGAATCGCAAAGTCGTTCCAGCGATGTTATAAAATTTTGTACAAGCGCGAGAAGCAGTGCATTAAAATCGCGCGAAGATCTCAGCTGTGGCGCGATCATTCATGGCTGATATGTTGTAGAAGAATCTAAAAATATGGTTGTATGTTCCTCGTAATTTTGACGCAAAGCCAAGGCATTGCATTGCCAAGTTGCACGATTTTACGGATTATTGTGAAGCATTCGTACGATGCGCATCAACAGTGTTGGGTATTAAATGACGTGTGTATGGCACACGCGCGATTAACGTCAACTTGTATATTAAATTACTTAATCTCTCGGGAATTGAAATAGTTATGACGAAAGCTTGTGGAAAAGCTTGTGGACATCATTCCATTACGTTAATTGAAACGATGTCAAGGCAGAGAAATGGCTTTCTGCGGGTTTATAAAACCGCATACGAGATATATTTTTTAAATGAATAACAAGCTCATTATTATATTTAATATTTTTATCCTCGAATTTTTGATACAACACATAATAATTTTATATGAACTGATTTTTAACTGTTTTTTAAATAACACAAGTAGTTTTTTATTTCCAACATTGTGTCATTTATTAAGATGTCGCTATTTAAAGGAGAAAGAGCCGTAAGGGCGACTGTAAACGATCTATATGAGATAAAGAAATATAAAAGGATGCGATATATTACCATAGTTCTGTTGAAATAAGAGAGACTCGCAAATTGAACGTAACGTATCGTGACACGTACCAAGGCTCAGTTGCCTCTTGTTGCCAGTTCTGGCTTGTTCCACGAGCCCTTTGTAAATTGCATCTAGGGGATGCTCCCAGGTGGTGGTGCCGGTGGATTCCTGATAATAATACCAGGCACCACTGGCCTCGTGGAAGCATGGGGACCATCCCTTAGGCAGGGCTGCCATAAGACCCTCGCGGGCCAAGTCCAGAAGGTGCGGTTCCGCATCGGGATCAATTCCCAAACGCCTTGCATAGTCGAGCAACTCTGGAAATACGTTGTTGTCTGTTAAACTCTTAGCGCACCACTAAACATAATGTTGTATGTGTCATTAATGTGCCGATATTTTGATGTCATTCGTAAAAGAACCGTGGAAAAGTAATCGGCAATAGCGACAATGCGCTGACGAAGTGTGACCCAGTTTCCCGCAGCTCGTAAAAACGTTTTTAAACAGCAATGATAAAAGTCGCTTTCTTTTTTATTTAACCCGCAAATTGAAATCTGCCCACATATTGCGGTAGCTTCAAGGTATATAACCATTTTAATCACTTTGCCGGTCGATAAAAGGATAGAAAATCTTCGATAAATTCGAGGTAATGTTAATTTAATTATTTACGGCATACAGTATTTTTAGCCAGTACAGCGTGATTTATTAATAATGCCCTTGTAAACTTTTTTAATCACTAGAAAGTGGATCTTATTAATATCGAGCTCGGGGTAAAGTGTACAATTCATTGATCACACAGTTAACCAGGTTAAAAAGTATTAAAGCGCAAAGGTATCTTCCATAGAAACTGTTGCGATAGCGTCATGGTTTACGACCATTTAACAACAGTCGTTTTTCATTGTAATAGTGTATTATCGTAACTTTACAAAGTAAGAGAAATATTGGCGTTTAAATTTAACGATTAACGTAC
Organism: Vollenhovia emeryi; assembly: GCF_000949405.1. Classification (NCBI taxonomy): domain Eukaryota; kingdom Metazoa; phylum Arthropoda; class Insecta; order Hymenoptera; family Formicidae; genus Vollenhovia; species Vollenhovia emeryi. Next base: position 256,831 of record NW_011967224.1, on the reverse strand, counting down.
CGCTTATTCCTCAATTACCGATATATTGTAGCTTTAAAAATGATTCGAAACTTACACGTGTTGTGAAACAACATGAAACTTTATCGACTTTGACCGTTGTTCCTCTAAATCGCCGAAATTCACGATTGTTAAAAGTAATTACGCGCGACATGCAAGAAGATGTATCATAGACAAGAGTTTTAACGTAAAATATTTGTAATATATGCGTTATACGTATGTATCCTGCGACAGACAAGCTTTTCCACGTCGCAAGAAAAATACGAGCGATGTTATTTTTTAAATGATTTTCATATCAAGCCTGTTACACGTACATACTCTACGTTTTGCTTCGTAATTTCACTATAAATGTAAGACACGTCCCTTTATAATATCAACATGTTTTGACAGCTAGTAAAATAAAAGTGTATTAAAAAAGATATTTCAGAGGCAAAATACATTCCCCTCGCTCCATTTGACAAGATTTGTAAAATGAAACCAAAAATTGTCAATTCGCGCGCAAGTGACATACGTATATTATATACAGGGTGTCCTAAAATTCGCGAATCAAAATACCATAGC
>NW_011967224.1:243433-253896 GCF_000949405.1 Vollenhovia emeryi | reverse complement strand
ACGGTTGAACGGAAACCTGTCCGTGAGTCGCGCGTCGATAGTTTAGTGCACTAACACTATCGACGCGCGACTCACGGACAGGTTTCCGTTCAACCGTAATGTATGATTGGCCTGTTTTGAACCTTTTTATCTAAAAAAACTACTGCTCGGAGCGAAAAATGGCAAATAACTTTTTACTTTATTTTTTCGACGACATTCTTGCTATGGGTATTTTGATTCGCGAATTTCAGGACACCCTGTATGTACACGCATTTATATATTCAACACTTTCTGCTATACAGATCAGTCAACATAGCATCTGAAGCGCTCTTCTACCCGGGCTCTTGTGTCTTTTCAGAGGGAGCGATGAAAAATTCCAGCGGGGGGGGGGAGGGGGGACAAAATGACCGCCGCGGCGGTATGGTCAGTTTAAGTCGAGCTTTGGGCTGCGAGGCTATCAGTGCAGAATTCTGGTCTGCCATAAGGAGTCGCGAGAAAGTATCGCGGGCATGAAAGACTTGAATAAAAAATTCCATCAGTCCCGACGACCGGACAGGTGGTGGTGGCTGCCGTATGGGGGCAAGTCGGGCTACCATCTGCCTTTGTGTCGCCGGTCAAAGTGTTGGTCCTCATTTTGTTCGGTGCGATCAGTTACAATTGCGGCTAACGCGGCGGGGTTTAGTCGCGACGAGCGGGGGTTCCGGCCCGAAAAATCCGCCGTTCCAAATTCCGTCGGCGGTTTGACAAATTTCGGCCGGTAGGGTAGGCGGTCGCTCGACTGAAGTGGCACAAGGGCCGTCGAATGCTACGACAAAACTTTCGCCGCACTGCGAATTATTGATTTTCCGGAGCGCGCTGGGGAACGAGCTCAGTATTCCCGCCAGGCGCGATGTAAATAAACAAGGAAACTTGCTGCTAAGTCCCTTTTACGTTTTTCCTTGCCTCTAAGACCGATTTTGAGCGACGCGTTCCTTTCGGAGCGTCGCCCGCTTACTTCGTCGCGCCTAACGTGGCTGTGGCCATGTTTTTTTTAATTGCTTCTTATCGTAAACCTGAAAGAGCGTTGACCCGCGATGGTTACGTGAAACGTACAAATCATTCAGAAAGCAGAAGAAGCGGTTTGGAATTACATTTTACATATTAGAGACAAAATTGTGGAAGAGGTAGCTTAGTGAGCGACTTCGCTCCTCAAGTTTGCCGCAATTATTATAGAAAGGCAGGACATATTCAGCAATATAGTGATACGTTAATATTTTTGTTTGCTTGCGAACAGTCGAGATATCAAAAGGAGGTGAGATAAAGATGACGAGGTGAATAGAAAGAGATAAAGCGTACATGTATCCCTTGAATAGGATATCCAAATGGCCCAGTGGAATCGTTATCGTCTAAATACGGTAATTCGGTTGCGATGGAAAGGATCTAGGCCTTATCGCTCTTGAATCAAAGGCGACAATGAACTTTCTCGTGCGCTTAGTACAATGGCCAAGGTTCGCCGGTAATACCAATCTAAATCGTTCCGTCTAATCCTGACTCCTCAGTCGGGTGCGCGCAATATACAGGGAATCCTCCAATCGTCCGCGTACAGGCGGAACTTTCACCTTTGACAGGATCCATTGTAGAACAGCTACGTTATCACAAAGACACGGGGCGTTACGGAAGGAAACGACGGGACATCGATCAGTTTGCCAACGAACGCCCTACTCCTGGACGGAGCGTTGCTCCAATAATCGTCCATGGTGGATTCAACCCAATCGAATCCCCCGACGGTCGACGCAACGATAAGGGTGGAGGAATGGGAGAGGAGGCCACGCTCTGGGGCTCTCGGAGTCGTACTGTCACGTACCTTCGTTCGTCGGATGAGACGTCTCGTCGAAAACCTCCCTGCACACGATCGTAGCGGCGCTGTCTTGAGAAATGCTCATGCTAGCGCTACACCCTGGCACCCCATAAACGTAATGTTCGCATCACGCGGCTACGTTTGCCATACTCGTGCGACGAGCGAGGGAACGATGGCACGTAGGGTACGGCTCATTTTTCCATATTAACGCGCGGTGTATGTACGCGCCTCTTGCACTGCGCGAAGCTCGACGGTCAATGTTGAATTCAGCTTGAACGTAGGCGGTGGTAGTAAAGAGAAGGGAGAATAGTAAGAGAGAGCCGCTGGTTGCGCCCCCCCGTTTGCCAGCTGCGGAATCAGCTGGTCTGATAAGAGATACACGGTCACTGATATGGGCAACGTTATTTTTATCATCGAGAATAAGATGCTCGTCGTGAAAATCGTAAGTGCGATTAAACGCACGAAAACACCTCTCGTAGAATTATCGGCTGTTCGCGATTGATTAAAGTGTACGATGGTTTTGAAACGCTCCCTTACAAAGATAACCGATCGATCTGATAAGAAAGTATTTATCGGGCCTCTTATTAATCGTTTTTTATTAATAAGTTAATAATATCTAGACAATAGGTTAACGCAAGTATGTGTGAAAATACGAGGGATTTTTTTATTGTAATGTTTAACTTTACGTACGTGCAATTTGTGATATTGTCTAATATTAAATGTAGCAATGTCTCTAAGGAAGTGATGAGCGACTTATTGTGGTAATTGAATTATCGTGCAGTTATAGTTAAACCGAATAAAAAAAAAAAAAATACTCAGAATTCAAAACGACATATGCTGGCAAATAATTTATTTAATAAAAATACGACGTTTCGACCAGTAATACTGGTCCTTTTCAAGTATAATTACGTTACATCCATCAAATGTTACAGCAAGAGATCTAAAAGTTATGTAGTTACAATTAAAACGAGCAAATCAAATAATCGAATAAAAAAAGTCACGATTTGCAACAATATACTTTTACCACGATGGTATCTACTGTAATAACTTACCATTCAATAATAGTTTTGTTACATGCGTTTACGCGTATAAAAAGTCGCAAGTTTAAGTTTATTGGTAGAGATGCTTTTATGTCAATCTACATTTCTATCGACTATAGATAATAAAGTTACCTGATTTAAAAGATTAAATTAAGATATGCTCTTTATGCGCAAATACACGCACGTATATTTACGTAGATATATGTGGATTTTTATTTGTCATCTTTTAAAACGGGAGATTTGCAGGTAAAATATTAATAAATATGAATGCAATGAATGGAAAAGGATTTCTCACTGTATTCTGCTCGAAGGCATTGCATTACTTTCTTTGAGATGTAAAATATATTTTACGATCCTAATGTTTTAAATATATTCAGGTAACTGCAGACAAACAAACGTTTAAAATAAATGTGCAGTAAAATAACGTAATTCGTAATCTTTTTCTAATGCGTATTTTGTGCATTATGTGCAGTTTCATTCTTTAAATTTTAATCGTATTTTATAACAGAGAGTTTATATTACAAAACAGTATCTTTTATCTTTTTATCCTAAGTTTTGTTACAGCATAATTATCGTTTAAATTAGTAAAATTGTAAAGTTTACGATGAATTTTCGCAATAACTAAGCTTATTGTAATTGAAAAGTAATTCTAAAAGTAATTTAAAATATGTGAGAAAACTGCGCGCAGCCAATACTATATTTAAATCTACTTTACTATCGGTTGGTTAAAATGAAATGCATCGTGGTTCTTAATCCTAACGCATAGAGGAGGCGACTATACGGTTTTTTAATATTCGATAAAATATTTTACTTTGATAACTTCAATGTGATCATATTAATACTGTAAATTTCTGTAAAAGTTTTACGAAAAAGAACAAACCAAGATTAAAGCTGATATTATGTCGTAATAAGATAAAAAACCATGTTCTTAGAACCAAAAGAGAAATATTATTACATCGAATTGTTATTGATACTTATTAGGTTTTGCAAACTGTTATTATTAATTTAGCATTAATTCTATAACAAATTGATTGCAAAGTTAAAACTTTAACTTTTATCTATTTCATTTATTAAATGTCTGTTTCAACGTATTGCGAATATTATTACCGAACATTTTTTATTTTAATTGTCTCGTTTATTTTAAATTTTGTTTTAATATTTTAATATTACATATTTGTTGCGTGCGCGGATCTAATAGACTAGGATAATAATATTTTCTTTGTTCAGAAAAGTAATGTCTTTAAGAGACTCACTGGCCTAAATAAAATGATTTATCCCAACGATATTTCATAATTTTGATAGAAAAGTTAAACGTGTATCTAGAATATCTTATTAATTTAAATCATAGTCTCGTTTCAGTTGAAATTCGCATTACCTGGTACATTTATATTTTATTATCTCAATACATTCTATCTTTTCAATTATTACCTTGTACATTTGTATTTTATTATCTTAATCCTTTTTATCTTTTTAATCGTTATCTTTGTGCATTATCATGCGCAATCTGGTTTTTGTATTTTTAAATAAATTGTATTTCAGTATTTTCAAGAAAAATTTATCCTCTCGTTGCACCGAAATATCATGTATATTCTGTACAAATGACTTCGTAATATCCGACCATTTTAAGATGAAACTTTTCTTAACGAAGAACAGCCTTTCTACGGTTCTTAAACGATCGCAATAAAAATAATCAGGTGAATATCATTCTTGAGAAAACCACGCGCTTCTGCAGCGCAACCGACACATACTCATTGGAGTGGAAACGTTCATTAAAATAATAAAAGCCTGACGTTTTTCTAGAGCAAACGTGGTACCAATCTCGCAACGTCCGCGTCTCGGTGAAAATAATGATCGGATATCGGGCGACTATTGATCAGAAAATTTAAATTTCACGCGATACTGCAAACAATGAAGAAGCCATCGGTCTGCGATGTCAACGACTACGACAAATGTTTTGTTGAAAGCAAGAATTAAATAATGATATCTTGTGCCGACGCAATGTATATTACTTGCGGTCGAGATACAAGACATTCCTTTTCTCAATCCGCTCTTTATTTTTCATTTCTTTCTACGAAATACCCATCGGTCCCAGATACTTGTGTGTGAGATGAAATGTTTTCTCGATTTGTCTATTTTAATTCTTTCTCTCTCCCAGATTCAGTGGACGTGAATCTTCTAAGAGTTCTAGTATGCATGTATATTGATTAATTAATTGGAAAATTGGTAGGAAATAATCTTACGGACTTGTGCCTTGTATATTTTGTGTGCGCGCGCGCGCCCACGTGTGCATATTTTAATGTAATATTTTAATTATTGATTTAGGAGGAAGTCAGTGATGTTGAATTATATTTAACTAGAAACTGGATATATTCTGTAGATATCGGAGGGTGAGAAAATATATTATTTTAAATCTTTACAGGAAGAAAACGCAGAAGCTAGAAGAATGAGTAACTGTTTTGTTTTTTTACTTGCGCGAAAGTCCGTTAGTAGCCCACCATGAGAAATCGTTGCAGCTGAGAATCAGGCACGTTACCGGCAATAATAAATCCTATTGGTTGTTAGGTCCTTGAATTCACATCGAGGGACCCCTAATTCGACCTAACAACCTAACACCGTTACCTTGTTAAATAAATGTCACACTGCGAAGGGTGCCCAAGGGTTGGATGCCGGACTTGTAGTAGACCAACCCCTCGAAAATGGGACAACGCCCGCATTGTTAAAAAATGGTGGACGTTGACAATACAAATTACATATGAGAGAGGAACTACAATAAAGAGAGAGAGGGGGGAAAAGAGAGTCTGTGTGTGCGTAGAAAATATAGCATAAAGTATATTATATAATGGTAATACGTGTTTTAACGCAACATAAAACAAAAGACGAGAAAAATATAACATTTCAAATACCTACTGAACTAAGCTTGAATTGAAACTGCTTTTTAGATTATTATATTGAATAATTTGAAGTTAGAAAATAATAAAAATAACAAATACATATCTAGTTGTATAATATATAATAATAATACTTTTAAAAATAATTTTATTTTCTTCGAGTGTTGTTATAATTGTCTTTATTATATTTGTCTTTTAAACATTAGCTTTAATCAATCTAATTTAAATTACTACACTGCTAAGCAAATTTTCTACAAATTACTTATTAAGCTCACACATCGTAACACAATAGTGCTTTGATATTTTCAATATGCGGTTCTTTTATTTAATTTTCATCGCATACTTAACACATCTTGTCGAGTTAGGGACAAGTTTCCGAAGACTTTCACATGAGATTTTCGACAGGAAGAGGCACCGAGATAATCATAGTTTTATCGTTGCATCGCTTCGCACCTTTAATACCTATCGAGAATAATCTAGAAGCCTCTGACAGCGTTCTCCATGGAAATAATGATGCAATGTTTTGTTAGTCACTGAAGATGTTTATCTGAAAAGATCACGCATGGCGGCCGCTGTCAGCAGATGTCCGTTTCTCACACAACAGCAATCAAGACTTGAACTTGCAGCTCGCTTTTTAACGATTTGTTAGCAGTATATAATAATCGTGTTAGCGTTTAAATATTTAATTACTATTTTGTATAACGCTGTCTACTAAAAACTTTGAAAGATCAAAAGTTAGCCATTGATTGCAATAAATTCTCAAGGAAAAGAAAACGTAATAAAATACCAATTTTCGGACTTACGTAATTTTATGTTAATATCGTCTAATAAATATGCCGATATGTCGATCTGTCACCATCATTCCCTGCGAAAACAACCGAAATATTACAATAAATGTAAATAAAAGACGTACACTAGGAATCACCGATGCTTTCCCCATATGAATTTAGGCACAGGTAGAACACATATACATTTTCCATGTGTGCGTATATGCAAAATGTATAAATGTGCCGATGTGCGCACAAATTCGTGTGGGAAGGCATCGGTGATTCCTACTGTACAATATGACACATGATGACAATGTTGGAAATTTGTATTGAGCAATAAAATTAATGAATCTTTATTGCTTTCATTCTATTCTCTCTCTCTCTCTCTCTCTCTCTCTCTCTCTCTCTCTCTCTCTCTCTCTCTCTCTCTCTCTCTCGCTCTGTTATTACATCAAAAAGCCTTTGTAGGATACAATCGCTTTTCAAAAATGTAGTAATAATTGTACACTTGAAATTAGCTGTTCAGTAAACGTCATTGTCAAACATATCATTTCTCGAAGTTTCAAAAAGTAATAATACTCAATAGTTGATCAGCACCATATCATTATAAAAATTGACAAGTTCAGGGACAGTTAAAAATATGCCGTATCGAGCGTAACGTTGAACGTCAATCGTAGTTAATGCGCAGGTGTGTTGTAATTATCTTCATCCCTAAGAAGATTATCTTAAAAGACTGCAGAGTCATGATCTTCTTTGCCCAGTCATTGGAGACTGTTATATTATTACAGAGATATAAATTATCTCAGACAAATAGTGTATGTATACAGCACACACATATAGTTATTCAAGTAATAACTCGCGCGATTACTATTTGCTGGTGTACATTTAATTATTGTTTAACACTCTACTTTAGTAGACGGTAGATAATAATATGTAGCAGAGTTTAGTTTTATAATTTACAATTTTACGAATTGCACTTAAAATGTTTCAACTTTTTACGGTTGATATTAATGTTGTCATATTTTTGTACATTTTTATATCCTTGATAGAAGTTGCCTTGCCAGCGCCATGTGAGTTCGCCATGTCGCAATCTTATCTTAAAAACTGGAAAGATTCCCATCGGGATCGTACTCGTTTCTGATATATAATTGGCGCGAACATTAATGCTAATGAAAAAAAATAGAGCGCAGATCCGGATTTGGAGCTGGACTTTTTATGCGGTCCACATTTGTACCATACGAGGTGTCGCGGAGATTCCAAAGTTGTGGTGTCAGCGGACAAAATGATTTTGCGAATGGCACTTACTATAGCGTGTCATGCCAAGTTCTTGAAGTGGCACGTGGAACACTAATCGGTGTCATGCAAGCTCCCGTAAACAATTTCTACCGGGGGATATTGCAAAGTATTGAGTAAAAAATATAAGAAATTACGGCGGATAACGAATCTTGTGTATCTTAAAATCATTTGATATTTTCACCTTGCATTCAAGTCTCTTTTTTTTTCTCAAATCGCATTTTATTGATGACTCGCGGTTCATGGATTGTTGCCAGCCCTTTAATGTTCTTTGTTCTTAATCCATATCTCTGCGTCTTTAATGCTACCTGGAAGCTACGCGTATGGAAAATAGCGCGTTAAAAGAGAAATGCTGAAAAGGAGCGGCGGCATCCGTCATTGCGAATGGGCGGGGCAAGAATTTTATACTGCAACAATCCGCGAGAAGCGAGAAAATAATTGCGAGCTCCGTTGGAGTGAGATGGAGCGAAGAAGTATGGTGCTTTGACAAAGCTTTGAGCATTTTTCTTCGCCAGTTGTGAGAAGAGGAGGTACATACACTACGATAAATGGAGGAAAGAAGGGAAAGCGAGAGAGAGAGAGAGAGAGATATATCCAATTAAAAATATTACGCATTACCTAGCGCGCTATGAAAACGCGATTATCGTTTAGAAACTTGAGAGTTCATTCAGTCGCTATATTCATATATTATATATACGTTTCAAGTAGAAGAATATATTTTATTCGAATTTGCACGTTTTTAATGTAAATCATTACTGGTGATGCCGAAATATCGGCTAAACAGTTTTATTGGCTGCGAGTGTGTTAACGATCCGAATGTAAGTGCATCCGGAGCAGAACGGGACGGTATGGACGACCGCGGATGAATGTTATATAATTGATTGCAAAATACTTGATCGACTTCACAATTAACTGATGGATTTAATATAGAATCATGAAATTAAGGTGGCGTTCGAAGAGGCTTGTTTTTGGACTCTTATAATTTTTTCTTGTAAAATGAAGAGACACTTCGCGTACGACTTTGTTTAAAAATCACAATTATTTGTGACACGTGTCGAGATATTGTTCGAAGGAATAGCGTCGCGCTGTGCCGAGAGCTCAGAATAGACGTCTAGGAAATGGAATATCGTAGTGGCTGCTGAGCATGAATCGAATCGATGGCTAGCGTCGATATTGAAGCTGACATGTTTTGAAACATATCCCTTTCATCGGTACCAGTTTCTGAATTTCTATTATGAGCGCGTACGTACTTCGGCCGGTTTCTTCCCACGTGCTTGCGTAGAAGGGATACGTGTCGTGTTACACGGCATTTTGTGCGCGACTCGCGAACACCGGAAGAAATTTTGACCGCGAGAAATCTGAGATACCAAAGGGATCTCTACGCCTGATTCACGGTCCATATCAAGATCGTGTCAATCGGCGATCAATGCGAAAAGATTATGCACGAATAAAGCCCCAATGAAAGTAAGCGCCGGTCGGAGATTTTGTTTTGAAAAGAATCGCGTGTTGCTTATCGAATAAAATCAGTGAAATAAGAGCAAAAATTATTGACATAATAAATCTGAAGCGCGAGTTTATTTATAACGATTAAATTATTTGAATGCTAGCGAACAACTTTACGGTACGCAATGTATTACGTGAAATAATAACACGTCAATTTTAGAATTAGAAACATATAGAAAATTGTTATAAATATTAAATTGTACGACGCGTAATGTTTCCATTTGGTTTCAATTACAAATGCCACGTTCTAATAGCAATCAGAGATAAAAATGCGTGTACTAACGGAAAAGTGTACAAGTTAAATATTAATATATCTTTCCAACGTTGGGTTTCCATTGTCAAGTACTTTAAACCACGGAGTAAGCCAAAGGAATTCACTCTCGTGAAATAAATCTTGATAAATCCACGTGCAGTGCAGTGTAGATGCCACAGATATCAATTCAATAAAACAACCGGCGACGTGTTGAACGTCCTGATATAATACGGGATCGTTGTGTGACCTGCCATGTATCTCAAGACGCCCATTTAGACGTCTACAACGCTGACATTACATATCCGGCTCCGGGTATCCTTTGAATAAGTTAATTAGAACAGGTACAGCTTTCAGTTTGGTCCAAAACAAAAGCGTTCTCTACCAAACTTAATCAAAATAAGAACCATTCAAGTGACACCCATACTTTGCTCGCGGTAAGTCTCTCGTTGTTAAGAAAAAAAACCGATGGTATTTGTCAAGTGTCCGCAAGAAAGTATACCATGATACAACCGGATTGTTTAGCGCATTACTTACATATAATGTATAAGTTATAAGTATATATTGCTCAATATTTTGTATTCTATTGCATTTGATCTAACTTGATCACTTTAATAATATTCTTTCGAAGAAAACATTTATTTCTTAAAATAGAAAAGTTCTCCTTGCTTCTTTGTACTATTTTGTCTTGCATGCTAAAGTTTGCCAGGGTTTCAATCGCGCTTTGTTTGACAGCTGATACTAATGAGAATTTTAAGGGGATGCTGGAGTGATTCTGCACTTTCGCACCTTTTGCACTTAAAACTGTCTGTTTCGTGGAAAGATTTGTGTAATACACAAATTAAATGGCACGTGTACAGATGATCGAAAGCAGCTTGCTATTCCGGCAAAATTAAAGAACAATAT
>NW_011967224.1:222284-241999 GCF_000949405.1 Vollenhovia emeryi | reverse complement strand
AAGTTTGTAAGTCTAATAAAAAATAATAGTGAGCAACACATACATACAGTACATGTAGTATGTGTGTTGCTCACTATTATTTTTTATTAGACTTACAAACTTAGTTTCAGTGATGCCATATTGTTCTTTCATTTGGCCGGAATAGCAAGCTGCTTTCGATCTGTACACGTAAGCCATTTAATTTGTATATTACACAAATGTTTCCGTGAACTGACAGTTTTTAGGTTAGAAAGGTGCAAATCACTCCAGCATCCCCTTAAGAGTCGCGATGATCCTGTCCAGATATGTACACAGCTGGTGTTGCTGTCGGAAATTGGATTCAGCGGGAAGAAATAGCAAATCTGGAAACGTATACGTAGATAAATTACGCGACTGAAAGTATCACACATTAGTGCGAGGACGAAATTTAATATAATTGAATTTTTGTTCCGCTTTAGCAATCCAGCCGGATTGGAGCAGTCCGTGAAATATTAATATAAACAATTAATTAATTAATTATTATTGCGTGTAATTTCTTCTGATTGTGAGACGGAGTGCCAGTACGTCAATGTTGTCCGCATGCAAAGTGTTCGCATGCGTGCACACGTCATTTTTGAAAGCGAAAAATAGTACGGGGCGTCTAAGACATTCCCTTTCGCATCAAATGAAAAAGCTGATATTACGAGTGAAAGCGGTACATCAAAGCGGACTTTCTAACGTGCAATGTCTCATCATGCAAACAAAATAATAACCAACATCTCGATTTTAATGAGATGGCTGCCGCCTCTCAACAGTGCCTTACAATGATTTTGTTGGTTCCTTTTTCAAGCGAATGCGATGCAGACAAGTAGCGCGTCGTACAAGCGCCGATATTTTTATACAGCGAAACCTATTTTATTAATAAAAATATAATACAATAGATCAATGTATCCAGACCTTGGCGTAAGCTTGCATTAATACTTTTGGTGATTTGCTTCGTGCACCTCTGTCGTTTGATAAATTTACTATTTCTTTGGTGAATAATGTAGTATTATTCTTCGAGTGCATAATGAAAAATAATTCAACATTTTTTAAAATGTAGCATAAGCTGAATAATCAATTAATTTATAATTTTTCGTGTTTATATTCTTCTTTAGTTACGTATACTTTAAGATAATTGAATATGATTGGAATTTACGTAGCTGAAATAAATAGATATTATGGTATGTTAAACAGACATATCCCCCCCCTCTCTCTCTCTATCTATCTATCTCCTCTCTTTTTTCATTAAGTTAACAATTAACTTTATTCATAATAATCGTACATATTCGTAATTGTAACGATGCAGGAGAAACAGAACTAAATCATTTGATCGAATTTAATTGCAAACAGCCAATTCACAATCATCGTAAAATCTTCACGAATTATTTTCTTGATCAATTTCTTATCGTTGCAAGTTGGAAAATTACTACTATCGGCCTCTCTTTTGCGGAAAGGTCACTTTCGTCACCTATGATTGCACTGCCATCAACAAATCGCGGGGACGAACGTGCGTAGGATGTAACGTGCAATCGAGATGCCTCGGTATTCCGCGGTGTAACTTAGTGTCTGTATATCTGTGTATTTCGCCCGTGTCGCTGCATACATTATCTCCACCTCCGCCCATCACTTCGCCCATCCGACTTCCTCTTTGCTCTCATTGCTGTAGTCGTGCTCGTCGCCTTCGTCGTTGTCGAGCCCCGTACCAACCCGCGCGAACGCCGTCGTGGAACCCCGCGCGTTTCTGCTGGGCGCCCATGCGAAGACGAGCAGAGAAAAATACGCGTTATAAAGGGAAAAATTTTTCTTTGCCCTGTGATTGGCGGTTGCCGTGGCAACACCCGGGCCACCTCTGCTTCTAATTATTTCCAGACACTGAGAATCGAACGAGCTCTTCCACGAGCTGCTGGAATAGCCCGACACATACATACAATTTTTCCGTATCTCCCGGTCTTCCGTCACCATCCGGCGACCATCTTCGTTTCTCCAAGACCACCCTTTTACGCCGTCCTCATCCTTACTTGTGTCGATCGTTGATGATTGAGACACGGAGATAGATTTTGCGCGGGGACACGTATGCAATGCGCGCGAGGAAGAAGAAGGAAAAAGGAGCAGTGGTGGAAGTGGATGATGGAAAAAGAAATGAGAGAGAAAAGTGTGAACACACAAACGTATGGAAGAATTCATTAATTCATTTCATCAAGTGTCAATATGACCTAAGGCAGTGATCCCGAAACTACTAATATGATAACGTGATGGCTTTAACTAGTTAGCTACGATTCAAATTGATTTTTAACCAAAACCAGGCGGAAGCTCTGGTTCTTACCAGACATAATACACTGTAGTTCCAGGTGAATTTTTTGAATTAATATCGATTAAATAATTAATAAATAATCAGCTTTTACGTTTAATCGCTTCGCCGTTGTCAGCTGTTTCGCAGCACCAAGTAGTCTAGCGAGAGAACGATCGGCGCAACAATAAATTCGATTCGATTTAACACAGTCTTTTACGAATAGATTTTAACAAACGTCATTCGCTTTCTTCATATTCTCTGCACATCAAATGCAATCTCTAGTCTTTATTAAATAATCCTTTCTTTCGTGTATTGAAGTTTAAAAGCAAGTACGAAGAGGCGTTACGTTTGCTGAGAACGGAGACACAGAGAGCTAATACCTTCGTTGATATCAACTTCATTACTAATCAAGTTTACGAAACTTATTCTGATTGCACTATCGTCCACAATGACAGAACATGCAACAAGTAACTTACATTGATCAATACAAACTATGGAAATAGTCAATCGAGAAATATCAAAATGGTTGGAAAGTGTAAAGTTAAATATATATAAAATTTGACAAATAAAAAGTTGTTCTCAAAAGGACGTTTAAGAAAGCGAGGTCTTGGCAGTTAACTTTATACGTCATTCGGGTGGGTGCGTTCTTCATCACTTTAGCCAAATACTGAGCGCATTGCGGCTCGTCACGGGTACGTCGTCCGTTGTTAAAGATAGCAATATAAATTTTGTTTCCGCGTGGCGGCAGTTAATTGCCATCGGCCGTGCACGATACGAAATAAGCTCGTAACTCGCGGAGTTCGCAAATGACTCCGCGGCGCTCCGTCGCTTGAAGCTCAGCAGCAAATCTCCAACGAGCATCCTACGGGCGCAAACACACTTTTCGACTCGCGTTTGCAATTTGCTTTGCACTTCCAATCTGCTTCTCAGGTAGCGACGAGGTAAACACTCCCGGGAAGCGGAGGAACGAGGTGCAACAACGGGTCCGTTGTTTTCCTCGCTTGAAAGTCCTGATGTGCTTATTCGAAGGAAGGGTGGGTTGAGAACAGGAGAGAGAGAGAGAGAGAGGGGAGGGGCAGGGAGAGGGAGAGGGAGAGATTACATATGAAAACCGCAAGTTACGAGGAATTGATAGGGAGAGATACAATATTTCAATATTACAACATAATATCAGTAGAGGATAATTGTGACAGTTATTTCTCGAATGTAACAAACGAATTTCATTGTTAGCCACGCGGCACACGTGAGTAACTTGCGATGCTCCTACTTTACCAAGAGTGAAACATGGCAGCCAGGCAATTTTTCTTCTGTTTACATCGCGTGAATAGCGCGAGCACATTGTTCCTAAAGAATGCGCGTTCTTTCGAGCAACCACACGGACCCCTCAAACGTGCGGAAAGACTTGAAATGTTGTCGCAAAACGGGCGAGAAATTAGTTTAGCAAACGAAACCGTGCACGAGATATAGTTAATATGATTTTCCTTTTTACCAGGAACTCTCACCTTTAACAATTGTTATTGTAGCCAGTCTTTGGTATTATTTTTTCCCTCGCTTCATTCGTGTCATTTTTTTGAAACGGCGTGACAAATCCGACGGGTATCGTCGCGTAGGATGCAATCGAAGCATTCTTACGATGTATCCTCGCAGGTCCGCAAGGTTTGTAGACGCTCAGCTATGTCATTAAATTGAAACATCTGATCGATAGAATGTCACTGACGACGACAAGCTCGGTGTCTGATGGGATCGTCTGAAGAAACATGTTTCCCTGTCGCGTTGAATAGGCGAGGAATTTAAGATTTCACAATATTTCACAAATACGATGGGTCAAATATCGCGGATGGGAGTGAATGGTGAACGAGCCGATGGAAAAGCAGCGGCGTGAAAAGGTGACAATTTTTTCTTTTTTAGAAGTGTCCGACACTTAAAGCTAGAATGTAACCCGGCCACGTCTCATGTTTCGAGTCTTAATTCTTCTGCAAATTAGCTCATACATTGGGGAATCTTTGAACGAGCTGCGTTTTCATTGGATTACTTGCAGAAGGCGCACGCATCTTTGTACTGTTGATTTGAATTGATCGACAGAAGAGAGAAGTGCCTATCGAGTCAGATAAAAGGTATGTTTGTCACATACAATCGACAATAAAGCGTGGACTTGAATTTCTGTTAGTTTTCGAATATATTTATACGTCATAGAGTACATTTGTTTTTCTCTTTCTTGAAATTTATGATAGAGTTTTCAAATCGATAGTTTTCTAAGCATTAAACGATGTGATATTAACAATAGCTGTGCGTGATTCATAAATTAAACATTTGTTTATTTCATTTCCTACTTGTGATAAAATTGCAAGAATGAGACACATTATATTTATTTCCGAGAATTTATTTATATTTTTTAACGTTATTTAATTTTTAATATTTTAATTTATAAGCTGATACATTTTTGTTTCACTGTATAGTGATTTTATATAATAATATGTAAAAATATTTATATCAAAATATTTTGCGCATTAAAAATCATTTTGCCGCACGCAAGATGATTTTATTACTTTCCCCGTGTTTGTTGAAAAATAATTTCATTTTACACGCATAAAGTATAATAGCGAAAATAAGAAAATTTTTCGAATTTTATAATAATGCGATAAGTTATGAATCGTAGAGCAGAAATGTAATTTCGCACAAATTGCATTTCGGAATATCGAGACTGATCGCAAGTTCTGACGACACGAATCCACAACGAAATCACGTCTCCTCACTGCAATGTGTCCCTGCAGGAAAATTGGGAAATTGAATTTTATCGTTTTATGCCGCAAGAAAAAATATCAGGGCCAATTTGAGGAACTTATCAGAATCCTCTCTTGTGAAAAAATGTGCTTTTTTTTACCGTTCGCTTAAGAATTCGAGTAAAGGCACTTATAACGTATTTTATATAATTGCCACACATGTTACACGTCATTTTTTTTCGGTACATGTTATTAAATAAGAAATTGCGCATTTTATTCAACAATAATGCATATTAAATCTACTCAGTAAATTTTTAAGAGACAAAGCAAACGAACATTTTATCACTTTCCCCGTGTTTGTTGAAAAATAATTTCATTTTGCACGCATAAAGTATAATAGCGGAAATGGAAGGTGAATTCTTTAATAAGAAAATTTTTCGAATTTTTAAGAACAGTTTATTGCAGCGCTATGTAGTATTCAATACGGAATATGCAAAGTGGACAAATGTATAATAATTTAGTTATACGTCGTGTAAAGAAATGTTGTATTTTATATGTGTTATTTTTATCACTTTTATATTTTATAAAAAATTGAACATATACAATAATATAACGTTTATTGCAACGGTGAACTTAACTATAAACTCGTGGGTTTATCTTTACATTACATTTACCAGCAATCAGAAGGTGACGTTAAGAAAAATAAAGTAAGAAGAATAATTTTAAGCAAGAAAAAGAATAATTTAACAAGACATTGGCATGCCATTGGTAACAGAGACTTATTTGGCTTGGGCACAAACAAACGTCCATTGCCAAATGTTGAGTTTGTGTGATATCAAATGTTACGTATTGGTTGATGATTATAAACTTAACAAATAGAGGGAGAATACGAAGATGAACAATGCAGTCGCATGCCGACGGCTGACGAGTGCCGTCGCATAACGAAGGTTTCAAACGTTCGTTCTTTGAATTGTGCTACTAATTTCTTTCGTGAAAAATATTATACAATATACTTTGCTTGATTACTACAATGCGATAATATATGTCGAGACACAAAGTTGATATTAAAATCTGTTTAAACTCTCTTTTTACATTCGTGAGAATCTCTCGTAGCTTTGATTTTCTTTCTATGATATACGTAATCGAATAGCATGAATGAATGCATGCATATTAATGCAATTAATTCATGATTATTTTAACAATACACTTTTGCGTACACGCACATACAAATATGAATTGATAAAAGTTTACGGCATAAATATTTGTAACAGCATGGTAATATCTTGTAGATTAGAAAGTATATTTAAATTTGTATTCTGTGTGAAACGTTGAAAAGGTTTATTATTTTTTATTCTAAACATTATTTAATATAAATAAAATTATGGCATATTAAAATGTTGCAGAGTTTTATTCTTCTAGAATTGATAGTAGAATATTAAAGAAAATTATATATGTTTCATAGATTTCAGAAACATTGAGAAAGAAACATAAATTTAAATATATCAGTAGAAATTTTTTTATTAGATAACAAATGATATCACTTGATATTTATCAACATATCAAGATTTATGAAATATGACTTCCTCTGTTTATACTAGCGAAAATATTTGTGAGATCCAAAGGCTTCGAAGAATTTAATTTGTGCCTTACAAATAGCAATAGAAAAATATTAGATTGCAACAAATCTAATTTATACGTCAAGTTTTTATAAGACATTTACAATTTTTTCCCGAGCGAGCTTATGATACGACGAGAAAGATACGTTGAAGTTGCGCGTTGAAAAACCGGGAGGATGTAAATGCTACCTGCGTGCAATCTCGGCATTAAGATAATATCGGCAAGACATCACTGAGGCTCAAATTCCTCCCGTGTTAAGTGTACTGCAAATTTCTCAATATTTCTCGGGCAAAATCACACCTTTCTCCAATACACTACGTAACGTTTCGGATTTTCATATTTATGACATATTCCATTATGCTTTCCGGAGTTCGAGTGGAGGCACCCGCATTGAAATCCCAATGGACAAAAGTTGCGTGTCGTCGACGACATGTCCAAACATTGTCGAGAGCAGATGTCTCGTTCGCCTTTTTACCACCGCGTCGTTTCATTCAGAAGCGCGTTTGTGTTGTGCCAAAAGTTTTTGAAATATGCGAAAACACATTTTAACATCCGGAAAAAAAGAAAACTAACCGACCGCTTTCCCCGCCGCGAGATCGTCGGTTCCTTTCTTCCGGAAAATTTTCGAGTCCCTTCTTTAATTCGTGTCATTTCTACATACGTAAATCTAATACGCTGTTATATGTAATTTCTTTTTGTCATCCTTAAACCCAAGTGTCGGCACGATGACGCGCGAAGCGCCGCGAAGAAGTTCTGAGCTAAATATAGCGGATGAGAGCACAATTAGAGATAAAAAGAAAGGAAGGAAACGTAAAAAGAAAAAAAAAACGATACGTACCGACGGCAGCATCCTCTTATCGAGCGTCGATCGACGGTGCCCTCATGATTCATCCAGTGTAGGAAAGGGAGATAAAAGAAGTGGAGAGAGAGAACAAGGAGGAAGTATATTAACGCTGCGTAAACTGCGTAACCTGATGCCACGTACTGCTGGCAAAAAACTAAACGCAGAAAAGGGCAGAGCCTATCGAAGGGCGTGATTGTAAACTATTTCGAGGAGCATGCTTCTCGTACGGACCTTTTCCCCTCTCCCTTTTCCTTCCCTGTCCCTTTACCTTCTCGCCGCTCTATATATATATATCTCTCTCTCTCGTTTAAAACCACTTTTCTCCGATTTGATCTTCATTTAATCCGTTCTTTTTTCTCCCTTTTCCCATACATTTCGTTTCGCTCACTCGCACGGTCTCCCTTCTTCGTCTTACGTCCCGCGGCTTTCTTCGTCTATCGCGGGCGCACTTTGTGCGAATTGGTATTACAGCGGTACCCCTCTCGAGGACAATCTCCTCATGCATGCATTTACGCGCGCTGCACATTTCCGCGCGTTGGTGTGCATCCGCGCGCGTTTAAACGTACACGTCGAACGCGGATGCTAATGCGTACACGAGAGGCGGAGATGGTAACCACGTAAATTTCAACAAGGACGGAACATATTGGTGCCAAAGGAGAAAAAGGAACGCAAGATACGGTGAAGAAATATAAAACAATGAAGGAGAGGGGGGAGAGAGAGAGAGAGAAGCAGAAAGAGAAAAGGAAGTGCGAGGAATCGAAAGAGAGAAAGAAACAGAAAGAAAGAGGCTGGCTGGGTCCTGAGGCTGCACGCTGAGAAATCATTAAAAAAGTCCGAAAACAAAGGAGAAGGGGCGTGCCAGCTGCCAAGATGGCCGTACTACTGGAGAAGGCAGGAGCTTTTAATTAATGCAAAAAAGTGCGGAGTGGGGCGGCAGAGCACCGGCAGGGGTGACGAGAATCCGCGAGAGGCGCCTCCCGATTCTGATTTTTGCGAATTCTCCTCTCCCGTCTTTGGCGCTATTCCGAATGTAATGCCTGATGCATCTACTCTGTGATATTTTTGATATTGAAGCCAAATAGAATTTTCAAAGAGCATTGTAATTGCAAATTAAAAGAAAAAATTCAAAGATCGCGCAATGAGCAATTATAATAGGTGTGTGTGTGTGTGTTTTGTATGTGTGCCAACTATTTAAGAGGGTTTCCAAGGTAAAGATACACAAACACATGCGTCTACCCACTTGTAACAATTTTGCCAAGCGATTATAATGGCACAGACACGCGAAATGCTTAAGAAAAGTTGAAAGCAGTATTTGTAAAAAAAGTTAATAAAGAAATGCAAGGGACTAAACTTCATTAAAATTTTTATTTGTCTTAAAAGATACCTATATAGATAGTGTATAGATTTTAAGGGCTGAAAAGAAAATTAACACCGGTCTTGCATTTAAAATGAAATAATGTCTGATCTTAATCGTATAGTAAATTTACTTGTACATGTATTGTACAGTAAACTCAATAACTTTGTGAGAATTTTCAAAATAAATGAAAAATGCAACGTTACATTAATCTTTAAAACAAGACGCCGTTTCCATAATTTATAATAATATTCTGATTGATGATTTCTCGCGATAATAAATACATAAAGAAGCCCTTTGGTGCACAGAGAGCCTCTGGCGTTTCTACAAGAATCAACATGGAAGAGAGAATGTGGATTACTATGGCGGCTTCTGGTTCGCACTACGCCTCATCTTGCGAAGGCAAGGCCACCCCGCGCGCCGTTGGAAAACGTGATTATCGGATTTAAATGTCAAATGGCGAGGGCCGCGATTACTCAAGGATCCGAAACTATGTACGAGGCTGGGCGGGTGCGCGTAAATCGCTTCTAAATAACGAGCTAACGAGCCGACTTACGAGGGAATTCTTCGTCCGCGGTGAACGGTGACTTTGGCGACGCCGAGGGTGTCGCGACGTGAACCATTTGCATGAAGCTGTCGCAAGCGACTTCTGACTTTTGTTCCGAAATTTTCGCTTTCACCAAGTGGTTTTTATCAATAAACACCTTTCTGGAGTCAGATTTTACTGTAATTGATATTATTTTACAACTATTAATTATTTTAGAAGCATGTACAAATTTTCATCACTGTCCTCTTTTTACGTGTATTGCATGGAAAGAAAAATGTAGTTGCCGTAGCTAAAAACTGCTTGTGGCAACTAAATTTCAGTTGTAAAATATGGACAGCCAATATTTAGTTGTGATAGCTAAATATCTCGCTACTGCGCCTATTATATTAGATGCGATAGCAAACCGTTTGCTGCGGTTTAGAAATTTATATGTTATGACAGCAAAATATTTCAAGCAAACCGCGATTAGCTACGGCAGCGAAATTTTTCTTTCCAGTGTGTACTTGCAATTCGATGTAATTTCAACAATTTCTGTATACAGCAGAATCTAACGCAGCGATGTATAAATCTTGTATAAAACAATATGTTATCTATACAAACTTATTTTGAGCGAGGAGAATAATTGCTCGAGCGCATAAAATACATTTAGTTTTATTATCTTAACAACTCATTACGTCCTGAGTGAGTCGTCGAATGGAAAGGTTACTTTGCGAACGACAGCAAAAGTTCACGTTGCAAAAATACGGTGAAACTTTAATGCGAAAAAGAGTATTTACAATATTTCGTTACAATAACGTTACACAGAACCACTCATTGATGTAGACATGTCGTACAACTCTTGCAATTAGAATTGTTACTCAAATATGAAATATTTGCAATGACAATGTGCAGCGCTGGTGGGCAAATCGTGTTTCTTGTAGGCGTTCCGCTGTCCTCCATCTTTTTTTTTTTTCCGGAGGCAAACGTTCACCGAATTACAGGCTCTCGTCTTTGACACACGTACGAAAGGGGGGTGGAGGGGGGGGGGAGGGATTGCTTCACATACCCGTGTTCAATTATATGTGCGTCAAGGGGAGCGTAAAGGGGGTGGTTAAGTTAGGGCTGCGCCTAGAGTGAAAGAGTCGCGAGCGAAGGGTTGCCAGACCGGAGCCATTAGTAAAAAAATGTTTTCCGAGGGGTCCTTTCGAGTACGGGTAAACGTAAACTCTTTAAAAACACGGCTCAACGACGGAGGTTATGAAATTATAAACGATTTGCGGACCCAAATCGTAACCTCAACGACGAAAGCCGAGGTGTCGCGTCGTGGTTTGCGCACGACAAAATAGAAAATATGGCGGTGTACCGTTGGACGGCGAAGACGAAAGAGGAAATGGCGGATGTAAGAATGTTATTATTAAGATTTGGATAACGTTGGGATTTACTTACCACTTCGTTGGTTATGAGAAACATTGCGGCGAGTTTTTTTTAGTTTATAAACAGACGAACTTGATACTTTTTTCGAAAATTTTGATTTAAAAAATTTTCTTGAAAGTTTCGGATATCATAAATCGTTAACACATTAAATACCTTATTTTCGACGATTTTGTTTTAACACTTTTATGTTAGAGGGCGGTAAGAATCAATTAAGAAAAGATGCAAGGAGAAACATACGATTATGTAGAAAAACAAAGATGTTACTTTTGTCTCTGTCTCCCCAGGGAACAAAACGTAAAACTAAAGAAGAATTTTGTCGTTGTTTCTAACAGTTGCAGAATAAATGACGCATCGCTCGTGGATCAACTTGAATAACGCATAGTATTGTATGATAAATAATAATTAGACATATTAAACGTACAACTGTTATTTAGTGGATTGATCATACATTTTTTATAATCGTTGCACTCAGTGCATTTGTTTAATCTGCGATAAATAATCGTGCATATGTAGGCTGCGAATTTGACAAAACAAAAAAGGAGTAAAATAATAAAATAATATCGTGAATAAAAATTTTACCGTGTTCCTCAGGTAAGCATCATTATTCGGCCAACACGCGTGGCGAAAATAATAATGGCGCGCTTTCGCACTCGACATATGCGCATAAATCCATTATTAAAATTCATCGCCTTTACGGAGGTACCGGACTGACAACTTTATCTCGCAACCCCACCAACGTACATATGGAGGCTCCATGAATCTGAGAGCTGCATTAAAATCGCGCCCATCCATATGCCATTGCAGCTCTAATCGCAGCTATTATCGTAACGGACACGTTCAACACTTCTACCCGCCGTATGTTTATTTCTCACCCTTCTCGAGATACCTCCCGTTCTCTCGCATTCGGTAATATTAAACCAGACACTCATCTCCGAAAAAGTAAACCGAGAGTGGTGCTTCCTCGCATATTTATATTTAAATGCATCGATTGTGCCGATGATATACGGCGCAGAAGAAATGTTGACATCGATTGACTCGTTTCTTTTCCGATTTTGATGATAGAAACTTGTAGGAAAAATTTTTAGACAGTTTTTCTACGAAATCACTTGTTTATTTAATTTGTTAACTCTATTTATAAACATATAGAAATTGTACAGTATTAAATAATGTAAGGAAGTATTTAAGTCAATTTACTTCGATCATAACGTATGGCCAGTCATTGTTATTTCGTTTGAAGTAAATATTTTATTTAAATACTGAAATTAAATTAATTATAACCTACTTTACTCAAGATATCAGAAATGATTTTGGCTTTGATAGAAATTAATAATATTTAGATTGTTCGTCAAATAACTTTTGCAGATCACTAGATAATTGTTATTGCATACGATTACATATTTACTTTATTATAGCGATTGCTAAAACGTAATAAATAATAATAAACTGACAATTAGTTTCCCTCTCCTGTACACATAAAGATATGTTTAAATGCTCAAAGATTTACGTAAAAATATAGATATTCTATGCGGTATTAAAGACAGCATTAGTGATAACGAGATTACTTAAAGAAAGAAATTTCTTGAGAAGAAAACTGAGAAAGCACGAGAGTTTAGTTCGGCGGCGAAGAAAGGAACGAAGGGCGCTTTCATTCGCGAGATATCGAAGAGTACAACACACAATTTTCTCCGGACCACTAGCCTGCTACAAAAGATGTCTTCTGCTCCTGACAAGCATTCAGTAAAAACCCTCCCTGCCGTGCGGTGAGGTACGGGGAAAATTCGTGCGGAATCGAAAGGACATCGGTCGCAGGATATACGCTACCACGATAGCACCCTTAGTATCCACAGACGAGGATACGCGACAATAGTGAGAGGACACAACGACTTTTCCGTAGCCTTTGACAGTTCTAAGCCAGAAATACTGGGTGTTCTAGCGACACCGAGGCATGCAAACTTTGGTATAAATAATATTTCAACTTCCACCCAATTTCTTTTACTACGTATTCGAATTACATTGAGATATTCTGCAGTATAAACTTATAAAATTGACGCTGACGCGAGCCATTTTGCCGCCGTTAACATCTGTCGTGTATTTTATCTTCTTCTTTTAATATTTCAATGGCGAATTGTCCTCTTAGTTATATTATAAGTACAAGGAATTACGTGTTTATTTAAAATTATTCTTTCTCGCGTAAAATATTAGTAGTATATTAGTAGTGTATATTAAAATTGATTTATAGTATATTTTATATGCCGAGGCTTGTACACGTGGATTTCCACACTACACACCCTGTATACCATTCCTCCTCTCACTTTATTTCCGTCTTTGTCACCGTATTTCTTCCGCTTTCATTCGCGTAGATAGACTCCTCCGGAAAATTGCTGATCAAAATTTGAGCAATTTCTCAAATGGATTCTTTCTCCTTCGAGAAATCGAGCAGTCAATTAAAAAGCCACTCGATCTGTAAAACTTCTATCAAGAATACCAGTGGCATTCCAGAAAGGTGGATTGACGTTGATCCAATCTGTAATTAAGAGAGTCGTCATTTTTAAACTTAAATGTATTTAGTTCATCGTTTCAAACTAAAATTTGCAGCTAATATCTGCAGCTTTCTATAACTGAACTGTTTCGATTTAACTATTTTTCGAACGTTTTACTTTTACTTTTATGTAATATTAAATATATTTATAATAATTTATTGAGTATTACTTCACTATTTAAGCTTTAAAAAAATTTTTTCTGTAGTAAAACATATTTTTTTAATATGTATATATTTGTTAAAATAATTAATTTTTCCACTCAAACCTTTTCAACTTCTATCCATAATAATTATTTTAAACAATTGCATTAATATTATTATTGTGAAATCTTGTGAATTAAATAAAGGAAATATCTTTTAGCAACTTTTATTTGCACAATTTTATCTCGACGTCATATTTGAGTCAACGATTGAAGTTTCGGTCGTTTGGATTTTAATAAAAAAATATTGTACAATTATATATTATACCTATTATACCTTTACGTTTAAATCTCTTACGTTTTGTGCAACAACAAAAAAAAGATTATGTAGGAAAGGGAATGACAGAAACCATAATGGCTTTACTGTTTGCAGGCAACGGAGCATACAGCCATTTTCTATCACGAGTTAGCTCGTTAGTGTTTAAACGTAATTGCATCACTCGTAACTACTGTGTCCCGAGGGTGGTCGAACTGCCTTACGAAGTCGCGTGAGTCATTTTGATTGGATCCAGAAATTAAGGGTGGCAAAATGGCGACCATGAACGTGTTGATGAAAATGCCTTTGGCAACAACTCGACACAATACAGGAATATTGCACGTATTAATTTTATGTTTTCCACGACGAAAGTTTTACATAATTTCAATTATAAATGTTACATAAAACTTTCAAATTAATTGATACTCTTAATTTTTTGGACAGTAATGTTATTGTCGATTTCTGCAATTGATTCAAGCTGTAAGTAATAGAAGAACTGTGACTAATAACTTGAATCGATTGTGAAAGCTGAAAAATTGTTACTAAATATTTTTTAAATTTATATAAAGAAGTCAGAAATAGAATACATATTGTAATAAGTATAGAGTATATTTGTACAAGTTAATTATATCGTTTTAGTTTTCTTAAATGTATCATTTAATGTATTTACGACAACGGTATCTGTGCAATATATTTGTTTATAATTTTTAAATTATTTTCAATTATATATTGTAAAGTTGTTCAAAATTTTGAAATTTTCCATGTCATAAAAACATATTTACATATTACATTATTATATGAATTAATAAAATATTTTGGATTTAATATAAATCATTTAAATATTCATTACACTATACATATGTACGTACATTATATGTGTAATATAATAATGAAGTGGTATCTACAAAATTTTCTAAGTGACAAAACAAAGCAACATAAAAAATGTAATTTATATTGACAAAAAGTTTTAGTTAAAAATGAGAAACGGGATATTTAATATAAATTCTGAAAGATCGTTAATACAATGAGCATCGACAGCGATAAGTGTAAATGGCACGAAAGGCGAAGTAAATGCATATACATATCCACAAGACATCTTGACATTTTATCTCATTTGATTATTGACACATTGAACCGGCTTTATCGAATTTATTATCAATTTTTGCCAAACGGCAATTTTATCCCGACGCCTTGGCCTCCACGGTCCCACCCACCCTTTTTCGAAGTAGGATAATTCCATTTCTGTCTCCAGTCGGCCGGAAGTCTTGCGCAAATGGCTGCTCAACCATTTCCGCACGAGGAAGAAATCAAATGAACGCATGATGGATGCCATAAGGGAAACCGAGGGGATCGACGAGGGTTTCAGGATAATGCGCTTAAAGATAGGTAGCAAGGAAGAGGTAAGAGTTTCCCTCGGCACTCTTGACGCACCCTTCTGATAATTTTACAAAATGTTTCATCGTTTTTTTTTTCACCTTCCTCGGTGATCATCCGCGAAATATTGCCGAAGTTCAATTATACTCCAGAAATTATTTTCACGATGCAGCGTGTCGGAGATGTCGATGCTAGATCGATCACAATAAGATTATGTGGTTAACGGGTTGAAATCTATCTTTTTCCTAAACCACCTTAA
This sequence comes from Vollenhovia emeryi, assembly GCF_000949405.1. Taxonomy (NCBI): domain Eukaryota; kingdom Metazoa; phylum Arthropoda; class Insecta; order Hymenoptera; family Formicidae; genus Vollenhovia; species Vollenhovia emeryi. Next base: position 226,586 of record NW_011967224.1, on the reverse strand, counting down.
ATCAGCTTCGTAAAGACTTTTATGTCTCGCACGTTCGTCCAACTGTGCGCATATTATTTTTCATAAGAAAAGAGTAAAAGCGTATATCATGCTTTGCGCAATAAGTTTTTTAATAAATAAAAAATTTTAATCAGTACTTGGCAAATTTTTACAATTGAGAAAAGTTATGCTTAACCACATGTTTGTATTTTTACCAAGCTGCAAATGATTAAAAAATAATGATACAATGACAAAATTATCGATAAGATTTATATTATACTCTACTTGTCGTCTTTGACATTTTTTATATTTATGTATAAATTTGCAATAGTTTTTTGTATAGGCAATGACACGTTTTCGTTATCATGGTCGCCTCTAGCGTTATATCAATTTATGATTTTGTACGCGCGCGCGCGCGCGCGAGTTGAAAATTGTGGAAAAGAATTAAACACAGAAACATATATGCGTAGTGAAAGCACACCTTATCTCATTTCACGTTTTCTTAGTCGGATCCCCTCAGCCTCCGGTGGTGCAAAACTATCAATCCTTTTTGGATTCCACGGATCTCCGAGGATCTGTCAACTATCGAGAGCTCCTAGGAGAGTCTCCCTGCGTTTCCTTGCTCGCCCCTCCGCGCCCCTCCGCCTTTACGGAAGATACGGCTCGCCATAAGAAGGGAACGAGAATGGAAATGGCCGATTCGCGTACACAGGTAAATAAGTGCGCGCGTGAACGGCACACGTGTGCACCCATGAAAGGGGTTGGTGCCGAGGGAGGAGAGTACCATGGACATGGACGGGGGAATGGGGGAAAGAAGTGGGAGGAGAGGAATATACCGCGAACGACAGCCCCAACCGGGAATATTCATATTCCTATTCCTGATGTTGGCACAGCCTGCGGGACAGACGTGTTCAGGGCTGTGACACTCCGCCCGCGGTGAAAAAAAAAGAGTGAGTCGACAATGCAACTGGGGTTGCGATTTAAATGCACTCGGCGCCGATTGGCGGACGAGCGGGGTGGTGGGCGTGGCCCCGGCGGTGCCTTATGATTTTATATGTAGCCTCTTGATAGCATGGCATTTCCCCTTCGCAGCCTCGCCGCCGCCGGTCCATCCATCCGCCGACGATGCTCGCTCCCCCCTAACCCCCCCTCTTTGGGTGTACCATTCGCCTAACGGCCCTTCCTCCCTCGCTTCTTCCTAGTCTTCTGCGGCCCCCCCCTTCCACCATTCGCTCTTTTGCCGTGCGAACCCCACGTTGCAGCCGCCTACATTCGGACGAATGCATAAAATGCACGTAACTGTGAGGAATCGCCTGCCTCGGAGTATAACGTGCATAATAGATGCGGAAACGCCTGGCAGCCTCCGTTAGCCGTCAAGCGGCGAGGGCGGCGGGAGGAGGGGGGGAGGGGGGCGGGTGGGTAAAATGGGAAAAATATTTTTCCGAGACGCGCGTTCACGCACAGATACGCGAGTCTTTAAGCTTTACCGCACTCAGCGCCTTCGCTCGCGTACTCCGCCTCTCCCTCGAGAGGTCCGGTCTTACGGCCGCTAAATGTGCAAACTTCAAATTCGTTGTTGCACCAGTCATGTCTTCGAACGTAGCGCGGGCGCTCGCTGTCAAAATTAGTACTCTATCCGCGCGATGGAGAACGCGTACATGACGCGCGAGATAGGCGATACTCGTAGTAGAAGTGTATCTGAACGTTTGCACTTACTTTCTCTTTCCTAACAAACCGAAGAACGAATAGTCACGGAAGGGATTGAGGAGTCCCACTGATTGTTATTAACAATAGCAGCGGAATTAAAAATCTTTCCAGTGGCGCACGGTAGAAAAGATAGTAGCAGAATAATACGCTAGATGAACCTGCAATCGAATTTTACACGACGCTTTACGGTGATTATGCAGCAGAATAAATTAAGTGAGAAGTCTTCGATTAAATAATAATAAATTATTATTGTCTGATTAATGGCAATAATGCAAACGAAATTCGTAATTTGTGTTCAACATTATTTCGGACAATTTTAATATAACTTGTGCTCCAGTTTACTCCAGCAAATTATGCGAGTCTTACAATCAGTTCTGAAAATTTTTTAAGAGAGTTTATAACGAGAATAAATTAAGTGAGAAATCTTCGATTAAATAATAATAAATTATTATTGTCTGATTAATGGCAATAATGCAAACGAAATTCGTAATTTGTGTTCAACATTATTTCGGACAATTTTAATATAACTTGTGCTCCAGTTTACTCCAGCAAATTATGCGAGTCTTACAATCAGTTCTGAAAATTTTTTAAGAGAGTTTATAACGAGTACGAGTCTGCAGTACAGTTAATAAAATCTGTACAGTAAAATAATATTATAATAAGAAATATTTTCCAAAAGTTCGGAATTTGCGATAATCTGCGGAACGAATAGGTTTTCATTCGGTACGTTAGTAGCACTTTACATATATCGAGAGGCGAAACGGAGGATATGCCTGGAAACTTTTGCGTGTAACGAAACAAGAAAAGTTGGGGGCGACTGAACGCTCGATGAGGAAACGACATAATATCGTAATGGATTTTATGACCGCGAAAAGGATTCCGTTCTTTCTTCCTTAATGGTTACCGCAATATGATCTCCCGACCGATATTTAACATCACAGCGATCGAGTGGCCTCGACCATCGTGGCGGCACGATGCAGATTGCAAGTTGAGAATTAATAGATAGCGGGTAGCAGAGGACCCTCTCGCTCGCCTTCCGTTTAGCTGCTTCAGCACATTAATATTCATAGCGAGAACTCAGTGTCGTGTGCCCGTATGCCCGATGTCGGTGTCTCGATTCCTCCATCGCGGTGTATTTTGGCCGTCATGTCTGCGTCGCGCCGAAACGATGCAACTGCCTTTTCGAAATTTCCTGAGCACACGGGGTATACAAACACGTCCCCCGCCCTTATTCTGACTAGAATATGATAAAATTGCTGGCCTGTCAGAAGGGGATCATGTAAGCGTAACTCTCGAGTGTTTTCGGAGGTCGGAGGCGTCCGAGGGAACTTTTTTTTCCCTCGACGTGGAGAAGTTTGTACAGTATGCGAATCATTCTGGAGTTAATCGATGAAAAGTTACAATTGAATTCTAATACGTTATATGGATTTTACAGATGATATATAAGAACTAAACAGTATGCAGTTCGTATTACGGAATGCACTTTCAATTGGTTGTTATTAGAGAATAATATCAGACATTTATGTACGATTTTGATGTTTATATAAATAATATTTTAATCGTTGATATATTAATTTATTGTCTTCAATGAAATTTGTATTACGTATTTATAGTGCTTTCTGTTGTAATAGTTTCCGTTCGATACCTCGCGAAGGAAACGATGCGCCAGTTGAATTACCATGGAGTTTCGAAGCTGCGTTGAAACAATCATTTTGAATGCAACTTGTACTGCACACAAACTCGGATTTCACGTCCTTACAATTATTTTTTTCTGCGAAAGTGAGAGGGAAAGTGGCGTCACAAGCCTAACTAGCATGCTCCTCCATGTATGACACTACACGCGTCGAGGCTACTATAGAGTAGAAGTACTACAAGATTCTCCAAGTTTGTTAGTAGAGTTAGCCTGTTGCATCCTCAATAGCTTCGGGCTACGCTGAAAAACTCCTGGCAAGGTGCAGGCCAACATCGGGGAGGGCAGGCGGGAGGAAGAAAATGTCGGAAAGTGCCGAAAGCGACAGAGATCCTCTTCTCCCGCCTCTCGAGGCACTCGAGTCACGACACATCGTCCATGGTTTTAATCCGGTCTTATCAGACTTTAATGCAAAACACCATTTCTCACAATAGCGTCAAGATTTTCTCCGCGATTTATCTGACGTTTTGAATATTTCACGATCTTTTAGTTAATGAAAATATCGTATTATCAAATAAAAAGCCTCGTCTACATAGAAGTCGTAAAGTCGTAGTCGTAAGAATAGTCGACTATGATTGGTCAATTCTTATGTGTCTGACGAAATTGACCAATCGCAGTCGATTATTCTTACGACTACGACTCTGCGACTCGCATTGTAGACCACGCAAAACAGTTAAGCGTTTGTGTATGAATATTACTGCGTAGCTATATACATTTAACATATGTATCTAATAATTTATAATACTACAAAATTTTATTAATCAACGAATTACTAATAACAATTCGCGACGTATAATTTATTTGTTAGTAAAATTATACTGCATTTTGTTAATCTTCGATTAATTAAAACGCGTTTTCAGTAACGCCATATACACGCTTTTATAACCTCGGTATGTGATCAAATTCATTATACATAGTTTAAGGGG
>NW_011967224.1:201165-221319 GCF_000949405.1 Vollenhovia emeryi | reverse complement strand
TCAATGGAACCTTACGCGCGTCAATTTCATAGAAGCGTGTTAAGTTTCGCGTTTCTTTCTTTGCCGTATCAATGCGATGACAAAATAATAATAACAAAGAATACTTAGGCCATATTGGTTCGATGCGTATCACATGTGCATGGGAATTGAATTAACATTCGCTACTCGATAATTTCTGTGTCTATACCGAATCTTCGACATGACGGACATATCAGGCTGGAAGTGATGGTGCGTGATGGAAACGTAGGTCGTTCGGGGAAGATGCAATTACGATTGACTGCTTGATTAGTTATTAGGGAGCACTCGAAACTGTCAGAGATGACGTGGCTTTCCTATCTTCGATTTTCACTCTCTGTAATGCTGTTATAAAAGATGCTGCACGTATATAAACGCGCTTGTTAAATAACAATTACTATGGCAGTGGAAATTACGGAATTATATTTATATGGAATTTAATAATGCTATATAAATGGTTTAATTTTCAGCTTGAGGCGAATAAGTTTAGAATCGGAACAATTTAAAAGACAATAATAATAAAAGCAAAATTTTATTTTGGTATAATTAATTATAATACGCACCAACCTCAGAGATTTTCGCAGAGATTATGTTAATTGACGCTAATATTGAGCAAATTTCATTATTCAATTGCTAATATCTTCTTAATGTGCGTGTAAAAAATATTTTACAACACTGAGTTTATAATATTATCGCGCAGCGAGCTGCGTTTCTGTTAACGAGGAAATAACAGCGTTGGAGCTTTTCTCGAAATATTTTATTTCTTTCGGTTAATCTATAACGTCCGGTAATAGAACAGTCAGATTTTTTATTTTGATAAGTATTTTATTATAAAATGCTAAAGTTTAAGAGATTGAAAAGTAATAAAAGAATACATCGTATGCCACATATAATGAGCAATTGTGAAATAATTGAAAGTTATATCATTATATTATTATATATTATATATATTATAAATAAAAGTTATACTATTATATTATTATAATTGAAAGTTATATTAATATGTGTAACAATAATAGATTTGTATACCTTAAATGCTACAATAGGATTACAATCATTCTATTGCTACATGTATCTGTCTTGTACGACTAAGAGTTCGCGTATATTTTTGTTGTATTGTTGGTTTAATCCTGTATGTTACAATATTAAAGAAATTATTTCGACATAAAATGACACTCGGAATAATCACGAATAAATAGAACAATTTCCGAAAAAAGAAACTATAGATATTACAATATTTGTAACGTTCAGTTGAGGTAACGTCTGATAAAATTTTGTATGAAATATTTGCGTTTTTACTGTTTTACGTTTACTTTAATATCATACGATATCTTTGCAGGGCATTTATCTCTCAATTACAAAGAAAGAAAAAATATATATATTTTTTCAATTCCCCATACAATCGCTGTATGAATCAACATTCGATAATGTAATAACAAAAACGTTTTGCGACATGTATTTTGTAGTTACCTCTGTCGTCGTCCTATCGCGACGTAACAAAAGTTTCAGCGACGAGTTCGTAAAGTGACGAAATGAATTATGGAAAAAGCGTGTATTCCGAATACGCAGCTAAGGCGTCTCTTTCGCGCGCGCACGCACACACACACATATGTTCACACCTTTCTTCATTTGAGTCCTCCACATATTCCCACCTGGATCTTTGATCTTCAGCAAACATGGCCGCTGTAATTTTGTTGTTAGGGAGGCGTGGCACGTGTGATACCGTCATACCAGATGGAGTCACGCGAACAAGAAATGCACACTCTTCGGGAGGTTCTCTACCCCTGAAGAGGATCGTTTGAACGCGACGTAATTGTGCATCGGTATACGAGTGTGCGTGTGGGCGTGCGCTAACGTATGCGAGTACGTGTACCGTGCGTGTGCGTCGGTGCGTACACAGATGCACAAGTGCAGTTGTATCGCAGAGAGCATAATTATTTCTTAGCGGTGGCGTACAGCCCCATTGCTGCAATTAAAATGCGAAGAAAAGACGCGGGGTATACGATAATGAGAGCGGCCAAAATGCGAAGACTCATTAGGTATTTCCGCACGTATATCTCTGAAACTCTAAGGACATAAAACGGTATCGCTACGTAAAGGAGATGCGTCGGTAGCCGTTGAGGGAACAGTAAAGCTATGATATTTTCAGCTCTGTGCTTTCGTCGTGTTGTCGTCAAGGATTGTAATATAAAACACTGTACTAATTTAAAGAGTTTACACGTTTCAACTAATTTTATTCTTGTACGCAGGAGAAATCAGAGCACGTATGCGCGTTAGCGCGACATTATTTTACAGAAGTACACGATCACATTTTTGGACAAGGCTAACAGTAAGATACATTCAACATCGATTGTAATTTGAGAATTATCAGGTTAACCAATATGGTCCACGCAATGTGATGTAGAAAATCACACATTCAAACAAACTTTATTATTTAAATAAGATGTAATTGGGGACAAAAGAGACAGGATAAATTATAATTGGAACGATAAACTCTAATTAGGATATGGTACAAATACTTCGAATTGCATTCTATCATACGTTATAAACTAAACTCTTTGCGTGGAGATTTTGGTTGGCAATATGTAAGCGCTTTGAGTGGATGAGGCCCTCGCGCCGTCCTTTTCTGAATTTATACGCGAGTTACATAGCAAGACGTACTTTGTATTGTTGGCGCAAAAATATATACGGACGTAGGGAAGCACTTTCTAACGCAGACGTAAACTTAATTCTAAATTTTAAGTAAAATACAACTCCAAAATGAATAAAAAAACCTCTTTATCGGAGCTGAAGCTCCGGTTAATAATAAATAAAGGTGTGCGACCGGTAGGTATTCTTTATTACAATATTTTGGTTATAATAATGGTTGACTTATTGCAATTAGGAGCGTAACGGCGCGACGTATCGTCGGATTATCAACGCAGCCGCGGTTTGATTCGCGACACGGCGGGACGGCGACCGGGCGGGAATTAGAATGCCGCAAATGCGCACGAAGAGAGGAGTTCGATTTAATAATTGCGTGACCGTGACTGTCGAGGAATCGAGCAAGGAACGACTTTGACCGGTCGCAGCCCCGGGCGCCCATAGGAACGCGCTGTCTCCGAATAGAGCTAATCGCGTGGACAGAAGGACTGTGATTGTTGCCGTATCGCAGTCCGTGCCCTTAATTGGATCGTATAATGAGCGAATGACGTGCCGATTCCCAGCCAATACCGGACGTGCTTAGACCAAGATCTGACACGGACGATAAATCAGGCCAATTGCAGCGCGATAGAACGACCGTTCGCTTGGTCAGCTCGTGCCGATGCAGAACTAAATCGCGTTCTCGAACGAAATCGTAACGGAAGCCCCGAAGGTGATCCTTGTTAAGCTCGATCTCTTTATACCTCGTACCGTCTCTGGAGTGTGACGACACACGCGGATGATATTTTAACGACGGGAATAATAAAAATTACATTTTCCCTAGTAGGATTATCAGATTCAAGCTAAGGAGAATCGAAATTGATTCTGGCAAGAAGTGATTTAGATGCGAATATAAAATTCATTCTCTTAACATATCGAGATACATTCTGTTTTCTACTATTAACAAAAGAGAAACAAAGACACTCCTTCGAACTGCCGTTTTTAACTTACTGTTAGAGCATATATACATTTCTCTATGTCTTTATCAGTAGTCTGGCTCTGTTCGCAAAAGAAAAATGGTGTAACTTTCGAATTTTCTGCCTGAAACCAATTTGAGGAGAGTTGCTGTTTAACTGCCGTTAGGTTTATCGAGTGTACATGCATATGCAGGGCGGACAATGCGCGTTAAATACAAGACACTACACAAAGCGGCATCAGCGAATCAAGAATAAACGATCGATTTGACTAAAGGAGTGTCCGTATCTTCCTTCCAAGAAAGCGCGAGCATTGAATTGGCATAATCTCTCAAATGTCTCGTTTCCAACGATCGCGCGATGTCGTTACGGAAGAAACGGGAGAGAAGCCTGGTACATAAAGGCCGCAGAGGCATCGTGGGAAAGCCAGTCTTAAAGTTTAATATTTAACGAGGGTGTTCTCTTCTCTTTTCAACATCTCTCTCTATCTTCTCCCCCCCCCCTCTCTCTCTCTCTCTCGCGATCGGTTCGTGAAAAAAGTATTACGTAATTTCTTTTGAAGCCATATCCAGTGCGCCATTAAGGGCGACCGCGATCTCTTCGAACTTTGATGAACTTCAGGATATTTTCCTTAGCTTCGTGGCTCGTGTTACTGTCTCATTGTTAGAGGCGCTTTTCTGAGGGCGTTTCGTGACTTTGTCTACGATATATTGGTAGATAATTCCACGATAAATACGAGCTGCCAAACGGAGCAATTAACACATTTTTGTGGATTAGAAATGAGGGAAAAGAATATCGTGCGTGTTGAAATACGAGCGAGGCGTATTATTATGGGAAGCTAATTGAAATAGGTTTTGACGTTAATGTTAGTTGAAAACAAGTCAATAATTGGGAAGTAATAATATCTTTAATGTTAATTGCAATGAAATTAACGACAAGGAGAAAAATGTTGACTTTGTCGTAGAATTTTATTTTCTAACGTTTAAGTTTTTTTTTCTTTAGACTAAAAGTAACACTTGAAACAATTATAGAAATTTGAGAAATGCTTCATTGTGTTGAGAAGAAAAATGTATGCTACTGTTACAAGACGTTCAATTTGTAAAAAGATAAATTAATAATCCTTTTAATAAACGCGCATGTAACGTAGCGCACGCGTGGCAAACAATTTTATAATGCAATATCTAATTATGCGAAATGTAAATTGTCATTTACTGCGCATTTTACTACACCAGTTTAAAGGAATTTTCATGACAAAGCCTTTGCAAAAAATAAAATATGCAAAATCATTTATGACAATATGATAATTCTGATGTGCATCAGAAGCAATCGAGGGCGCGCAGATGAACAATAATTAACGAATCACGCTTTTTCCATTTATTTTACAAAAATCGCTTTCATAGAGATGTTAATCCGCATGTAACGAACGCTGACAAACTGATCGTTTATCGCAAGAGAAAATATTCAAATATCAAGCGTCAAAGTGATGCAAATTGTTACATTGTCTGCGTAAAAATTTTCTACGTGATCAAAGTACGCACATTGCGTATAAAATAAATGTAAATATACATATATGTGTACTGTACATAAAAAATGTGTATACTGTACACTGTATGAAAGAATACTATAAATAGTATTAAGATACGATATGGAGGGCACTAATGGGGATCAATAATATTTCTCTAATGATTGAGACGTGCGCGTAATATTACGTAAAGCTAAATGGGAAGTTTTGATCAAATTTCAGTTCATTCCTGCACACGCAGAAGGCAGCACATCCAGAATTACCGACCAAATCTCTGCTGCCATCTGTTATATTCTTGCCGAAGCTAGCCTTTTGTGCAAAAATTATTAAAGATTATTTGACTGTCCGGTAGAAATTTTTCAAACATGACTTTGTATAATTATAAACGAGACTGTTTGGGCTTTTAATAATTATGAATTTAAGTGTTCAAATGATGATTATTTACTTCTAACGTGACGTATTATAATTTTAAAAAATTAATAAATTTTTCCTTCCGAAATCTACATACATTTTTTTCGAAATTAAAGCAAAAATATACATATTTAACTTGAAAAATTTTTAATTTAAAAAGACGAAGAATTTTTGCATGAACAATAGTATACAATATATGTGAATTATATAATTTTATACTTAAAAATGTACGCCTTATATGCAGCATAATTTGTAAACGAAAATTTGACTTTTTCTTCAGATCGGTTAAAATTAATATTGAATAGATTGTCAGAGTAGTATATAAAGTATGTGTGTACTTAAAATTGTGGTTGCGAAATACATAAAATACATATAAAATATATTGAGAATAAATTTTTTAAAATAGACGTAGATATTTTATGCCTGTAAACAACAATCGAGCGGGGAAATACTTGAGAATTCGATTATTATTCACACATCAATCTCGAAAATCTGAGGATCTACATACGTTCCCGAGCAGTTCATGAAGTCGCAGTTAATACAACGGGAATCGTAGGTCGCTTTTCGAAAACTAGACTGAAGATATGGAGTTGCGCCGGTGAAAATCTCGAGTGGTCGTGGATACTCGAGAGCCCATGGGGGTGAAGATTAAGAGAAAGACTACCAGTTAGAGGCGATGACTGGCTGACTTTTTTGAGAGGCAGAAATTATCTTGTCGTTCTTCGAACGATCTCTGGGTGGTCCGATTCCCTCGCGTCGGAAAGCTGCGAAGTGCGGCCAGCATTAATGAACCGTTTTATTAACAAAAGAAGAGAGCGGATAGGCAGAGCACGTCTTAATTGTCAATCATATAACGATGGAATACAAATAATTATAATTATGTTTACAACTAATCTCGTACGATTAATATTAAATTCACCGAAAATGCAAAACTTACGAAAATGTTATTGCAAACTGTTAGACCTCGAACGATACATTATCTATAAACATGTACAATTTACAACATGACGTAGAAAAATCATAACCTTTGAATACTACGGTAAGAAGACTCGTTCAATTATTTTAACTTAAATAGTAGGAAATTAATTAATTCCTTACAACGAGTAGCTTTTATTTTACCATGTTTTTATTTCGCTGTTATTTACTGTCGAGCAGCGATACGAAATCAACCAACTTTTTCAACGAGGCAAGCTTAGCTGGATGCTGTTACGAAATATCGACATCGTCAAAATTGTTGGTGTTATTTATTCTCCAAGTATCTTATACCTCTATTTAGGGCGTAATAATCTGAATAACGCACAATCGGGTATCCCATCGCGGTGAAAACAGGACGAGCAAGTTTTAATGATCGGACATCCTTCGCAACAGTTATTCAACTCAAGGACGGGCTAAGCAGAAAGAGATCCGGCTCGTCCGAAGGAAGGAATCCATGGAAGGAGAAACGGCAGGCGTCCTTCCTTCAGTAGAGGATACTTAGGATTAATCAGGAATGCTGTAATTGAATTTAACGTCCGAATTGAATATTTTCGCTTACAAAGAGTCGAGAGGAGGGAGGGGGGGAGAGAGAGAGAGAGAGAGAGAGATGGGGGTGGGGGAGGAAGGTAAGAGTATGGTGATGTAGAGAGTATGGGAGATTCCGTGTAATTGGAAAAGCTTGGGATTAACAATTTTGCAAGACTCGGCGAAAATGTTCTCGAAAAGAGGATTGGCAAGGCAAAGAGATCCTTCGTGGCTCTGTATTCGAGTATATATTCCACGTGCATGTGCAAAAGAGAGTAGTTGTAGCTTATCGGTACCGGCATCGAGCTTCTTCGGCAAAATCTGATTTGAGAAATTAATTTATGAGATTCTACACTGAGCAAGTTGGCTGAAACGGCGATCGTGCAGAAATCTCGCGGAAATACGCGAATAAATGTTGCGCTCGCAAAGTATTTCGTGAGCATTTGCGCAAATACGGGGACGTTCTATTTCACGTATTTGCGTAACAAAAGGGCGTTGAGGTATTATCGTAATATTCTTGAAAACGAAATACGGTTTGTGTACGTTTCGCACGTTTATGAGTTTTGATGAAGAAATTTTTTCACTTGTTTATTTCCATTTCTCAAACATTTCCAGGATGGATTTGGTTTGGACTCCGAAAATCATCAAACTCGTACAAAAATAGTTTATAATATTTCAAATAATTTCAGAATATACGGTTCGCGAAAGAGCGTAATACATCTCAGGAGTCAAACATTTAAAAGCCGCCGTTTAATATTTTATACGTAGATATAGGTATCTTGGATTTTTTTTCTCTAGACAAATGTATAGGATTTTTACACACTTTTCATAGTTGTATATGTGTATATGCTGGGTTTTTATATCGAGCACAAAAATCTGACCCAATCCAAAGTGCAAAAGTACAAGGCAGTTTTCCCATAGCTGAGCAACAAATTTGTCTCTTGGACTCTGCCCTAAGAGATTACGGGTTATTCTAAATTCGGCCTATTGTGTACGCTTGATGAGTGCGCGAGACCGCGTATATGCGGTATAGAGCAGCAAATATCTTCTCGGTGAAGTGGATTGTGCTCTCTTAAAGTTTAAACCTCCTACAGCGAGATTGCAGGCGACTGATTTACTGGAATTCTCGTTTTAGTAATCGAGAATTCTTGTACACTTACATTGGATGCGGCAAATCACGAGCAAATGCAGGTTTCTAAAAAAGAATTATTGATACAATTATTTGTGAGATTGCAATAATATGTAGCTTTGAAGAAAATAGATGTGTTGTAAAAACAATGAGTAAATCAAAAGCAAATATTAAAGGCTGAAACATTGAATAAATACAGTTTACGTGAGATTAACATTCCCTTCTTTTTTTACATTATTGGTACAATGTAGTCTCGTTTACTCTATGTATATATTAGTGCGCTTAGGAAAGTAACAAATAAATTAATACATTAATAAAATGTTCCGTAATAATTCATAAAGTTTTTCAAGCAATATCCACGAGATATACGTATAGATATTGAAGTGAAGTGATGCTTTTAGAAAGAAATTGCATTTTGAATGCAAGTCTGACCGTTGATACTAACTTGTAGTACCTAAAAATGTGGCTTTATAAATAATTGCGCCTTATAATGCGTAAATTAGATAACAGTAGTAGCTTTAAGCTAACTGGACTCTCCTTTTATCTCGCCAAGCATATAGCGCCGTCTTCCGTGCGGTACTTCCGCTCACGGTCTGTTAATTTATCTAATTACGACAGCAGGATAATTTACGTTATACGCAGGAAATTCGAGTCAAACGCTGTCGAGCAATGTAAAATTAGTTGCAATATTTTTGAAACATTTAAATTTCGGAGAACGCGCGACCACCACCGATGATTAGATGCCGCTAATTTTATTTGTTAATTAACGTTTCGATGTAAAACCACGAATCATTTAAATTTTCGTTGAACATTTACCTTAATTATTCAAACCTGTGTAACAAACAGTAACGAAAAATGTTACTAAAATACGAAGATGTGAAATAGAACAAGATTAATTACATGATATAAGTCAATCGCACTTGTACGTCCGTAAATAAAGCTCGGATAATGTAGTACATACTCTAAATAATATAACAGCGCACTTGTTATCCGCCCACATTTATTACTAACGAATAAGTTCGGAGGCGGCATATTTTTGCACGCCCGCATTATCGTAATACGAACTCGTCGAAATTATACCGGTTTTAATACACGACAATATAACAAATTATGCATTATGTGTTAAAGTGCTGAAGGTACATTCAAGCAGTATCTTAAATGTCTTCGTAAATGTCAACGGTAGATGCCCCCGTTGCGAGTTAGCGCTTTCGCTAACGCAACGTAGGGCGAAGTACAACAATCCCTTAATGCTGGTTGCGAATAAGGAAGGTAGTCGCAAAAGAGAGTCTAACTCCCTGTACTTTTCTTACACTGCGAGAGAATGAACGGAGAAGTCGAAGATTTTTCAGCGAAACAAAGCTGCGAAGCCCGAGGCATCTCTCTGGACCTCTAAAGAGGCATACAGAACTCTTGTCTATTATTTACACGGCGTTCAACTTTGTGCTATTATGTTGCGCTACAATTGCTTTTTGTGTTCGTTTTAATACACGTTAAACACCGCGTTTAATGTCACCGGGGGTGGATGTCATCTTCCGCCCGCGTTCATTCCGGCAAAGGATAAATATTACGGCCGGAAAATGTTACATGCTACTTAATTTTTTTACAATCGTTGGTGTAACGCTCTTATTGCCGTTGGGATAAATTTGTTGCAAGTCTGCAAAAAAAAATACATTAAAACAAATCGCAATAAATTTATCATTATAAAAATAGATCTACAATATGCGCATACATGTGTACGAAAAGACATAAGTGCACATTACTTATTTTACATATTGATATATTTATGTTAAGCGCACATACACACATGGTACGTGTATGTGTGTGTTTGTGCATTGCTAAATTTAACTTGTGTAACATATTAATCCCAGTCTACAATAGATGATTTAAGCCCTAAGCTTTAAGAAATTGGCCAATCACGGTCAAGTATGAGTAGAATGCGCGACTGTGATTAGTCAATTTCTTAAGGCTTAGGGCTTAAATCTCTATTGTAGACTGGGACTTACGGTTGTAAGTACATTTCTGTAAATACGAAGTTTCTTTACAAAAAAGTACTGCATTAATAGACTCTAATTAACGTTCCACGGTGGGATACAAAATCATAGTCGGGACATTGTATATTTATGCAGGGAGAATTCTGGAAAGCTTGAAAAAAACATAAAAGATAAATAAAACAAATCCATATAATACGTGCGTAGAAACCTATATCGTGCGTGTAAAAGAACGAAGAGTAAAAATTAGAAATAGAAAGAACGCGGCGATAGGAAGACAAAGGGGGGAAAGAGCTGAATGGAGAAATGGAAGAAGAATTTTTTTTTAAATGGCTCAATTTTGATTAAAGATCGACCACGAAACGTTAGAGACTTTTGAAAAAACACTTTCCGACGTTATCGGGAACGTCGTCGAGGATCAGAAATTTCCACCCTTTCCATTTACCACCACCTCTTGGCAGTAGTCGCCTACCCCAAGCTCGCCGCCACCTACCTACAGTTGAATTGGCGGTGTTGGAAGTCACGGCGGGTTTGCGAGAAGAGTCGACCTTAAGCAGAATGGTTTTAAGGGCGTATATCCACGCTCGCTCACCATCGGAGTGAGTTATAAATCGATTTGTGCCCCGGCCAATGAGGGTTGGAAGTGGCGTGTTCTGATTGGCCGGTATCCAGACCACTCCCACAGTGTTAATAAAGGCTCCGAGCGCAAGCCGGTTTCACAATGCCACAATTGTTGCTTTGCAAAATATAGATCAACGATGCTATAGAATATTCAGATCTATTCTTTTTTTTTTACGTTCCGAAGATAAAACGCCTGCGTAATTCTAATACGACAGTATTTATACGTGTATTAATGTAAATAAAGTAAAGTGTACTTTTTGTAGACATAATTTTAATACGTAGCGCAAATATAAGATAATTATTTACTGTGACTTAAATTTAGTTGAAAGAAAGATTTTATGCGATTAAAGCATTATTACTTAGCGTATCTAACGTATTCGTAGATTAGTGTAGCGATATTGCGTTATTGTTTGCACTGTTCTATTTATCTACTTGATAAAAAATAAATAATATTATAAATTGTGAGTATTAGACTGTTTTATATTTTTACGATATTAAGTAATAGTATAAAATAAATAGTATTAAACGATTAAAATTAATTTTATGTAAATACGATGGACTGCAGAAGGTGAGTAGAATTATACGTATATTGTAAAATTAAACGGGTATCTATTGGATGTAAAAGTCAAAGTTACAAATCGTAAATCTGTGTAAAAGAGTTAAAAAATGATTTGTTGTTGAAATAAAGAGCAAGGAAACGGTTTCATTTTTGAAAGAGAAGTTTGGATAAAGGGTCGCACCGAAGTTGACGTGTTACGCACGTATGAAAAGTGCCTTTAAAATGAAACGTATTACAATCATTTGATATTCGTAATTGTAGTATTACTGATGAATTATTTAACAATAGAAACGAGAGAGCGTACATTTATAATTACCTGGAAATACCGATAGCTTATGATATAATGGCAGTACAATGAATTCAATATGATCCACATCATTTTCAGCTCATGTTATCAATTAATTAAATAAACAATTTCGTTACATCATGAATTCATAATCTAATAAATCTAACCATTATCAGACCTGCGCTGTAATAACGAATTAATAAATTATTTGTCTGTCCGACGTGACACGCTCTATTAAGAATTTGACGGGTGTCTCTTTCAGTGCGTCACTGTACATGCGTACGAAAAGTCAGAGTGGGTGGGGTAAACAATTGTATTTTACTTTCTCACAAAATTTTATATTAGAAATATGGAAGAGAGATACCACTTACCTCACCGATGTATGCTGTCGATATTATAAAGTCACTCTCTCATAGCTTAATCATATCTGCTTTGTGCAACATTAACGGGACAAAAGTCAATAAATATTTAACGTGGATGTGCTCTCATAAAAAGATAATAAAAATAATAACAATGGAAGAAGTAAGATTGAAGAAGAATATCACACAAGTCACAGACAGGCTCTTATGCATGTACCAGGTTGTGACGTTTATTCACGGCTGCCTGGCATCGCTCGTGCTCTCCCAAGTATCCATGATCGAGCACGAAAAGTTCCTCTTTTCTCCATGGTGAACCGCTCCGCCGTAGGCGTAGCCATGTCGAGGCGTCGACGTTGCTAGACCCCACCTTCTCGTTGGTAACTAGGGCTATGTCTACTCGGCTGGCCGTCTCAAAAAGCCGACCAATCCGCGATACGAGACGGCCACTGCCAACGCATAAAGTAGCGGAGGCGCCTTTGTCGCCTGGGTCTACGAGGGGTCGCAGAACGGAGGGCAAAAGAGGGAGAGATGGGGGAGCGAGTCGGCGGGCATAGAGGTAGAGAGGGGCCAGGCGCGAGTTGACGAGTTGTGCGCGCGGATGGGGCAAACACCACCCTCTGCGCGTAAAGGATACGTGTATGGGTGCATGTAGTATTCGTACAGCCGCCTCCGGGGGTTTCCCTTCTTCGTACCCGTCGCGCACCCGTCAAGCAACCCCGCGTTATTCGACGGCTCAGTTGTCCAACGCCGCGACGACGACACGGTTGCGCCACGACAGCAGATACACGAGAGCTGCTCTCTTTCTCTCTCACTGGGACCATTCCTCGACGTCCTATCTACACCTACGTCTTCGTCATCGCGCCTCTCACGAGTCACGCTTCTCAAAGTCGCGGCCGGGTGGTTAAACTGAACGAGTTCTTTGCGCGCGATCCGTCAACGGCGAGAGATTTGGAAACCTCGGACGAGCCCACACCGCTAAAATGCGACACCCGAATATCACTCCGCGACTCGAGAGGCCCAATTTGATTTAACCGTTTGACATCGACTGCCGACGGTGGACCATACCCTCGTGTGGATGTAGGCGCGATACAAGCGCTGAGGACAACGGAAATGCATACGAGACACGTATCGGCTGACGCATTCTGCCGTGGAGGCTGAGCAATTCTGCCCCAAGTCTCGGAGCAACATCCGCCGCTTCCATCATTTTGTTCGTACGTTTCCCGCAAAATCAATAGTCGTCGGGTTTTGGTGCTTTAGTATCATTCTAGTTTCTCTCCGGCCTGAGGAATGAAGTTCCGTCAGAGTTGCTTTTGAAATCAGTCCTCTCTCGAAGGGAGCAACGATTCCGCGGGGAATGGACCAATTTGCTCAAGCTTGTATGTGCTTTCCACGAGTGAAACTAGGCGCGGCATTTTCAACGTGTGTTGTTTAGTGTTTATGCGCAAGGAGAGAACGCAACGTTACGAGTTACGCCGGGGAGAGAAGCTTCGCGTGTACGCGCAACGAAACAGTGTCGCAATAAGCAACAAGCAGAACAATCTGTACCTGATCACAACGAAAAACGTTTGCCCCATCGAAGTGAAGGATAGAGGAACGAGTGAAAGCCACAAGGGTTGTGATTTGAGCGAAAGTAAGTAGGACTCGCGGCGCTTCGTACGAGGAGAAATGTATCATCCATCTTGCCGACGGTTATCAAATGTTGAATGATCGTTCGCCAGCGACATCCTTCATTTTTTACAACGAAGATAGATCACAGTCTGTCGTCACTCAGCACGCTGATATAAGTACGCTGCAAATATTTATTATGAAATTTTAGTCCCGGTAGACACGTACGTGTAGAAAATATTTAAAGCTTGCTAGATGTTTGGGGCTTCTCTTACGGCAATCGCGCGCAACGTGATTGTAAATCCGAATCCTGTTAAACGGCCTTACAACGAAGACGTAAGATTTCGGCAAAGCATGCCCGCACGGAAATAATCGCCGGAAGCAGCGAGTGATGGTCAGGGCCTACGAGATTTGAGAATGCTACTTCGTTAATGCCGACAGCTTCGTGAAGAGTTGCGCTAGGGATAATAATGATACTAGTCCTGTAACGCAGATTCGAAATTTTGCAGTGTTTCCTGCTGGTTTCTGTGTTGAAATTTGAGAAGTCTAGTTGGCTATCCAAGAAATATACAACGATTCTTTTCGATTGAGTTCCTAAACGCGTCGGAAGGAGAATCTTCCGCGGAAACAGAGCAACGATCAATCTGAAAGACCTAATCGCGCGCTACGCGGTCAAACAATTAAAACCACGGTGGCTAAGCCGACGGTTGACGAGCCGATAAGCCCCCGAATGCACACTGATTCTATATTCGTCCGCAGCGTCTTTACATTCCCATTGCCAGGCTTGTGGAACGACGATCAATGGTCACCGCGTTCCTGTGAGCACGCGATCGAGTATGTCGCTCTAAGCTCGTGCGATATCAGTTAAAAAGGACACGAAGATGCCGCAGCAGCAGCAACGGTCGGCTTTCGCGATTCAGGAGCTGTTGGGCTTGGACGGTACCGGAAACAGAAGCGGCACCGATCGCGGCTCGCCGCAGGGCTCGCCGCCCGCCGGAGTCTCGGCCGTTTCCTACGCCCCGGCTGCGCCTCATCACTCGAAACTATGGGAGTACATGCCCAGCCTAAATCATTTAGGCAACTTGGGGAATCTGGGAAATCTGGGGAATCTGGGCAACCTTACGGCCTCGAGGATGGCCTATCTGAATGCGCAGGCAGCCGTGGCAGCCGCCTTTCTACCGCCACCCCACCCCCACCCGGCCCACCATGTACCGCACCATCAGGTACATCAATCAGGCCAACTTCCGGCTTCGCCGCCCGGCGTCAACCTGCATCCCGCGGCACACGCGCAGCACGTACTTCCTGGTACGGCTGTTACCACCAATCATCATCAGCACAGCCCGACTCAGCATACGCCGCCTCATGGTAAGTCGACGATTTCGAGTTTCGGCGAAAACAATAAGAAAGATGAGAAAAGAAAATTTTGTACCATTGAGTTTCGCCTGTGAAACAAAATACTTGAGTCAAATATTTTGTAACATAGAATACCGCTAGGTGTCTCGAGAAACGTTTCTCCCATGGTTACATATAATTTATAAGACGTATATGCAACCGCATATTAAACAAGTAAATTTGTAACTGCTGAAAAGTAGAGAGAGAGAGAGAGAGAGAGAGAGAGAGAGAGAGAGAGAGAGAGAGAGAGGAGAGAGAGAATTTCTTTCACTCGTTTCCCCTGAAAGTCTTTGTTTCTTTGACTCACGATCTTCAAACAATGTTCAATTATCGACACGCACACGCACATTCGTCTAAATGTGCGCCGCAAACTATTCGCTAACAGTGAACGAGATTGAACTTATGACCCTTTATTTTCGCCAATACCGAAGTAAATTAATAGGCGTATCGTCGTTCTAGCGTGAAACGAGCACTTAACTGCCACTTATAGCTATCATTTAACAGAGGAGCCACTCAAGATCAGGTTACCGAAAATTGACACGCCTTTGTCGCACATCATCGTCAACATTGTATGTGCCAAGAGTCTGGGGGAATTTTTGGGAAAACGGCATTCGATCGGGCAGCTGCATAGCTGTCTTATATTTTCAATGCACACAAGCACTAGTCGAGCACACTCGAGTGCCCATCACTCGATCCGGGCGGAAACTTTTATTTATCGGACACATGTTGATTTGTCATTGAATTAGGCATAAATTCTCCCACACACTTGCCGGTCCAAATGTGTCGAACTTATAGCATTCGCTATAATTTGGAACGCCAACAAATAATTGACGTGCGCAAGGAAACTTCTAGTTTTTTTTATATCTAATATAATATTGGTCCTTCCCGCATTTAATTAAATGTAACTTTGGCAAAGATCCCCGGCAGCGCACGCAATTAACGAAATCCTCAATGCAATGTCTGCAATGGGAAGGGACAAAGAGAAATGGGCTGTGGGAATTGATTATTTTCATCAGAATACCCCGAAACGTTATGAATAATTAGTGATATAATGAGTTGAGTGTCAGGCGGGTCTGCAATGTCTCACCAAAACACAAAGAGCGTCGACAAAACTGGCTGTCCACTATTGAACTGTTCTCAACCTGTTGTCGATGCGACATTGGTACTTCAGCCGCAACACCGATATTCTCGAAACACGTGCATGTAACGAAACGTTAAATACCTTACTCGTTTCTTAGCGCTTACAAATCTGATTACAAAGATTGAATAATAAAGATGGAAACGTTAAAACTAAATTACAGATTCGTGTGCATTACTGCATCGCTCTTCTCACTTATTGCATGCACACAATATTGTTTCGTGCGTAATAATATAATAAAGACAGCATAAAACTCACATGTCTGAGTGTTAAAAAAAATATACAGAATAAACAGAAATAGTTTGACAAGGCAATGCACAGGGTGTAAAAATGTATTTCAACGTTTATATATTGATTATTAATGTTTCTATAAGTTTAAATGTATTCAGTGAATTTAACGTGTATAGAGAATTACTCTTTTTAAATGCACGCAAGGCGTATTGCAGTATGTACATGCATATGTATATATGTACGCGTATTCATTTACAAAAATTGTCTTGTTACAAAAAGTCATTGTACTATTATGTTATTAGTAAAACGTACACGCAATTGATTTCACCGAATTACTTTAGTGCGATATCATGCCATTAATTTTAAGCATTGGAGATTTCGCGGCGCAGGACAAATTTTGAGAACGATTTTCGGGTGTCGGATTCCAGATAGAGCACAAAGGCTCTGCCGTTCCATTCAAATGTCACTCTAGCACCTACTCTCACAGCATTTATTCGGTGTGCTCCGTTTGTTCGTTTTTGTCTTAAAACGTATGTAGACTTAAAGACGAGAGCACGGAATGAAATCGCGCTACCGTTATATTAATCTGTCTATTTCTTTTTAATATATATATACATATATAACAATTACATCTAGGTTTGTTCAAACCGCAATCTCAAATCCACAGGACAAAATCCATACAGATTTACGCCTTCGTCGTACATTTTTATTAGTTCATCTAAAATACTCATTAACTTGTTTTGCTCTGTAAAATGGGTGGATTACATAAGTAGACATTATACATAAACTTTGAAAAAGAAATCAGAATCATAGTAAGAAGTTCAAACATATAAGACCAATTTCCTTAATTAAAGAATAATCTTACTAGTGTTTATTTAATTTAGTTGAACTATTTTCTTATCTCTTTATATATTTCAGAAAAAATCCAGGAAGAGACTAGCAATAATTTAGATATAACGTTAATGTATAGAGTTAAGCGTACAAATTTTTAATAATCGCGCACAATTTATGTGTATAATTCGTATAAGTGAAAATTATAATAAAATGAAAACGTTGCCTTTTTCTGTCTCGTTATGAGACTCGCACTGGTCAACTTATACTTTGTAATATTAGTAAAAATATTTCACGATGAATAAAATCGATAACAACATTGATAGTCATGTAGTGTTGAATCACAATCAGCTCAGAAAGAGAAAGGGGGGGGGGAGGGGGAAACGGAAGGAAGAATTTGCGTTTAGAAAAAGAAGCTGTGCAGTGATAATACCGACAAAAAATACAAAAAGAAGAAAGAGGCACAGACATATATTACGCGACGGAAAGAGGAAGAAAATACAAGGGGGAAGGGAAGTGCGTGAGCGGGCTTCTCAGGCGTTGGATAGGCAATTTAGTTGATTGCCGACTTCAAACGATCCGAAAAAAGCAGCTTTCAGTTGCGACGCAACGCTTAGAGAGCCAAAGGTGCGAATCAAACGATTGCGAAGCTCAAAATTTACGAAACAACACATTTTGTTTTCTCTTCTGTACGACGCTCTTGCCAGATCCTTTTTTACAACCCGATTATCTATTCGTGTAGGAAAATGGTTTTCCGGCTGTTCTTTCGTTTTGCCGGTTCGGTGTTAACGTCGATGTGAGATTCGTACGCAAAAATGTGCGACGGTGTGCTCGATTAGAAAATCTCTGACAAATCAGCGGGTGGCAAATTTGTCAATGAACTTTGTTTCCAAAAGAGAAGTATCGCGCGCCCCAACTTATAAGAGACTCGCGACAACGATTACGTTTGCATACATTTGTACGCGTAAACGCGCGATTCTTTTGCACGATCACGTGTAAGTGGCTTGCGATGTAAATTAGCTCACTCATAGTAAAATCGATACAAAACGGTAGTTTTGCATTGTCGTGAAAGTAATGCTCGATCGACGGTGAGAATACGTTGTCAATTTTCACAAATTCAAAGTGCACGATTGTTCTGCTTTATAAAACGATATAAAATGATATAAATTTATACAACAAGTAATATATATATAATGTAGTATTGTAGAATATACTTTTTCAATTCTACAAAAGGCAATTTTCAAAAATTTATGTATTTTACGCTTGGTTTCTAACTAACTTTTGAACATTTTGTGTAGAATGCAACACGAAAATTTTGAAATATGTATTATTAATTAATACTTTGATAAATTAATGATTACGGCGATTTAACGCAAATTTAACGTATCTTAAAACTGTATTCGAAGTTTTATAAGAAGTACAGTTTTAACAAAGAGAAAAGGAGAAATTTATTCAATTAATGCATGAAAATCGGAGGAATTTGAAGTTGCAGAGCGCGACAGTTCTTTTCGAAATTACAGCATTTCGAAAAGAAAATAAATGGCATTGACGCTGTAACGGGTACCTTTCATTTTTGATATAATTCAAATATATTCCGAGAGCTTTTTTCATTGGTTTATTTCGCCGGAAAATGCAACGCAGTCGTGGCGCTTAGCCCAGCTTATGCAATTGCGAATGCAAATTAAACGAAATTAAACAGTTAATTAAAGTGCTGGCGCCCCCAGAGAAGTTAATTGAGATTCTTGGGAGATTTGTCGCGCGGAATGTCTTAATTTAGTCCCTTAAGCGCCCTAACTCGCCTTAACAACTTAGAATAATTGGATAACACTGCCGAGGCGCACTCACCGCTAGGAGGAAAATTTAGTCTTCCAGCACGGACGTCTTCTTTTTTAAACGCGTCGCAATTCACGTTATGCGTTGAAAGTAATTCTGTTGGTTTTTCCGTAGGAAAAATTTTCAGTTGTCAGTTTGCGCTTTTTGCGTGATTGAAAAAACGCAACGAATTTTTACATAAACTACGAACGAACTACGAAAAAATTTTACTTTATTGCATTCTCTTTTTTTTCCCCCGCTAAAAATGATGAATCGAATTTTCTGGTCCAAAAACGTTTAAAAAAAAATCCTCATTTTTAATACAACAGAGATGATAATCCTATTTTTATTAGTCAAGATTAATGAATCGAAATAACTTTTTACCTGCTAGGTATTACTATCTAATAAAGAAGATTAGATTGTAATTATATATATATTTTTTCAACTTATTTTCCTGCAAATTTTATTATATACACGAGATATCTTATCGTCTTCTTCATTTGATTTCACAAACATTTATTCTTTTATCTTATGTGACACGATTGTATTTTGTGTCCATGTTATGAGTTGAATAAAAATAATAAAATTTGCGCATATATGAATCCATAATGTTAAAATTATTTTAACAATAACGTTTGTAGTTTGTTGTTTTATTTTCCCAATTCTCATATAACGAAAGCAAAAACTCCGTGCACATTTTGCGCATTTTAATGATTACATTTTAATTTGCGGCGTATATTTTTACCATATGTTATATTTTAATTATTTTAATTTTGATAATAATTAAAAGAAAATAATTAAAACATTACACGTGTGTATATTTATGAAATGTACATATTAAAATCAATGCTGCGTAAGGTGGTAGTAGAAAATTTGTTTCGAAATGTCAAGAATTATTTATCATATTTTCATTGATGCTAACAATAAGCAGTCGCACAATTTTCATGCATCCATAAAATACATTGCTTGAGATGCGCGCTGGTATGAGTCGTCGCTTAATTAATTCTTTTAACCATTTTATTTAAGGGTATTTTTATTAATTTTAAAACAAATTCCGCTCAATCTCTTACGGCGGATAATAATTTCCTTTGATATTGTTACTAAGGAAAGATTATGAGAAAGAGAGAGAGAGAGAGAGAGAGAGAGAGAGAGAGAGAGA
>NW_011967224.1:160981-200024 GCF_000949405.1 Vollenhovia emeryi | reverse complement strand
AGGTGATATCAAATTCGAATTAAAATTCGAATGAATCAAAAGTTTCGTAGAAAATGAAACGAGAACTGGTTCGCTAGGGAGTCCACTGAGGTACACCTTGTATATCTTTGCTTGGCATAACACGATCCAATTCGCATTTCTCCCTTCGATTGATTGCCATGAGTTTTCCCGAATCGGGCAGAGAAATAATTTTCTCTCATTATACTCTCGCGTGATGTCAATCATTTGACCCTCGTCGCCTAATCGTATAATCCGCTCCAACAAATCAATTCGGGTCTCCGACAAAAGCACCACTTCACGCTCTGTAGCTTCTGGCAACTATGTTGATTACGGGGATGCGGAATTTTGCACAAATTTTGCTCGTGTCATTTGGCATAATATATTTTGATGCGAGACAACATCAAAGTTTCAAATTTGCTTCGTGACGATTTTGTATCCGTCAAATGTTAATTCCGGAGATTATCCACGAGTTGGCGACAACTTGTACTTGAGATAGAGCAATATATATCGTTACATAATAATATCACAAAAAAAAGAAAGAAATATACATGTACAGTGAGAATTAATGTACGTAACGTGCGGGCTTAAAATTTTCGCGCATTGAAATCTTTTCTTATTTTGCGTAATGGTTTTTAAATCAATGCGTTACAATATTAAATCGGAAGATCCATCTGCATGTAACTGATTAAATAACTCGGCCCAGGAGCTGCATTTGATTTTGAATCGTTCGGTATTACAAACGATATCGATCTACTGCTCCCAGTAAAGACATGCGCGTTAACGGAGTAGGTAACCATGGCTCGTCGTCCCATAAATTTGTCGGCATTGTTTCAAGGCGGCGCGTACATACGGCCGGCTATCAATCGGCCTTTTCGCACGGGGCACTCACCTCGTAAATTCTCACCCTTTGACACGTGCCCGATACGAATCCCTAGACCCGACGGGGACCGGGGACAACTATGGCGGTGCGCGTCGGCGCGACAGTGGCAACCCCGTTGGCGCAGAAGCTTCGCCCCTCGGGACCTGCGGGACGTTAATGAAATAACACGGGAATTAGTCTCGGACATTACCGACAAACTATGTCCATTACCGCACCCCGCGAAAGTGTAGCTCCCCATGGAAGCTGAACTTTGAGGGTTGCTGCACCAGGACAAATTGGAAAAAGGCTTAAAAAAATCAAAGTAAACGACTGCTCCTCTTTGTACGTGTGCAGTTACACTTGCGCGAAATTCATTGTTATAAAAAAGAAGGGGTCTGCTATTCGAAATTGTACATGTTACATCGGGCGTTGTAAATTTTACACGTTTCGACGAAAACGCTATACGTACGTATACATGGTATACGGTTACTTTACGAACAATATGAAAGGAAACTTTACTATTCCTCGTGTTTAATTCGTACGACTTCGCTCTTCAGTTCGATCTTACATTTTGCTTTACTCGCCTTAATATACATTCCGCATTATTTTCAGTTTTTTAATTCGCATTCATCTTGTCCGCATGATATTGTGATATTTTGCGAACATTGCGCGCGCGCTCTCGTGAATGTGTGTTGCTGAGATTTTAAGCGAACGCGCGTAAGTCGCTCAAATTGGCATGGATTTCCAGCCCAACACCTCGATTGTCTTCCCTAAAGAGTACTTCGCAGACATACGTGAAATCACGCCTCGAACACACGCGCGTCGTTGTTACGCCTCTCCCTTTCATCGTGTCTTGCCACAACACGCTTCTTCTGCGCTCCTTTTTCCCGATCTCCTCGCTTCCTTGCTCCCGTAATTTTATCGTATAATTCGTCTTCCTCTCTCCCGCCTGCGAAATCCTTTCCTTGTTGATCTCTACTTTGCTCACGCACATACCAACCCTTTCTCCCATACGTGTGTTCACCCCCTTCGCCACTCATACACGTCCCATTCCCTTTTTTTTATTCCCCTCCTTCTCTCTCCCTTTCTTTCTAGCGCACCAACCTCTCTCGTAGTACGTCGCACTTTCGCATCTATCCATTCCCCGTATAGCTGTTCTCTTTCTCTTTCTATTATTCCTATCGTATAAATTTTCTTCCCTTCATTAGCTCTCGTTCGCGAATAAAATTTCCCCTTTGTTAATTAATTTCTTATTACTTGCGTTTTGTGCGCTTTTATTTGATAAAAGTACACGGCTTTCAAAATGTTATCGGTAATCACCTGATTCTCTCTCTTTCTCTCGATTATCAAAATCTGTCAGGCCTGTATCGAGTTATGCGCGAGATACGCTTCGCATTAGGCAGCGAGTACAAATGTAAGAACAGAGGAGACTCGATTCTTTCGAGGGAAATCGCATGTCAAGTTATCGAGAAGATTCGCTCGAGTAGTGTGTTGAATGGGCCGGCGTGTCCCGCAGCCGTCCGCGTGCACGCCTTCGACCGTAAAAGAGACCCGTAGAGGACTCCTTTCAAGGAGTAACCGCAAATCCTAGTATAATACTAATAGGACCATAATAGGGTCAATAGGGCTTAGCCGTGCGACGACAATAAGATCTTGTCAAAATACGCCGGGTAACACGAGCCTAGGAAACGGATTTTTCTCAATGGGGGTCTGCCTGTCCCCCTCTACCGCATCGGCGGGGCGATGCGCATTATGGGGTTTTCAAAAAAATCTGAAACCTTCCACCCGGGTGCGCGATTGAGGTTTAAGTTTCACCACGTTCGGCAGCCGCCGATCTCGTGAAAGAAAAATGGATAGGAAAGACCGAAGAATGCCGTATCAGTCTAATACTATTGGGATTTCAAGTGAACAGTTTCGCACGTGATATACGTGGCGTTTACACCGAGTGCAAGCTCAATTTCCGGCGACATTTCTGGCGAAAATGAGATAGTTTTTGTATCTGCCACCCGATGGTGTTGTGAAACAGTTGATGTTACGACAGTGCATACACGTTTTCCATGTTGACACAGAGATCGAGTTTGAATTGAATTGAGAATAATGCAAGCTGAAAAGAAACGTCTGAAAGTCTCCCTCTCGATTATTCTACAGGACTCATTGCATCATCAAGATGAGTATTTCAAAGATCAAAGTCTCATTTCTCTTTATACAACATCTGAAAGATTGAGAAAGTTCGGAATATTTTAATAAACAAATATAATTTTATATATAAGATCTCCCTGAAAGGCGCGCACTGCTTTGCGCGGAATAAATAGTGAGTTAGGCTTGTTAAACCTTCCGTCGCGGCGGGCTGTACTTTTCTGGATTAATTTATCAAACAAACGTGCAAACTCGGGTCAAACTTGGCATCCCTATTTTAAGATGCCGGCTCGTTAAAGTCATTTGAGGGTGCAATTCCGCCACCATCATTGCCAACCTTCCCTCCGTGAAACGCGAAGTCTATCTTGCATCCACCAACAAGCCCCAACTTTCTTAGAAGGCAAATCTTTTCCAACCCCTGTTTTTCGCCACCCCAGCATCTACGTCGCGCACGGTGGGATGACTTTATCAGAACATGGCTGCGTCGTAAAGCGTCTTAATACGTCGCGTTTTTTCGCTTTAAAAAATGGAGCTTTTGCAATATTTTAAAAAAAACCCCGTTTCCTTATCACGTAGTAGAATTGAAAAAGCAATATAGTTAAAAATTATATATTTGATAGTTATTATATAATTATATAATTAATAGTTAAAAATTATAATATTTAAATTAGAAACATATAGTAGATAATTAGAAGAATATAATTATAACAACTCTTAACAAAAGTAAAAGGAATGTTTCCATAATGCTAGGCAAAAGAGTTTATATTTTACAGAGTGCCGTAGAATGTGTTAAACTAACGCAAGTATTCTTGTTTATCTTGTGTGTGTGAGAGAGAGAGAGAGAAAGAGAGAGAGAGAGAGAGTGTGTGTGTGAGTGAGTGAGTTAACCAATTAAATAATGCAAACTAGCATATGATTAATAATCTAAATTTCGTAATTTTGATTTAAAAAATTAGTTTATATTGTAGTTATGTCGAATTATTTATTAATAGTCACATATTAAGAATAAAATATGTATATGAAGTCCAGCGTAAATAGCTTAGAAAGAGTCTTTCCTTTTTCTCAGGGAGTTAATAGATAAATATTTTGAGCGTTTGTCGATTTGGATTTCGAATCGATTAATCTTGTTTTTTTAATTACTCGAACGCGACGATCCAGATCACGCGGACTTCCTTTTCTTGGAGAAAACATTATTTTTATAAGATTTTAATAAGGTGAATTACGGTTAATTCTCGCGCCACGTTTTATTAAGAGCGCACTTGAGTGAAATCATATAATATATGTTTCTGTAGGTAGAAAGAAGGATAAAGAGCATTGAGATGTGTGCAGAATGTCTTAGTGAGCAGAAGTGAAGTAATCGTCCAATTAATTTTGCACGTTTGTTAACCAAAGCTCGCGTTAACTGTGTGTACTGTACATATTCATTTAACGATACGTGAAAGCAATGCAAATTTAACGTTAAGCTATCAATTTTATTTTCACTTTTAGGCAAATGTCACTCATTAGTCAATACTTGCAAACTTATTGTCAGTAATTATTGATCAAAGCTATTTTAATTAATTAATTATTAATTGATATTTTACTGACAATGTAACTAATTCTTTTTCCTTTGTTTTAGGATTTTCGCAATCGAAAGGATCATTCTCCAATACGAGTCCAGGTGAGATTTAAAAAATGTAATATTTCTATCATATTAATACTGTTGCAGTAAATAGAAACATTATTTAGTTAACAAAAGTATATTGTGTAAATAACTTATGTAAAATATATACGTCAAGGTACATATAAATTAAGAATGAGATTTATTTTAAATTATATTAAAAAGCTAGTAAAATGTGAGTTAAAAATAAAAAGGAAGATTGATTTTAACACGAGAGAACACGAGAGTCTGGGGAAACTCATCAAAATATAACAAGATGGTGATAGAAACGTAATGATATGACATTTTTGCATTAGCGTATTTTTGCACGATTCATAGAATGCACATGAAAATTCACTCGTTACTCTTTGAAAAGCGAAAAGCGGCTATCAAAATCGTAAATGCGTTTATGCGTTGGAAATGAATTTATAATGTTTCTCGAATGGCGTTGTAAAAAAATTGATCGTGCTTGTAGGATGTATGCGATATTAATTCCATTCGATGTAATATAAAAGGAGTGTTGTCGAGTCACAAATTTTGCTTCTAAAACTGCAAACGAAACGTACTATGAAACCATGCAAGTAAAACAGACTTGCGTTGGTCTTATTAAAAGATTTATTGATCGTGAATTTTGACGAAAGATTTAGATAAAAAAGGAAAAGTAAATAAGAAAAGAGACATTGGTATTAAGATTTTTCAATTTTTCTAAAAAAAAGGCATTGGAATAAGTTGTAAAATTTTGAGATTGCAAGGAATCTCAATCTTGATAGTTAAATCATAAATAAAATAAGCAGAGATATAATGCAAATGTCTATATTAGTAAGAAATAATAGCAGCGAAATCGCTTTCGTGATTCTACAGCGATGAGTTCTACAGATGTCATAACCATTATCGCCATATGATGACATCATGTGCACATTGGAAGATGGAAAAAAAACTGCTTACGTATTCATGTGCGCGATGATTTCGATTTTTACGAGCCATTAAGCGCGACCCGCTTAGCCCGCAAAGCGATGTCGCTCGAAACAAGAGACGACAAGTTGAAAATGATTACTGAGGATGAGCTTTGCATCTAATGGGGATAAGTTTCTGCATTACTTGCTACGAACATCCATTGTCACATCGTATAGTCGATCGATTAATTATCACTCGCGATTTATGGAAATGCCTGTAAGATTTATATCGTCAAATTCTTAACAGTTTATTACTTCCTTTCATGTTAAATTAGATATGCATTCATTTGAAAATTGATAGGTCAGTGAAACTTTTTAAATTAGTTGATATTCTTGAAAGCAATATTGTTTACTGAAACCTCTGTGTATATTTAGTGGCCGGTACTTATTTATGATTTTGGTAAAAGGATCTGGAAAATATATCCTTCTTCAAAATTATTAATTCAGGCATCGGTGTTACTCAAAAATAAAATGGGGGACGATTGTAATATGCTTAACTTAATCTTCATCAAATTATATTAAACGATACGAATAATAAAATGATTATCCAGGACAATTTAAAGCAGATTAGTGATGAAAAAATTATTTGAATAAAAGAGATATTGTGTCTTTAATTCAAGCGACGTAAATAAAGCTGACGTCATTAAACTTTTTTTTTCCACGGAAAATATAAACTTAACAAGGCAACAATATTTCAAAGGACGTAATACCCTTAAGGAACCTTTAGGGGACCGATTTGAGATTTGATAGCGGGCGTGGAAACGTGCTCGAATTTCGAGTAAAAAAGTCTCCCGTTACCGATTAGCGTTTCAATCACGGGGCGTATTCAGCATCGCTAATTTCTCAAAATATTTTGACGTAAAGTACAATATATTTGCACGAGCCAGGTGTTAGTTACGGAGTCTTCGAGTTAAATATTAAATATATCCGAGTAAAAGCATTATGTTGCTTCCGCGATTGCGCTCATTCTTAAAGCCGTAGCCTTTTCAGCTTCGTTTTATAGCACGTTAGGTTCAATTTTTTGCCGATATTTTCACTCAAGCTGCGAAACGTTCCATGTCTGTGCGAAAATAACTGCCGCAGTATATGAAATCGGTGTCGAAGGAAATTTGTAAATTCTCTTTGCGGAAAATCAGTGGACGGTTAAGTTTCACTTCTACATCATTCCACATCGTGTTTCCGTACATCTTCAATTTTCCAGCAGTCTTTTTCGCGCAGCGCCGCGCTGCTATCGCCGGAGGCGGCAACGCAAGTCTCCTTTTACTTGCAGGATTCTCTGCGGTATTTTCCTTTGCCGGCAAATTGGACTATTAAGCTCGTAGCTCTCATACCTCAGAAACGCGTTTTCGCGAGAATCGCATATTTTCTCGCCCATCCGCTATTTGGGGGCTCCTTCACACTACGTTTCTGCTTCCGCCCCCCCTCCCATTTCTCCTCCCTTCCTTTCGTGCTACGTTTCCTTCCTCTCTTTCTGACTTTCGCAGCTCAAAGTGCTGCACAGTTGTTAAAACAACCAATTCTGACGGAAAGCCCCTCGTTACTAGATGTCCGCTGTTGTCGCGGGCAGCTTCTACGTGTCTGACGTAAAACATCTCGGATTCGGTAAAAGAAGACACTGTACGCATATTGTTCTAGTGAAGAAGCGTAAGTATTGTTTCATCTGATAAATATTCGTCCTCAAAGTTGCGTACAGTTGATGATGTAAAATTGCAATTTAAAAAAAAGTGTTGTCATTTACCATAGTATCTAAACCAACAAATATTAATGTTATTAACAATATTCATCGCTTTTTATACGAAACTTCTGTACAAGTAACACACGGAGAACGGCATTCTTTTATTTTAATACATAAAATTTAACACCGTAACGCTGTTTATAATAATTCGGGACCTTAAGGGGACGCTGGAGTGATTCTGCACTTTCGCACCTCTTGCACTTAAAACTGTCTGTTTCGTGGAAAGATTTGTGTAATACACATATTAAATGGCACGTGTACAGATGATCGAAAGCAGCTTGCTATTCCGGCTAAATTAAAGAACAATATGACATCGCTGAAACTAAGTTTGTAAGTCTAATAAAAAATAATAGTGAGCAACACATACATACAGTACATGTAGTATGTGTGTTGCTCACTATTATTTTTTATTAGGCTTACAAACTTAGTTTCAGTGATGCCATATTGTTCTTTCATTTGGCCGGAATAGCAAGCTGCTTTCGATCTGTACACGTAAGCCATTTAATTTGTATATTACACAAATGTTTCCGCGAACTGACAGTTTTTAGGTTAGAAAGGTGCAAAAGTGCAGAATCACTCCAGCATCCCCTTAAAGGGAATTTGGTTTTGTGCAATAAATTAACCAGCTTTGAGATATGTTAATCTAACTAATACAATATGCACACATTGAGCCATTAGGTCTCTATTGAAAGACGAATTGTGCGAGATACGCGAACAGAGATGAATGCACGCTCTATTAAGGTGCCGTGCTATCTCGATTTCTCACGTCAAATAGTAATACGTATATTTCCAATTATAATGAAATCAACAATGAGCTTTCCGATCAATTACGTTATTGCGACGATTTGTAAAGATTGTAGCTTCGTGTGAAATTTTTCGTTTTCTCGGTGTAAAATGTGTAACAGCATTAAAATATTGTACGCACGCGAACATACGCTGCACTAAAATGCGATGATCGCGATTTCGCTAATCACTCGGTCAAGTATTAATTTACTGAAATATACAGTGCTGTGGCGTTTGTTGCGTTACGAACAGAACGAAGTAATTAAAATACCCCAGTTATGTTACAATTTGTTACGCACTCGCATTGTGCAGTGTAATAAGTAGTGAACATTTAGTGCGAAACCCCAATATATGTCCAAGTTGCATTAACGAATATAAATTCACTAATTTTACATCGATCGCCCCCTCTGGATTTCACGTCTTTCGGGCATTGCATCGATAGGTATTGTTAACGTACGCCACTCTGCACAATTAGATTTTGTATATAATTTTCTTATTTAATAAGATGTTACAGTAATACGCGGGCCACTCTAGACGCGCGGAGTGACGCGTCATTAACGCTTGCCATACCCTAAACACGTTATTACAAGGAGTCTGTATTTTCAGACAGACCAACGATTGCCTCGTCGAAAGGGGCTGCGCGCGCTATGGAGCGTTTAGAGGAGTGCCAGAAGCATTCCCGTACTCCAATCCAATCATCTCGTTTCCTCTCGTATCGATTTCATCGTCCGCTAGAAATTTCCTCCGTGAAAAGAAACGCACAAGACAGCCGGGGGTGGGGAGGACAGGCGACGGAACAGGGAATTACGGCAGTAACTCGCGAGACGGACGACGAGGAGAGAATAAAACCCGGTTTCTATAAACGATTTTGAAATTGTGTGCGTCCCGGCTAGAGAAGACTGAGACGGGGCATAGCGGGACAAAAAGGAGGCGGAAGCGCGCGGGTAGCGCGGCGAAGTTAGGGAGGGACGGCGAAAATCGAAGTTGGGAGTCGGCGCGAGACACAGGGAGGCCAGGGATGTGGCTCGTATTTTTCTTGTGTAAAAAATTAAGTGCGTTCGGCCATGAAGGAGCTTGTGCTTCATTACTGGCGTTACTTGAACGCGGGAGCCTCGCACCAGCATTTTTGTCGTAAAGCGACTTCCGTTTTAAAGGCCCGCGCTATACATATTCATGTGTTTTTCGGGGCTACATGCCTCGCGTGGTAGAAGCATTGTTTCATTTTTACACAGAGCTTATATGCAAAATGACTCAATACCTTTTCTAAGCCAGGTGCGTTGCAACGACAATTGAAATTTTCATCCCCCGATTATTGCCGATCAACAATATATCGATTAACACGCGCAGATATACAGTTGGCTAAAAATCGATTGATTAGTAGAAAATATTCGTCTAGACGATTGTATATGAGCGACGGTGAGGCTAATGTAATAAGAACAAAGCGAACGCGAAGACGTAAGAAAATCTAGAGCTTTGTGCGTAGACTTTACCAAGGAGAAGAATATTATTAAAATGTAGAAACGCACGTTTTCGATTATATACCTTTGCTAACAATAAGTTGGATACGGAACAAATAAGATTCGCGACAAATCCTTAACGTCACTTGGCAAGCGATGTCGACCAAGTCCACGCAATTGTTCGCAGATACGTTTTCGCTTGATTTAATAACAGCTTCTTCCTTGTCAAGAAAAACAACTGCATTTTGAGTCGCCTGAGTTAAACGGCTTGTCTCGTTTAATTTACACTCACGCCACTACACAAAGTAGTACTCGCGCCACTTTAACCTACTGAATAGTCGCAGGCGATTTAGGAGATTGGCATTTGAGAAAGTCGGAAATTTGAGATCGAAATCTCCAGTTCTTTTACCGCCCGTGCCCTCTTGGTACCCTTTTAGTTTTTCAGCAAAACTCTTCGGTCGAATCGTCGTAGGCAGAGTCTGTGTATGCATTGCGTAGAGTATGTGAAATTGTGACGTCATCAGCTGGAGGCCATTTTGGCTCAGCTGGTCGTGACAAAAGGCAACTCGAATAGCAGGACGCCATGTCCTGTCCCACGCCCGTCGTGGCCACACAATAGAAACAATATACGCGTGTTCGGTGCTACGCATATGTCGATGCCGCGGATTTGTGTGCGTGTTTATTTGCATGTTCTCCTGTCGAACACATATAAATTACGAATTTTTTTTTCCCCCACTTTTAAAGACATTCTATTTCACGGTTATACTTTGCTATCCAATTTAATTGGAATTTAGAAATCTCTTTGAGTTGCTTTATGACAAATATATGAAATTTAATATTTCATACACGGAAAAAACAATATAGTTGTCACAAACAGAATTCTGGTTGTGTCAACCAGATTAAATAGTAAAATATGGAACAACTAATTGTCTGGCTGTTATAACCACAGAGCAATTGTTAAATGACATTGTTGCAGCAGTGACGATACCTGGTTGCCTTAACCTTTGCAATACGTATCCTGATTGACGCAACAATGTGGATAGATTATCATATCCACTGTAAATAATGCTCCAACCAAAGTCTGGTTGTCACAACCAGATCATGTACAACTACATTGATGTAGTTGATACAACTAAGTAACAAAGTCATATCAATCATACACATAATCATTGCATAAAGATAACTAGGATAATGCAGCTATATTGCTTACAACTAAATATTTCTGGTTATGTGCACCATATCACTTTTTTCCGTGTATATTTGTCGCAATAAATTTTCTGTATTAAAACACTGGCCGGTTGATTATTACTATTTATTACTGGCAAGTCAAAGAGATTTCTAAATCTAAAACGCTTGATAATGTTCAAACTATTCTTCTTTGCTACTTGACACGAAAATACACGCGCGCGCGCGTGCAAATGCAATAGATGAAGAAAAATATATATTTGTATTAATAAAATTCGTGTGGCTCAAATGTGATAAAGACAAATTTGAAGGAATAAAGGACTAAGAACCGTGACGGGGTGTTAGTGTCTAGATATATTTATATTTTGTAGCTTTTAAAAGCTTATTTAAAATTTATTTATATATATTAAAACATGATAGATTATAAGATCGATCGGTGCGAATTAGACACGACGAAATGTTTCTGCTTTCCGTTTTTGTTTATGAACATTAAGAGAAGTGTTCTCTTTAAGATAATCCATATCCGTTTAAAGGGTGAAAGTAGTGAAATGAAGAAACGCGCGAGAGAGAAGGTGCGAAGAGGCAAGTTCTCGCTTCAGAAAATATTTTGACATGTACGGTCGGCGGTGGTGGTTACATGTTGTGTGTCGAGTAAATTTTTTACGCGGGGGTTTTGGGTTACACTGTATGGGTTGGCGCTTTAAAGCGATACACGACTCGTATAAATATTGCGCGCCTGAAAATGCACCGTCAAGAGCACGTCCGGGCCATCCTCGACTCCTCGAGGCGGAATTGCGAAGAAAGGTAGACGAGCGAGGGTAGTGGGAAGAGAGAGGGCCCTTTTCCACCCCTGCTTGTACTCTATCCTCTATGCGGATACAGTGACTACATTGTGGGTTTAGGGTTCATTGTGCGTCCGGCACCATGGGTATTGTCGCGCTTTTTCGAGGGCCGGAGATTCACACCTTTTCACAGGCGCGATTTTCCACGATGAGCGCGTTCTATTGAGCGAAAAAGGATGGGACGAAAAATCAGAGGACGAAAACGCGATGTAAATCTTCCTTGGATACCCCGTTGTTCCCGAAGATATTTATATGATAACTGGAGCGATTTTATTTTGTATATGATGGTAATTGCAAAAATTAATGAAATGTCGCCCTTATAAGACGTTATTGTCTACACACGTGATATTTTCTAATTGTGGGTGCGTGCTTGACGTTTGATTGTACACAAGACGTAAGATGTTTTATCGCTAACAGTGTGCACGACCTTTCCTGATTAATTCTTCAAGCACAATTTCTGCTCGTTCTCACTTTTGTAGTCTAGCAATTGTATCAATATTGCAACAAAATAAATCAGTTTAATAGTCTCGATTTAAATTGCGTAAAAAATTGATGTAAATTATGCACTAAGTTGCATTTTCTTCTGTTATTCAAGAGTTCACACCGGTATTTAATTGCGCTAATTTCCACGAGTTTTCCAAGAGATGTATTTTCCGCGCTTCATGAATTTGTAACGAAAGGAGTTGCAGGCGCTCCCTCCCTCTCTCTCTCTCCTTCTCTCTCTAAAGAGACAATTAGACTCTTCTTACTAACCTGGAGGGGAGTCAACAAGACGTTGAAGAGTTTGGTCCAATCGTTAAGTTTCTTCCGGTTTCTTTTCATA
Source organism: Vollenhovia emeryi (assembly GCF_000949405.1). NCBI lineage: Eukaryota > Metazoa > Arthropoda > Insecta > Hymenoptera > Formicidae > Vollenhovia > Vollenhovia emeryi. The sequence goes on along the minus strand of NW_011967224.1, from coordinate 187,612 downwards.
GTACCGATATCGAGAGGTGCCTCTACTAAAATTAGAAAACTTTCGCATTTTCCAAATAAAGCGTCACGATAGTCGGCACAAGTATAACATTATGGGATAAAGTATAACTTGAGTATAAAAATATACAAATAGTACAGCAATATTGACAATCTTTTTTTTATTGTTTTGTCGAATTCTACGTTACATTATTAAATTATGTGTGAGACCTTTCTCTCGCAGCTTGTCCGTCAAATAAATTGATTAAAAAAAGTCCTCGCGCTCCAAATTTTGTTGTCTTGCGTCACATTACGTAATCCATAAAATTTCCTACACATTGTGTACGGTAACATATGTGGGATTACCGATATTGAAGAGACGTGAATGGCCGATGAAATAAAATCGTCAAATCGCAGGATGTTAGAGAAACAAAAAGTGGGTCTCCGTAATATTACCTTATCCCTTACTTCAGCTTGTATTTGACGGTTTGCGGGCTATGTTTAGGTCAACATATGCACGCGTAACTTTGTCTGGCGCCGTGAAACAAAATATGCAGCGCAAGTTCAGAAATATTAAGTTACATCGAAAACAGCCGACAGTCAACACTTTCCTGAAACGTTACATATGTCTTTAGAGCGCCGTGTTGCGGCGCTCGGGATAGTCTACTTCAGGAGTATCTTGTAAAGTCCGGTGTAAAGTTGTGTGCGTGCGTTTAGTCGCACAAATTGAACAGATGATAATCGTGCAGGCTCGCACATGCGTTCTTTATTATTTTAAGAAGAGACATATATTAGATATAAAGTAACTCAGTTATATTTTATATAAAAGATTTGAATTTTTTATAGCATAGCTGGTGTAGTTGGGTTTCCTAATATCACGTTTTTGACATTCCACGCTATTTTACGATTAAAATTCCTTCTACTAACGAGACGGTTAATTCTAACACTTTGGCAAGTAATGATATTAATGGTACAATAAATACAAGCGTATACTAGCCAAATAATTATGAATTCATTGAATCATGAAATGTCTCAATTTGTATATTCACTGTTCACTCGGTTTTCGACATTTAATGATATATTATTTGCAAAAGCTCTGTTATTTATCATAATTATTCCATCCGCGTGATATTCCATATCATTTACACATAACTGTTTTAATTAGGATAAATTATCTGAATGGCAATGTTAAATGACAACAACTACGTACAAACATTGTAGAGTCGTCAGACATTTGACCTAAATTTTTTCTAAATCAAAAGGGCACTTGTATCGAGCAGCACAAGTAAAGAAGGGAAAAATAATCCGAATTGTCAGAATGTCTAAACATTTTCTTATATTATAATACAATTTTTTTATAACGTAAATGTAATATCAAAGTGAAATCCGGCTATACAAATTGGCTTTTAAAGAGTTTTTTAGCTGTCAACGTGTAATAATACACAAATTATTGTTATAATTTGATAAAGGGTTATACTTACTTTATTTATTAAAACAGAACATATAAGTAAATGATAAATATGTAATATGCAATGATTCCTACAGAATAGTACTTGTTGAAAAAAATGCCGGTTAAAATTTTTGTGTTAAACGTTTAACACATTTACGTGTTAATTCAACATATTGCTGTTGCGTTAATTGACCTGAAATGTAAAATTATTAAAATAACTGAAAAGAAATGTTGCATTTACACAATGTGTACTTATTTTTAATCTGACACAGCACACATGTTCGATATTACTAGCAACCAAATTTATCTGCTGAAATTTACAGAATAAATTTTATTCTATATAACATAAGTGAGAGTGACCGTCGTTTCACTTATCACATCTGTAAAATGTAAAAATTACATTTTGTAAATTCACCTTGTCATTAAAAATAAAATAAAAATGTTAATTTTACACAAAATTTATTTCAAATTATTTTGAGCTTTGCATTTATTTTGTACGAAAATATCAACATACCCATATTATCTTAAATTAACACGAAAATTTGTGCGGGACATGTGACGTCTGTTAAATTCAACCCAAATTCTTCAACCGCGTATAGTTGCCGAAAGTCCCCTCTTAGGTTCTGCTTAGGTTTTACACTGCGATTTACTCCTTTGTTTATATCGCTCGGCCCAGCTGTCAAGATGCTAAACTTTCTATACGATAACCGTCGACAATTTCCTCGGTCATTGATGTAAAGTCAATGCTCATTGCGAGAGTGATGCGAGGATGGCTTCCGACAGTGCCGCCGGTGGGTGGACAGGAGGCGGCGGCGGCGGCAGCAGCACCGGCGACAGCGGTAGTAGCGGAAGGAGACGAGGAGAGTGAGAGGAATTAATGGGGACGGACTGTAGAAGTGGCTATAGCCTAGAGTCGTGTTAGGGCCAGGGCCATTAAGCTTAATGACATAATGAAGTAAATGGCTGTGCATGCCATGCCACGCCTGGGACTATAGCTTATAACCGCCGCGCCTCCATCCCCGCGCAATATACTGCGTGCCAGGAATTCCTGACTTATGCCGCTACTGCCCAGTCGAAAGGGGTAGTCGCGTTGCTCTTTCTCCCTCTTTCCCTCTTTCTCTTCCTCCTTTTCTCCCGCCGTCGGCCTCTCGTTCCCTTTCCCGTTTCCTCTCTCTCTCTCTTCCTCCCGGCGTGTCTCTCCTCCTCCTCCGCTGGTACATTACATAAGGGGCGTTCTGCGTACCGTTGTACCGCACACGTGCTGGGAGTGAATTTATTTCGGGGATTGCTAAGACGTCAGCGTCCGGGTATCCCTCGTTCTCCAGAAGACGATCCGCTAAAAATTTCGTCTTCTCCCGTTCGAAGTACGCACTGAACCCACTGATAATTTCCTTTCGTTGTCTGGCTCGAAATAAGAAAAGAAATATCAAATCGTGACAAGAGGCTACGACCGATCGCGCTATCTATTTCTGTCGGGTGCGCTGACATTTCCTCTTGATTAAAATTTTGAGAGGCTCGATGTTAATACAAAGAAATGTTCAATTAATTAAAATACAAAATTCGCTTTATAATTTTATTTGCAATAACCTGTGCACTGCCAAACATTTTGACAAATTTTTACGTATCTATTCGTATTATTCTTCATGTAGTTATTGTATTATTTTGTCCATTCTCACACATGAGCAGTGCCATATCATGGGCAGGCAATTCGGAAATTTTTGCGTCCCCCCCCCCCCCCCGTAGCATTCACAGGTACGAAACAAAATCCAAGAACATCGGTAAAAAAAATGCTGTGTTTTCGAGCAATCAACACTTTGCTCTTTGTTCTTACTTGGCACTTGAATGTACGGACATCACAATATTCACACTGTTCCTAAAGGCTCGAATTTCGCACGTGACCACCGCGAGAATGAGAGTGGACTGAATTACGCATGTAAAAGCAGGAGAGGTGTGAAATTTGCGCCAAGGAAGAAAAAAAAGAGAAATAGAATGAAATGCTGAAAAAACGTGAAAATTGAGAAAGGTCGAATGTCCCGAGATCTATTCATTGCGTCTGAAATTTATTATTAATCGGTTTGTATTCTTTAATGTTTTCATTTGAAGACCCCGGCTTTTTGTACATGCATTGAAATCAACAGCAACGCAAGAGACAACTCGTGAAATTAAATTCATGGGATTTGGTTAATTTATGTATAATTAATAATATTAATTACAATGCACCATTTCCATACCAATATTTCTAAAGATGTAGAATTGTTCTCCCAGTTCCGTTACAGAAGATAAAGATAAATGCATCTTCGATGCGGGAGCTGTTTCGCGAATGTCCAAGATAAAAGTAAAATCAATTTATTTTCCACTCCAAAGAATATACATGCATTGTCTATCGTCATATAAAGCTCCTGTTCCTGTTGAGACGCGCTTAGCACTAGATTAATCAGGAGTGAACGAAATCTCAAGCTCCCGCGCAGCGTATGATTCTCCAGAGAACCCGACGATCGAATCGGCCAAATTAATCCGACTCCCAAAAACATCGCGGGAGCATTAGCAGTTTACCCCAAGGCTACTGCTGGTCGGTCCGTTACAAGTGTTTTACGCATTGTAGCGTGGTGCAACAAAACTGGTAGGGTGGAGGGTACCTAATCCACCGAAACATCCCCCGGGATGTATCTAGACTTCGACTACGCTCGAATACGCTCCATTCGCCCTACCGACTGTGTAAACGACTGCGTTACACGTTTCATGTACTCTATGAATAATTCGCCAGCTCGATGCATTTTTAAGAAACGCCTCGGCGATTGGCGCCTAGACGCCTCTGATATCGGCACGCACGGTGTTAATCCGACGCGGCAATTACGAGCCGCGGACTAATTTCAATTAATAATCCTTAATTTTTATAAACCTGTCCGTTCAAATGTCTATTGTATACAGTAAACGCAATATACTTGTTAAAGATACTTCTTATCGTAATAGAAACTTCTGGGATATTGAATTTTTGAAAGCAAAAATTTGATGACGCGGTGCTATATATTATATATATTAATATATATATTATGTAAGCATATATAAACATCTTTTCATATAGAATTTCTCTGTTGAGACGACGTGAAAGTTAAAATATACTTGTAGTAATTTTTTTGAAGAAATAGAAATAAGGGGTTGACAGCGAGGCGTAACTAAAGTTAGTGACAGCGTACAAAATCGACGAGTAATGCGATTTCATTGAATCAAGGGCCGTTAGGGCAACGCAATTTGTCGCGAACGACGCACCGATAATTTATAACATTTATAAACACTTGTTTTCTCACAGTAAACCGTGCAAATTCTCAGATTAATTTTGTTCGCTATTCTTTTTTAAACTTTTATCTTTCTCCGTTAAATTTGCAACTGCAAATAATGTTTATTTAACAAAGCAATTCACTAGTTAAAAACTGTTCCTTCGCACTTATCACGTGTACATAAGCATTTTTGAATATCACAAAACAACAGTTATCTTCAATAAGCTTCAGCAAATAGGGAATATTTTATGCAAAATAGAAAGCCGTCGTAGTTTAACACTGACGTTACTCGCTTTTGTAACGAAAATTGTACAGAAATAATTTGACAAAGGAAATTATTCGTAAGTCCGTTTATCAAATTTCTAATTTACTTCTCATGCACCGCCTGCAATTATTCACGTTACATTTTGCGATTGATAACAGAATAGCAGAGGGAAATGGGAATGTGTGTTCGGGTTGAGTCACGTCACCTTACGGCAAGGTAATTTGCGCGTAAATCAACAAAAGGCTATTTATCCTTTCTTTATACCGCCGCGGCGAAGTGGGGGGGTGGGGGAGGGGGGTGGGGGGGAGAAAGGCAGAGGGCGGAAACGAATTTTCAATTACCACGTATAAAAGAACGGGTAATTCACAGTCTAAAATGTCTCCGCGATGCGTACACATCGCGAGCGGCGTGGCGAGTGGGCCTGAAAAGATTTCCAAATTAAATTTCGGGATTAGTATCCGGGTTTAATGCGGACAAGTGATAGCAGAAGACGTCCCAAGGGTGTGCTACACGCTACCTTGGTCCCCCCCGAGACCATCATACACACGGCCCACTGTGTAACGACGCGACGACGTGCCGCCCTTCCTCGCTCGTAACACTTGACGCGTTTCCATTTGCTGGATGTAAACTTGTTCTCTCTTTTCCGTTCTCTCTCTCTCTCACGTTTCTCCCTGTCCCTCTCCTTCTGGAGCGTCGATCTTTGGGAATGTCCGGTCTCTCGCACCGCTGTGCTAGGGACGGACAAAAACACGATACATAGGTCGTACAAACAGCAATCCCATTATTTAAAGCCGACAGTGGACACGCTGCAGTACTTGCGCACGATGAAAAGACTATTTCAAGTTTTACTTTGAAGTGGTGAACAGTTAGCGGAACAATTCTAAAATATGAAATTATAAAAAATCGATCGCTAGTTTATGCAAAACGGAACGGTAACTTTGGAGCGTCTCCCCTTAAAAAGGAATTTCTTTGGATTGTTGGAGCTAAGAATTATACATAATAGTATAAGTTCCAATCTTAATAGAATTGATTTTCCTATCAGGATTCTGGATATCGCTATTTTTAGTATTCTTTATCCTTGTGTCTTTAGCGAGCACAGTTTTGTGCCGCTTCCTCGCATTTGACATTTGGTTGCCGAATTAAAGCAACATTTTCGCTTTGTATGTATGTGACAAGTGAAAGAACGCGCTAAAACGGAGAATTTCGTTGGTTCCAGCGCGTAAAAAATAAGACTTGGCAAACAAGTTTCTTTCGGTATGGGACGCCGCTTTTTTTCGTCATCTTTTCGGTAGAGAAAGACCTGTTCTTTCACCAACTAGCTTCTCGATGTCTGTTAAACTGTAAAAGAAAAAAAGAAACACGCACGCATACCCATTTGCAGCGATTTCGCCGTTGGATTGGAAATATAATTATCAGTGGTGTGTACAGCATTGAGTCGCGGGAATATCAATTATCCGGGAGGCGAAGAAGTCGAGCTCTAGGTTTCTCGAGGCTAGGTTTCGACATGAACGGTCCGACGCGAAACTTAAGGCTTTAACAGCTACTAAAGCGAAAGCCTGCCTCTGTCTCGCTCCTCGGCACGGGAAACAAGCCGTGTTAGACGAAGGGGTATTTTGAGGGCCGCCATTGGCCATCCACGTTCCTTATTGTCGGTTGCCTGGTAACCGGCCTGCTACGAACACAGGTACACCCCCGATGGCAACCATCCCGCAGCCGCCGCTGACGCACACCATCAGACGCGGACGAGCGTAACCCACCACATCACACCACCGGTGGCAACCCTCTCCGCGAGTCTTTCCGCGCGTACACGCACATCCCCCTGTGTTCGCTTTGATCGCGTCCATGTATACTTCGGGGTTTCCCCGGGCGCGTAAAGTATGCGTAGCATGAATACATTTAGCCAGGAAGCCCTACCCCTCTTTTAACGCGCGAGACAACCTTCGAATTGTCGACTTTTAATGGCCGTATCTAGCGTCTAATATCTAATGTATGGGATACTCGTAATTCGCAAATCTCAGAACCGGCCGGAGGATTGAACGGAGATATTTGCTATTCTTTTTAGAATTCACTCAAGAATAATTGGAAGCATTCGGAGTTTCCACGCTATGACAGTGTGTATTAACCAATGGTCAACTATGAATGGATGTGTGTGTGCGGAATCCCAGCGCATATACAACGCTACTTCATATTTATCTCGTGTTATATAAAAGTCATTCTAGCGAAGCACCGCGGGTGGATATTATTGTAAAGGAAGCTGGTAAGATACAGCTATTCTACCTAACTGTTATAAATTCTTAAAATCGTAATAGCGAATGTAATTTATATTAATAAGCACAAAATTGGATGTATTACGATACCTTCCTAACAAGCCGACGTAACACGATAAGAGCTTTAATGTCCAATACACCATTGAGAGACCGAACGAGTAATTATTTTTCGAGAGCTTGTACCCTTTGGGGAAGGAATTCTGGAGGGAGGCTGCGACGTATCCGAGGGTATTACGGGATTAGGTCCAGGGCGAATTAGATAATCTGGCTAACGTTCCGCGTATTGATGCATACATCGGCGCATACGCGTAGCCGCTCGCGTAATAGCCAACTAGATTTGATTAATCGATTCGATTGCGTATTCCTACTTAAACGACGTGACACACCTACTCAGACGTTTCCTCGTACGCACAATATCGATTGCTCTCACGTTGAGCACCAGCCATGGTAACGAATGCTACGGACACTGACTCGTGCGCGCTAACTCAGGACGATACATATTTTAGATCCCCCTCTGGATTGAATCTCTTTTACACCAAATGTCAGTAAAGTAACACGGAAAGAACAATGTAGCTGCTGCAGCTAAAACTTAGCAAAATAGGGACAGCTAATATTTTTAGTTGTGGTAGCTCAATATTTTGCAGCAAACCGTTTGCTGTCGCACCTAATACAATAGGCACAGTAGCAAAATATTGAGCTATCACGACTAAAATATTAGCTGTCCCTATTTTGCTAAGTTTCAGCTACAGCAGCTACATTGTTTTTTCCGTGAATTTCATCATTGTTATTTCTTCAGCGTGAGAGAGCGTAAAATTTTCCCGACACAATTAGCAACCCTTGCTTTAGCGCGACGTTTATGTTTTCGGTGCAAACGGGATGATCGATTCGACGGCTCGAAGTAAGCGAGCGCGCTTAAATAAGGAGGCAATGTGGAAGCGGGGATTTGAAGAGAGTCTCCGTACAGAACTGAAAACAGTACGTCGCGTAAACTATAAATGTTAACTGCGCTTCGAGCTCGAAATATTTATTTTTTCTCCACTCGACCGTTATTTTTCCTCCTGTTACATTTACACGTGCTCGACCGCCTGCGCTGGTCGGGCAATCTCGCGATTATGATAATCTATCCACAACGAAACACCAGTTCACTCATTGCAACAATGAACATTGATCCTCCTGGTACTCGGTGGCTGTTAAAAATCTTTCGCGATAACATTCGCTCGCATTCAGGAATGTAATTTGCGTATGCACGCAAACGTAAATGTGCACTTATTATTGTCATAATAAAAAGCGCAAATTGTTACAATACAACCGTATGGCGCGGTGCGAAAGAACTTTGCGATATTCAGCGTGATTTAAAAAAGGTATCTATGTATATCCTCGCGCGAAAATAGCGTCCAAATGTCGGGCTAAGCGAGAAAAAGTGTCGACCAATCTCCCAATGTACTAATGGTGACGTCAGCGAACGTTTCAGACTCCAATTAGTCGAGGGACACGTATAATTGGAATTTAGCTCTTAATTACTAGTTAATTAGCTACCGGCAGTATCAGCGACAGCGGGAACGGTAGTAACGAGAGTCACCCTTGGGGAAAAGTTCCATTGTTGCGCATAGGCGACGCTCCGGGCCGCTTTTCGCTCGTTAAATTGACATTAAATTAATTTATAATTAATAATTATTTTTGGCTCGCAGCCATTTTATTCGCGGCACGGATCTCATTCGAGTGAGCCTTTACGGGTGTCGTGCGCGCGATGCGCTTCAATTCTTTTTTTTTTTGGACAAATTTGTCATCATTGCCACCGCGTGTGCGATAATTATTTCAGAGAGATTTAATAAGTTGTGGACTATCGTAATTGTAGCGTGCAATTTCTTTGATAGAAATGCGCGCGCGGCGAATAATTGAGAAATCAACTGATATGCAATTTATAAATCAATTGCAAATTAGATATTTATATGGTTTTTTTGAAATTATTTCTTAACGTTTATCTTTAATGTTTAATTTTTCTCTACGTTGACTTGTACTCCTTTTATGCAGGAAAGAGACGAGGTTAATTAAGTAAACTTAAGTAAGCTTTATTTAAGAACAAAATAATAGTTAATCTCGTTGGATACTTTGATAACAAAGCAAAGTAACGCAGAAAGGAAACAATTGTTGAGGAAGCAATCGCGGAAATGCAAAACTCGCTTTTTAGGCACATACTAGATTGGTATATTCCGAGTCCAAATCATTGACAAGACTGGTATAATAGGTAATTTGATACGTGATGTATGCGCGGCTACAATATACAGAGCTGTATAATCATCAATTACAGATAATGCTATCAAATAATGAGCTGCGAATTCAGTAAAATATTATTCTCGACACATCTCTGATTTTTGGTAGCGCACAAACGTTAATTTCATTAATTTAACGCGTGGTCTGCTTCGCAATTGTTGTGCTTTTATTTCGTGTCTTTTACTAAAGAATACTAAAGAATAAAATTGCGATAACAGTAATGACAAATAATACAAAGGTATACTTAAATTTTCTCGAAGCTAACGATTCAAGCCTAAACATCACGAATATTCACACTTGTGTTCTTCTGTTATTGCAGGTGTTGGACACAACATAGAATCAGGGAAAGATTTCACGGTGGATGGACTCTCGGGTTTCAGTAAAAAAAAGAAGAAGAAACGCCGTCATAGGTGAGTGTCTGACGGAAACTTTAACTAATGCATTTCTCGCCTTGGACCACATTAGTTCACACGAAACAGAACTACTCTATACTTTGATTATGAAACGATCTCTGTCCAGTGATAGCAGTTTGTAATCAGTCAACATTTTCTTCATTTAAAAGTTTTATTATTTTGTATTACCGCGAATTGACAGGTTCTAATGAATTTTTTGATTCTGACGTAATGGAATATTTGGGGTTATTATTCTATATGAAATAACTTTGATATCCAATTGAAATTCAAAACGTAAAGTGAAATATTACACAAAATCTTTGCGCTCTCAATTATTATGTTATTCGATAAATGTTATTTAAAACAACTGCCTACACAATCAACATCTGAATGCAATTACAGATTTTTTTCGGGAGATAATTGTACGGCGTTTTAACGAACAGATAACTTAACTTTTATAGTTTTTAACTGCACGAAAGTCTCGGCGTAATTACAGAACCAAACGACACGGCAATACTTTCTACATTATAATTTTTATTATTTATGCGTGTCTTATGGACGCTGAAAGGCAGACTAATAATGTTATATTAACAAGCGATGTTACCAGCGAAGATTTACACTCTATGATCTCATACTTTTATATAATCTCTTGTGGATAACTTTAATGTGAAGTAAAAAATGATATTGCTACGTGTTATAAATGGAGCATAATGTATTATCTTGCGTGTAAAAAATGTAATTATTCTAACACAAGAAGCAATTCGAATTTGGGAAAAGGGATCTTTGTCGAAATTTTGTACAATATTTTGCTCGGTTACGTTTATAATAAAGAAATAATATTTTATTACGTGCGTACGTAAAGGCTATTGTGTAGACGGATCCTCGTTACTTTGCAATAAATGCAAATAGGTAGATGAAATTATTCATAATTCTGATGGTACAAATTTTTAATTAGCGCTTAATTCAACGCACTTGATATTTTGACGCGATCGCCGCTCGAAGATTCGAAATCAATCCCGTAGAATTCGAAAGGATTACGAGGCAGTCTTTGAACGAGCGCACAAAACTGAAGTAAAATTGTCGACGATTTTCGCGTGTCCGCTTAACGAGCGGATGATCGTCCGGGAAATGACTTTCAATTTCGAAGCTTTCGTTCGGCCCACAAAGGCAGATGCCAGCTCGTTCTCCGCGCAACCTACAATTTGTCGAATCGCAAGACTAATTGGACATCTTGCCGTCAAATTCGCTTCTCCAGTTTCTGTCGTATCACGCGCATATGTGCCTTCTGGCTGGACACTCGTCTACCGTTGATTGTCCATCGCGCGTTGCACAGTTATACATCTTGCTTATGAAAAAGAAGGAGAAACGAAGTAATCATTGGTTACTGACGCGCTCGTCTCACCTCTCGTTTCTACATCGTATCTGCATCGACAAAACGTGTGCCCGTTTGCAACTAATTGTAAGCTAATGACGGAATATATACTTGCGACCACTTAGGAAAATGGACTTGACGGCTGCTGAGGCGAAATGTTCACGTTGTAATGAGAATGAGAGTAGCTGCGGGTATATTATCGAGAGGATGATTAAATTAAATTAACATTTCTATTATTGCCAGCGCGAAACCGTGCATGTGTATGCTTGGCAATTTTTGTACAAACACTAATGTAGTTATTACGTTCGGATAATATAACAAAATGTAGTGTTTGAATGATAGAAATGAAACACGTCCCCCTCTTCCCTCGCCCTTTGCGCACATGTACATTTCTTTCTTAATTTCTTGCTTACAAACATGATCTTGCAATTATTTATTTCTCTCTTTAACAAAAAACGTACCAAGTGCACTATATTTATTGATTTATTCAACACTTGATGTGTCCACGCGAAAATCGTATAGGCTTAAGATTTGATGTTTATTAATCGTGCGATGGTATCGGGCTTGAAGTCTGTAGTATATTTTAAACGAATGTATTTGTCGCAAAAGAACACTCGCTTATAAAGTCACTTTACTAGTTAAGTTTACTAGTCAAGTGATTAATAAAATTTTTAATATTTTTCGCTCTGACATTCCTACGCGAACGCCAAGCATACTGCTTGAATTTTCGTTTGGTTTTTCGCGGGAGTAGGATAGATTTAAGGTAGAAGCTCTGTAATGGCATATAACTAGGTTCATATGGTTGTTGCTCCAGGACGATCTTCACGTCACAGCAGCTGGAGGCGCTGGAGGCAGCTTTCAAGGAAGCCCATTATCCTGACGTCTATGCCCGCGAGATGCTGAGCCTGAGGACTGATTTACCCGAGGACAGGATACAGGTAAATAAAAATTGGAAACATTTGCGTCTGCGTACGTTAGAATTTTGTATAGCGGGATGAAATTGAGCCGGGCATTCTTGTCGTTGAAATAATCGTGCGGGCAAGTAAGTTAATATTAGGTAAAAAATTGGAACGCTACTGTTGGAAAGTGAATCCCGTTGGACTCTTCATTCGCGGCAATAAATGCAGCGTTCAGAATACACAATTACGGCTATCTACGATTACTGTCTCAAAAAGTTAAATGAATAGGAACTTATTCCAGCCACTGTGTGCCACCGAAAACGATTGCCTATATTGATCCTCCCTGGCCACTCTCATTCCTTTCTGAACTATTAAAATTTATTCTTATCGTTGAAATAATCGTGCAGGCAAGTAAGTTAATATTAAGTAAAAAATTGGAACGCCACTGTTGGAAAGTAAATCCCGCTGGACTCTTTATTCGCGGCAATGAATGCAGCGTTCAGAATACACAATTACGGCTATCTACGATTACTGTCTCAAAAAGTTAAATGAATAGGAACTTATTCCAGCCACTGTGCCACCGAAAACGATTACCTATATTGATCCTCCCTGGCCACACACTCTCGTTCCTTTCTGAACTATTAGAATTATTGATACGACGGTTGACAATCTCGCAGTGGCTTCGCAACAGTCTGCGACTCATCGTCAAGGGTAGAGTATGGCGGTAGCAAAAGCCGCGATAAAAGAGAGAAATTTCCAGAGCTGACGGTTAGTTACTGCGTACCTATGGGGAGTAGTAGGCTAATATCGGTTTCCGCATGGCAAACCTGGAACAAGCTTCTCTTTCTTTCTCGCTCATTTCTGGTGTCCCCTCTGTGCACCGCCTTTTTTCTTGCTACACCTCTCGTTCTTTATCTCTCAGTGTCCTAGTTGTTTTTATTTTACATCGACGTTCTTCTTCTTACGCTACGAAACAACGCCCGTACGCGTCTACCCAAGGAGAAATGAAAAGATGACGTCAATTTGATGCCACATTGACCAAATTTACGTCACACTTTGGTCAGTATGGCGTCAAATTGACGTCATCTTGACTTTTCATTTCTCCTAGGGATAATGCAGATGTATGAGAAACGCAGGTTGTATCTCTCGTTCGACCATTGTATACGACTTTTCGAAACAATTTTAACAAGCGAATGAGGTACGGGTTATAAGTGGGGATGTCTACTGCAAGTGTTTCGGCGAGACCCGTGACGTGTGGCGAAATACAAAATATGGCCGCAGCGAACTGCATCTTTTTTTCAGACGTTATGCGCGTTACCGTTAAGCCTGTATTAGAGCGGGGGTAATTTTATTGAAAGCAGCGTTTGCTAAACCGATTTCTGGTTACCCGACGACACAATGCGCCATAATACACGCGTTGCAAACGATTTCTAGTTACTCGTGAGATTTGCATTCGTGATAATTGTTTGACTGTTGTTGCGAATTTGTGAAAAAAAAAATACTAAGAATCGTGCGTGTGCTCCCGCGCGCGTACACGCATATTGTAGCTTCCGCATCAATTGGCTTCTTGTAGATTTAACACGCGGTTCAATTAAAAGTCCAAAATTTTTCTATCGTCATTCTTTTCCTTTCTTATCGTTCCAATAAAGAAGAGAAAGAAAGGGAGCGAGAGAGAGAGAGAGAGAGAGGGGGGGGGAGACTCTTTAAGTATTGCAACGTGAAGTTTTCATCTATGATACTCCGATTACGTGCGTATACATACACATTAACACGGCTTGCGTATATCGTACATCAGAGGTGCCCAAGTGGATTCAACTAAGAGATTCCTCACCCTGCTTGTACGCCCCCTACTACCACTAACTTATCACGCTTGTCGATTCGCATCGTAGACCAGGGGAAACGGGGAAAGCCCGTGTAGTGGGAGAAAATGGCCCGCGGGCCACGACTCGGACACCTCTGTATGTATGTGAATGAGCGTTCCCTGCAGACATGTACATATGCACGCAACCTGTACGCGGCAGCCAGTGATTATATTTTGATATAATTCGAGATACGAGGGCGGCTGCCGCGAGCGGCGGGGGTGGCTGGTGAGCCTTTAGGAGGGAGACTGGAGGGGGCGAGGGCGCGGGGGTTGGGGAATCGTGACGGCACGGGGTTGTCGAGGCTGCTTGAAGCGTGCAGGCGCGTACACACAGAGTGCCGGGGAACGACAAAGCGGCCATTACAGGATGGGTGCGGTCCCGCGGGCCAATCAGAGAGAGGAGTCAGGGACCGGACGGCCAATCAGAACGCGCTTTCCACCCGTCTTTTGTTTCTAAATTTGCGCGCGCGACGGGGACACAATATAACGAGGCGCGAGACGGAAAGAGGAGCTGATAATCGTTAACGGGGATATTTTTACGCGGGGAGTGGCGTCCTTCTCCCTCTGTCGCCCACTTCGTCTCGTTTCTTCCCGTCCTGTCTCGCATATTTTGCTCTTTATTTTCAAATTTGTCTTTGTCTCCGTTCAGGTGAATTAGCGAGTCACTTAAACGCCGCGTAGCGTTTTCGTGGATTGTCTGAATTCCGAAATTTTCTAATCTCACACGATTATCAGAAGGTTGTTAACTGATTTACACGTTATGCTTACTTGCTCCAAACGCTGTACTTAATATTTTATTTCTTGGCCAACATCTACGTCCATTTACTCCAATTTGTCCACGTGTGTAGTATTGTAATCGTATCTTGCTATTTTCACTACTCTGTCAAATATGCTCGTTCGATTGCATTTTTCAATTTTTATAATATACAAAGTATCGCTGTGTATTGAATCTATATTTTTAGGTATAATTAATTTTCATATATTTGTAAATTTTCGAGAAAGACTTGGTTAATATACCATTTGATGGAAGAATTTTAAAAGAACGTTCTTTCGCGCAAATAAATCAGCAAACAGCAGTTTTGCTCTCTGAAGAATTAATTATTCAACAAGACTTGTTATTGACAAAATCGAAATAATACAACTGTAATTAGCTATGCTAAAAAAGTGTATGCCGTTGAGGAAATTGGATAATAAATAAATACAACGTTGAATTTTTTTAATCGCAAAATATTTCACACTTCTTCTTTTTGCACGCGGAGAGAATTTTCTCTTAAAGTGTATCCTGAAAATCTTGTAATAGTGAGACAACATGGCATTTCGATGGATGAGGAGAGTTTTTTGAAACTTTACCGTACATTTTACTGGGAAAATGTTGTACTAGTAAAATGTATGGTGAAAAAAAACTCACAAAGTTGTTCGATATACCATGTTGTCCCACAATTACATAATTTTCAGGGTAAATTTTAAAAGGATATTCTCTCCGTGTACATAATAGTACGGTAAAAAATTGATTACAGTTTCCTAATAGTAAGGGATTAAATTGCTATCTTTTATCTTGACAATCTTTGGCTAAACGTCGCAATCGTAACTAAATAACTGGAACGGGAGATTTCCATGCTAATGGAATTGTCCTGTGCTTTGGCAATTTCAAGTCGATCTCTGAATGCGACCAAGTGTTATTGTTTAATGAAATTAATAGTTTCAGATACATTGATCTGATGTATGTATAAAAGATTAATTAGTTATGCTTGCGAACTCCATAAATCGCTGGCTATTACTGTATGGAAGCTGCTCTTATATGCATTTTTCGTAGAAAGAATAAAACAAAGTGGACAAATACAAGAAATATAATTTATATGTAATGATAAGATACGAAATCAGTTGGTAAGACAAGAATAAAGTAAACATTATTTATATGCATTACATTTCCGCGCTTTGCGTTTGTAAACGATATTTCTGCCAAGTTGTGCCCATCCTAAATTGTGCGTCACTAAATCTATGTAAAATAACATTTAGGTGAATAATATCATCAAAGCGCACGTCGTTCGAAGTAATCGCGTAAAGCAGGTTTGAAAATCATTTGATCTAATTGCGACAAAAAGTATCCGCGGTTGGAAAATTCTGCAAACTCTTGCAAAAGGCTTTACACGCGTATGTTCATATCGTTCCCGTTATTATTATATTTACAGTGGATTCGCTAGTTTTGTTGTCATTTTGTCGGCGCGCGACCACTTTACTAGAAGCACTAGAATGCCGAAGAAACGTAGTTGAAACCTCCTGCAGCGAGGTTAATCGAAATGTCTTCAACAGACCGCCGGACCGGCTTTTTATATATGGACTTTACTAAATATCGCTGTAGAATAAAACACACATCTGTTTGTGTGTTGGATATCATTGCGATGAAGAGAGCAATTGGCGGTTTTTCTTGATTGTAATTTCTTTGGTGCATTATATCGCTATGAGGAAGATTAAATGTTTGGAATTTCTAACGTGCAATCAGTTTCCCTGTAAATGACACAAGGGAGGCAACTCGTTATAGCGAGCTCGTGCTCGCAGCTCGGCTGCGTCTGATTGGCGGGTGGAATCACGCACAAACGGACATAATTTCGGCGATCTGAGGGTTATGGTTTCTTATGGGGAGCGCGCGAAAATTGCACCCTGTATTCCCACCAGTCCTTTTCGCGCGATCGATACGCGCAGAAAGGGTCCCGCGTGTTACGGAGTGATTTGAAATAAATTATAATAGAAACTGATCGAGCATTGAGCTATTATGTAATTAGAGCTGCGCGAGAGCTGGGCATTGTGAGAATACGAGTCGGTTAATATTTTGTGCAACGTTCACATGTCTCGATGCTGCTTTATAGCTCCCGTTTTCTTTTTAATTAGTCAACAAAGTTGACTGAATTTATGAACAACGAGAAGAGAAGCTTTGCATAAATGAAGAATAATTTTTAATCGAGCAAGAACTTTTATATACCATCAGAGATAATCGAAAAACTTGTAAACGGCGGGTAAATATCGCGTTGGTCGATTTACAGGATTGATTATGCTGGTCCAAATAGACCGTAAAATTATATTTTCGCGGGGACAGTGATTTCCCCCCCCCCCTTTGAACAATTTATTGCGCGTAACGAGATTGTAAGCTCGTGAAAGGAAAGACGGTGCATAAGATCGCGCCAGTGTTCCGCCGTAAGCGGCCCATTAGCGAGGAATTTTGACGTGATTCACACAATCGTCACGCGTCCGCTGGACGAAGAAAGCAGAAGGAAAGCCGCCTTCGAGTCGGGGGGAGAAAAAAAATTTATTTCAAGTAGCAGCGAGCAGCTCGCGATGCGCAAGTCATCCACGGAGTTCTCGAGGGTTCTCACCCGAGTTCCACGTGAGTTCCCTGACAAAAGTTTCTCTGAAGGAATCCCCCTTCCTGACAACAAGGCCCCATTGTCAAGGCCCCGGTTTGCGTTCGGGCGCCATTGAGGATTCGTTAGAACGGCCTGCCAGGTAGGAGGCGCGAGTCGCTTCTCCGACGAGGCGTTCGACATTTCCTTCTCATTCTGCAACCTCACTCTGCCACGTCCTACGATATATTTCATATCGCCCTTTCATAATTAACAGTTCCGCCTAAAGCACTTTGTGGTCATTTCATATTTTTTAAGTTACATCCTTAAGAAGGACCGCGCGTCGTTGCAAATTCTTTGGCAACACCTGACATTACCTATTCTTGTCCACATAACCGTGCGATACGTCGTCGTTACGCTCAGTTAAAACGAGTGCAGTTGTTCGCGTGTAAAAGTTGGAAAAGTTCAGTCGAACAAATTTTTCGGGGAGGGGACCGATTCGACTGATTTAGAGTAACTTACGTTAAATACGTATTGCGCCGCGCCATTTTTGCCCGATTGTCTCTATTCACAGGCCGCGTGCGTGTATCTGTACCGACGCGACGTGACGGTACGCCGTGTAACAATTACATTCTACATTCGAAATATTAAATGGTCCGAAAGTTTAGCGCGGGCTAACGCGATTCATTTCCGTGATTGGAAATTGATAATTGTATTATTTAAATTTTCATACAACACAGTTTTCCTTTCGATGGGATTATTATTGTTGTTGTTACTATTATATCTGGTATAAATAAAGCATCGTTGTACAATACTTAAATGTATTTTAACTTTAAATTTTCTATGCTTTTAAACAGTCTTATAGCATGTGTACCTGCCAGCATATTATAAAAATACGCACAACAATATCGCAATATTAAACGATCGCGAGAAGACAGAATGAACTGCGGTAAAAGAAGTTACTTATTGTTGGTTGAAAACGGATTTGGAACTTTCTAGGCACATATTCAAGAAGTTGAAATAATATCGAGCTCTTTTTCATAACGTAGCTCACTTCGAAACTCGACATCACGAGAGCGTCTCACCAGCGTATCATGTCTCTTGCGCTGGAAAAACAACTTGATGCAATCTACAAAATGGCGGCTCGGGCTGGCACTTGCGGTGGCAACGCGAGAAACATCGCTCGTAAAACGCTCGTGGAAGCGGCTTGTTCGAATTCGGTTTTGTTGGCAGAAGATCTTTCTTTAGTACGTAGCCGCGCTGCCGAATACGTTCGTTGCTGTTGCGGCTGCTACATTATTTGTCGAAGTCGAAAATAAGACGGAATTTTGTTCTATCGTTGCTGCTACAATTCCTGTGGAGTAGTCGTATAAAGAACCCAATGTATCCGTTACGGCAGTAAATAAGCGTCCGCTCGTGAATTGTGGGGCGTTCATAAATTTTTGTAGCGAGCGCTACAAGTAATAATTTCAGTTGCTTAATTATTAAAAATTCCACGTTGTATACGTAAATTTTTATAGCGCGCGCTATGATGAGTACATTTCGTTCTCTAATAACAGTTTTCTACAAGATTGTAGATTGCGCAAGTGCATTCATTTCGGTTGCTCGCAAAGTGATTGCTAACAAAACTATTTTGACGTATCCACAACGTTGCGTGCACCGTACGCTACGGGATGAGCGGACTTTCGGTGTTGTCAACGTTCAAGCTGGCAGAGTGGAGGGGAGGAAACTCATTGGAGGATATAATTCCCCGGAATGGCATAACGAGGAATCGAGTGACGTCTGTATTGCTACAAATAACTCTTCCCCTTTTCCTCTACTCTCATTTTCTTCCTTCACCTCTACCTCCTTATCTCCCTCTATCTCAACTTTTTCGATCTTCCGCTACAATGTCTTACAATCCTGTTCCTGGAGCCGAGTCGCGGGGAGTCGCAGGAGTCGCAGTCTGCCCGTAGAGGAGACGTGCTAAGAAAGGGTAATGGCGCGGAAACGGCTCAAATGACCCGCGAATTTTCAGCAGGCGGACGAGACTTCCTAGTCGTGTTTATGTTTAGTAGGCACCCACCGTCGTAAGTCGTTGAGAATTACACCGGGATATCACCATTCGCGCGGGGAATTTATGATAATTCGCAAATCAGTTGTACTTCTCCTCTCCATTATTGGTATCGCGCGACGCCCTCGCGCTGAAAAAAATTTCTGGTTGAATATGGACGAATCAGATAATTCCTTTAGGATTTACCAGAATTCCTTTAGGATTTACCAGAATTTCTGTAGGATTACAGGAATTCTGGTAAATCCTAAAGGAATTATCTGATTCGTCCATATTCAACCAGAAAATTTTTTCAGTGCGGAAACAACCTCTGCGCGATTGATCTCGTGACATTTTTTCACGCAATTCAAGCGATCCGAACGCCAATTTGTGAGGTAATTTGGCACAAACGGAAACTATTTTCTACAATACTTCCATCCATACGTGCGTGCATGCAATTAACACATACAAAGTTTCGCAATACTTAATTTAATATGTTCAATACGAATGAAACAATGCGTTATCCGATAGAAATATCCATTTATGAAATAACACTTGTATAAAATTTATTATGCATTTCTGCAGCATTTGTTTACACTTGTTAATTATGTGAATTACAGTGTTATTAAATATGTGTATAAATTACACCCAAGAAGAGAGCTTGATTAAAGAGCTCGTACTTACATTCTTCTTCTTATGATTATGTTGCAGAAATTTTTGTTGATATTATTTTAATATCATCAATTTACATACAGAACTATATAGGTCTTTATCGAAGACTTTGTTTATCGAGAGTATCAAGAGTTATTACCCTTGTTATTTTATTGCAAACGGACGAACGCCGAAAGTTCTTCTATTTCTCGAAAAGTTACTTTTCTTTTCACGGGTGCAAGCCGTGACAGGTGGTTATCCTGGTTAAGAATTCCATGAGGACTCGAACCTGAGTATCTAGAGAAGACGTCAACATCTCCAAAAGTGGGACTAACGCTGAGTAAATAATACTGAGACCTGAAATTAGCTATTTCCGACTGAGTAAAATAAATATTTTCTCATCGGACCGTTCTCAAGGGATTATGAAAATCTTTCGAGCCGGATATATGTGTATAGCGGCTTAATGATCATATGGCGTGGCTATTTCAAACTTGCAGAAACCGATTATCTTCGATCATCATATTTTTCTGCTTCCCTTTATATCCGCAGAATGAGAAATGTTGAGGCACGATATCGATTTCTTTATATTATAATTAGGGATTATGTGCACATCTCACGTGCACACGTAATATTATTCTTTATTTGGTTGGAAAACCGAGAAAACCAGCGGTTGATGTGTTTTTTACATGTGTCAAAGACACTTTCGCATTTCTCCTGGTTTATAAATATTAGTGTCTTCTTGTTCTTAACGAAGACCGCTGAACAATCATATGTGTATGCGTTCAATTAAAGATCTATCATCGAGAGATGGAACGATAATATAAGAAGTGGAAATAGAAGATTATGAAAAAAGATACACAACAATGCAAATATGAAGTTAAATAAAAATTGCTTCTAATTGTATAAGGCAACTTGTAAAGAGGGGATAAAAGTTTTATTGCATTGCAATTAAAAGCGAAACACTTTAATTCTTTAGAAGAATTATAATATGACAATAGAGGAGCGAATTTTTAATATTGCACATAATCCAAGATTCATACCTGGGAAATCTTTATTTAATTTCCTTAATTTTTTTATCGAATATAAAAGGTTAGTCTTCTTTTATTAAAAATTTTAAGCAGAGTTTAAAAAGCTAACGAACTTCGGCGGTATTCAATACCTGACAAATTAAGACGCACGTTTTTACGCATAACAATCCGGGGGAGAACTTTTCGGTGCCGCTGACCGATTATTGATTTTATCTTTTGTACGTCTGCAACGAACGCGTGGTCGGCGCGTGTGAATCTGTCTACGTGTGCGCGTGTGCGTGTGTGGATGACATCGAAGGGTGACAGAGCGACGAATGCATTAAATACTTAAAATGTAGTATCCTCACTCACAGCGTTGTACGCGCGTACAAGAACAATTCTTAGAAATTATCGTATAAACAATGTCGTACAATAACTGACGAAAGGGCCTTCCTTAATTCTCGCCATTCCTACAATCCAATTTCAAGATCTTTGTTGTACGAATAGTGGATGCGCCCGCAAAAGACGACACATGGAAAAGTCGGTATATTTCTTTTTCTCGCCCCTGTCCGTACACTTTTCGCTCAAACTTGTTCGTCCTCTGAAATTTTTCACTCGCTGCTTTTCTCTTCTTTCTCTCGATAATAAGTAATTCGCCTTTTTCTCGCGCAAATCCATGTACGAAGATCTGCTTGTTTCTCTTGTAGCACAATAGCGTATAGAGCACGTCATTTTTCGGCATACATTAATGTTGAATAATGTCTCAATTGTACAACTTTTATAATTTACGTGATATATCAATTACTACGTGAATGTGTAGCATAACAGGTATCATTTTATAAAAGACTTACGATGATGAAAATTTTATTTAATTAGAAACGCGTATAAAGTTGTACGCGGAAATTGTACGCAGTAATTGTACGCAGTAATGAACTTTAATAAAATTTGTTGCGCAACAATTTCGATTTATTATATGACAATTTTATTTGTGCGGCAATATAAAAGTGTCGATGTGCATAAGTCTGGAAATTTTTGTTTCACAAATTAGAGAATATGTAAAATATTTTCTCCTATAAGATATCCCTTTGTCCATACAACAATATACGTTCGGTGTTTAAATACATTTATTTTACAATTTGTATTTCGAAGAGATTAATACTCCTTTTTTTCTACTTACTCTCTTGTCGCCATCGAACCAATATATATATCTTATAGAGCTTAGAAATGTACACTGAAAGGCGCAAACTGTATAGCAACAGATTAACTTTTTTAACTTTCCCGCTTTGTAAATTGTCAATTATTGGATAGCATTGAAAAACGATACGACGATTAGGGTAAAGGCAGGTATTATGGCCATAGTTTTGATTTGAGGTCATAATTTTCAAACCGCTGGTTTTTTTATTTTGTAACTTTCTGAAATTCTGGTGTATTTAATAAGCTTTGATGACAAAATGTTTTGATCAATTAAAATCTGTCCATATTCGAAGAAAAAAAAAGAATCTGAAAGTATGCGTTTTGGCCATATTAAATTTGGGGTGGATAATATGGCCAACAATAAAAAAAATGTACAAAACAGTAATATTTTGCAAAAGTGAGGTATTTACTTTAATCGTAAAGTATTACTTTAATCGTACAGAACATAAACTTTGAAATATTTTAAACATACGAGTACACATTTAAGAAATGTGTACGTGTATGTCCACTCTCTCTCTACGTAATGCCGTGCTCTCACAATTTATTAATAAATTGTGAGAAATAACTATTTTCTTTCTTCGCTGTTATCGCTCTCAGCACTGGCGTACTCTATACTCTGTTGTACTCGCTGGCCATAGTAGCTACCTTTGTCGCTGGCCATATTAGCCGCCGAGCATACATTTAATAATGTGCATTATAATTATCAAAATAATGGGCAAAGCACGATAAATTTATTATAAAAATATAGCCAAGGTTTAGGTTTTGAAATGTGTAATGAGAAAAGCCAAAATTATTTTGTTTTAATTTGAAAATCTTACTTAGTTGGAAGTGCCATGTCTCACTTTGACGTGTATATTTTTATGGTTATGGAGAACAATGAAGCACCAAACCACAAATAACAACAAAATAGAGAGATTTTTGTTACCAAACTTCAAGAATAGCTACAATAATTGGTTTTTATACATTATCGATGTTTATCAATTGTTTAGAATATTTAATACGGGCGTTGTGGCCATATTACCCGCCTGGCCATAATGCCTGCCTTTACCCTATATACAATACGTGTGCGTGTACGTGCACCGAGCATTTTGATCTCTGCATTAGAAATCTAAATGCTATTGCGTGTCTCATTCACGCAAAAGTGAATGAAATTTTACTATGCCGTGTCGACCAAGCTGAGCGCTTGTCGGAGAATCAAATTAAAAGCGAATTAGAGAATGCGCGCTCGCGCGCGCGCGCGTGATTCAACGCGCAAGCATTCCCATGACGAAGTGGCCAAAATATCTAGATGTTTATACCAGAGCCGCTATCACCCACACATAAAGCCAGGGCATCATCACCCTCGCGTGTCCAATACACTATGGACCAAGCAACCCCCGTAATAGGGTTGCGGCCGCCGGTGACGTCGGGCTCATGAATTTTCTATCGTTCGTCGTCGAAATGATTAAATGATCTTCGTTGGAGGGTGCCCTTTCGACTTTTACGTGTTAAGCGCGATGGTGACAAGTGGCATTCACCCTTCTAATGCGATCATTTATTATTTATATTAATAGGCGACCCCTTGGCTGACAATCCGGGACGACGGGAGTAAACGCACGCGCTTTGCATGTTTGCGGCGTAAATGGAAAAGGGAAAATTTGAAATTAATGCAAGGCGTAGTCTTTCGCATCGTTCAATTGATCATTAAGTGACCAAATGCCAAATGTCCTTTCTCTCCAAGGGCTGCAAGAACAATTGGAATAAATTTAATTGAGGCCGTGCCTATTGGTCTATTGGTTTGTGTCGCAACTGTACTTTGGTAAAATAAGAAACTGACAATTTTTAACAGACCCAGTGATCAGTTCTGTATTCTGTATTCACGCAGTTGGAATTGACACTTGTGGCAATCTTTCAAATCATTCTCGCAGAAGCAGCACGAAGAATTGTGTTTAGTGATTTTTGTAGAACGAAGACTCGCTGCCGCGCCTCGCTGCCGCGGTCGTAAAACCACCGACAAACAAAGCGATGATTTCCGGATGGGCGCGTTCCACCCCAAAAATTGACCAATAATGCACATCGCGGAGTATCCACTGAGCCTGGCCGAAGTTGGCGTAACGGGTGGCAAATAAATAAGGGCTCCCGACGCGAAAATCGGGAAAGCGAGTCGCGGAGTACCCGGCAGTTTGGGCGTTGCGCTACTGTCAGCGGGGCCGCTTATAAATTCTAATAAACCCGGCTCGTGCTCGCGCTCGGAGGAAAACATGGCGAATCGGTGGAGAATTGGCGAGGTCGGGGGAGAGGGATACGCGCGCCGACGACGACTTTGAACAAGGGAATACTGCCAGTACCAGATATAAATCTCGCCTAACCGAATTAAGTTAGAGGCATGGACCCAAGTTCTGCCACGCCCACGCCGCCGATGAAATGCTATCGAAACCGAGTCTGCGTGGTGAAAATCGGGAATATGAAAGCACGCTGGCGTCCGATGTGCACCAAGAACGAAATTCAATAACGAGAAGATGGGTACTTGCACTTGGCGAGGAACGCGTGTCAATTATGTAAAAGCGTCGCGGGCGTAGGGGGCAACGTTTCGACTTGCGACCGCTGTAATTTCCAGTGCAAAAAAATTCAACAAACTTTAATCGCAAAAGTGGCCTCGTCGCCGCCTACACTCTACGTCTTATCGTTAGTCCGCAACTTGGCGCACGCGGTCGGCGGGCGCTATTAATTTATTGCGGTTCATTACTTGGATGCGCGATCGAGGCCGAGTTCACTTGTTAATGCGCCCGTTCGTCTGAATTATTTTCTGCTTATCGACGCCGCGGCGTACATCCCTCTCGGGCCACCCTCGGATGGCTCGGCAAGTGTCTCACGTAATGATGTCCTGACGCGTGCCGTTTCGCCGCATGGGGTCCCCGCGACGATCCGTTCGCGACTTAACTATTTATTACCAGCCGACGCTCAAAGGAGGGGCCACTACTAGGCCAGTCTCTTATGCACGTATTATGCGGCAAATAAGTCATGCGTTTCCGAGGGATAACGCGTGCTCTGTTCCTCCTCCCTCGCTTATTTGCCAAGATTAATTGGCTTACGGGCGACCCATGGGGATGTCGGGATTGTGGGAATCCACGTGTGAATCTACGCGCACTGTCTGCAATCTCTCTTCCGTTTCTTGTTGCACCTATTTCATTATTCACTTCATTTTATATTGGATGTGCCCACAAATTTTATATTGGACGTCCACGTACGTGCAAACGTTTTAATGTGTACACGCTAACAAATCTGGATCGACTCTTCGTACTTAGCTCGTTAAATTTATCTAATTTATCAAATATACGTTTGGAGTAAACGTAGTTAGAGCAAATATTACGACCAACATACGTTCCTTCCCTACCTTGCGGTAGGTTATAGAAGTAGTATTGCAAAATATGGGAAATTGTTTTAAAATATCACATCACTCTCTGCAAAATCTCACGTACGAACGAAGGACTGTCATATTTTTGTGCTTCACAAAAATGTACGTCACTCGTAGAAAACATCCGATGAACCATGGCATTTCTAACAAGAGAGTAGCGTCATTGAAAATGGAACAAAGGGCGTAGGAATTTTTTACTCCTACCACTCGACGCTCCGTCAGGTTGTCGTAATTTGCGTTTTCACACGCGCATAATTTTGACCAATGAGTTATGACATTTATGACTTATTTGCAATGCGCCATTTCATTGTGGTGAGGAGAAATTCCTTCTATTTGATGTTGCAACACACGTAGAGGATCCGGTGATAATTTTGCGGAACTATGTAATGACCGTTTACACATTCGCGCACAGTTCGATAACGCCGAGCGCTAATAATAACACGAAAATTATATAGCCGTAAATTATTTAGGTATTTCATTATATCCTCCGATATTGCGCTTACGCAACAGCCCCACATTGGAGTCATCTTTCCTGCGCATAATATCACATTACCACAAGTAATGAGATTTCACTGCATATCGCCATTATCATTCTATTAGTACCTGTATACGCACATATAATTCTATTCTTTTTTCCCCTTTTCTTTTTACATATCTTATCTTACATTTCATTTAAACATACCACGCACCCTTATTCTACACATTCTACATAATAACTTTCTATTGAAAAGTGGTAGAAAATTGTCTTTACTGTCAATTCACTGTACCAATTACTGATCTCTATGTTTTATCACGTTATTTAACCTGACGTTATAACCTGACAAATTGTTGCATTCTCGCGCGTGTTATCGTGTTACTTCTTTTTCGATTTCTATGAAAAAGTGGTAGAAAATTGTCTTTACTATCAATTCACTATACCAATTACTGATCTCTATGTTTTATCACGTAATTTAACCTGACAAATTGTTGCATTCTCGCGCGTGTTATCGTGTTA
>NW_011967224.1:152026-158691 GCF_000949405.1 Vollenhovia emeryi | reverse complement strand
CTCTCTCTCTCTCGCTCTCTTTCTCCGACCTCTTTCACTTCCTCTTTCATTACCGGTCTTAGTTGATGTTTCATAGCTTTCTTGGCTTACGTTCAAGTATCAAGGTAAATTTTGTATATTGAACATCTCCTAGTACTTATTAAACACCCTCTTTTCAGCGTGGCAGTACCAACGGTATCGTGTTTCAATAAAGAGATAAAAAGTTGTATGATCCGTTCGTTTACGGATTCGATGTAACCAGGATATTTTTGCCCATTATTTATTCTTAAAGAAAGAAATATTAAGTTGTATTAAAGATTTACTAAATATAAACGGTACAAGTTAAAATCCGAAATTTTTGAAGAAACGTATTTTATATCGCAATATCAATAATACAAGGACAGTGTATTTTATTTTCTCTTATCGAGTTAATTTAAAAAAAAAGTGTATACCCGTGAATGTAATTTTTCAGTGATTGTAACGCGTTGGTTTGCACCGATATCTTTGTGTAAATCGCAAAAAAAAACCGTGCATGTCCGTTGAAATCTAAGCGGAAGATAATTTCGGGGTGGCAGCTCAAATTGACAGGGCGACGCGTTCCCATTCATTCAAATTACGCACCAATTCTGTCGGTGACTTTGGCATTGTTGCTGTAAATTGGTCCACGCCCTAGCCTCCAGTCTCTCGTTTCTGCTAGGCGTACATGCGCTTGCGAAACGAATACATGTGTCCAGTTTTTTTAAAATAATCTTGTGTGAAACCATCATATATATATATACGAAGTATTCCATTAAACGTATTTTCTTTCAACTTTGTATTCTTCGATCAGACTTATATGCTGCAGAATTCACCGCTTTTGATTTGCAAATGATTAAAACTACAGAATTTTTTACATTTAAATTTTCAGAGGAAAAAAAATATATAAAATCCGTTAAACAAATGTATACGATTTCTCAAATAAGATAATACTTGTTATTCTTTGAAAGTGGTAGTCCATTACACGTAAGCGTATTGGAAAACGTGACACGCGTCTTCACCATAGGGGTCGAATAGCGGGATTGCTAAC
Organism: Vollenhovia emeryi; assembly: GCF_000949405.1. NCBI lineage: Eukaryota > Metazoa > Arthropoda > Insecta > Hymenoptera > Formicidae > Vollenhovia > Vollenhovia emeryi. The sequence continues at coordinate 157,646 of NW_011967224.1, read as the reverse complement.
AAGTAGTCTAAAGAGCATAAAAAAAGATGGGATAGCAGTTTTCGACGAGGTCGTTTGGGCATGATAATTAACTATAGTACAGCCTTGCGGCGCGTGTCGTGCAAGTGTTAATTGGATGAAGTAACTGATCGTCTAGAATAGTTATAATATTCCAACTAAGGGTGATAGTGTAAGCTAGAACGCTAATGTATAAATATTTTTAAACTATAACACATATACATAAACTAATTAGGCATTTTGATCGCTTCGTTATTAATCGTAAAGTGTTTACATTCTCGTAAACGTAATCTCTTACACTTAATTGGTGATGAAATCAGCGAAAAATTTGTTACAAAATAACTTTTACGACCCTTTCTCGCATAACGTGAGAAATCATTTTTTAGACTAATGGTCATCCACTTTTTTTCAGGTTTGGTTTCAAAATCGAAGAGCAAAATGGCGCAAAACAGAAAAATGCTGGGGTAGAAGTACCATAATGGCGGAGTACGGTTTATATGGAGCGATGGTCCGACATTCCTTACCGCTTCCAGAAACGATTTTAAGAAGTGCCAAGGAAAACGAATCCGTTGCACCGTGGTTATTAGGTGAGAGAAAATATTTTTGATAAAAATTTTAAAGTAAATTTAATGATAAATGTATAACATGTGTCTTTTTAAACATTCAAGTCTCTCTCTCTTTCTCTCTTATTGTCTCCTCTCTCTCTCTTTCTCTCTCTCTCTCTCCCCCCCCCTCTCTCTCTCTTACTTATAAGACAGAAATCTAATGCAATCTTATTTATAAGATTGCGTTAACAATGATAATTTTATACTATGAAACAAATAGATTATTTAATGTCTAAGAAAATAGATTTATAAAAATGTAAAAAAATAACCTAATTTTCACACGCATAGAGATTTCTATTTTAATATTTTTTTAATTTATCGATTACCTTTGTAGACGCAATTAGACATTAAATAATTCTGAATTGTACTTTTATATTTGATTAAAGCAATTTTATTCTATTTACTATTAAAAACCGGATAATATTCCATCTTTCTGTTCCGATAAGATCATTTACTTAAAACGGCGGGACAAATTCCGAATATTTTTTCTGTTGGTTTTTATCAGCTCAATCATCTAAGACAAGCAGCTTTAATCAAGATTTCGAATATAATCAAGAACTGATTGACTGTGGACCTGTAGGGATGCATCGGAAATCGCTTGAGGCAGCAGAGCATCTCAAATCCGGCGGAGAGGACAGCGGCAATGATCAGAACGGAAGCGGAAGCAGTCCCCATCATAATCATCATCAAGGAGGACCAACCAGTTCGGAGAGTGGACAGGAGAGCCAGGATGGTATGGGACCTTCGTCGTCTACAAGTAAGTCTTAAGTAACACTTACGAATTTCACATATAGAAATTTTGTGTAATACACAAAATACAATGTAATGAAATATAATAAAATATATCCTTACAGAAATGTACATACTGGGAACGAAAGAAAGCACTGAATAATTACTAGAGCTCAGTAATTGAATCGATAATTAAAAGTTACTGTCGCACAGTAATTTTCTAGTAATTATTTCGCTAACATTTCTTTAAGGGTAATAAGAAAAATTGTAAGACTGCCGATACTCTGCAAAAGTATCGCTGGCAACGATGATATATGCCATTGTGTTTTTACAGGTGTCGTGCAGGATACGGAACAGCTCAGAAACGAAAGTATCGCGTGCTTGAGGGCGAAAGCACAGCAGCATCAATTGCAATTGAGCCTGCAACCAACATCGACGCCACCGAGTGGATCGTATCCTCCGGCGCCACAGTCGAGCACGCTACACACTTCTGTTTAATCACCAAGATACAGACTCTTTTTCTGATAGTTCCGTGTCCGATATTTTTGCTGTTGATGCGGAAGCGCGTGTCCTGCCTGGCGGACTGTCGTAGATAAATCGGCAGCACCGATTTCAAAATCAGTGATATTTTTTTAACGAGTATCTCGGCAAGGATTGGTCCTTTCGAAATATATGGATCTTTTTGAGATCACTTCTACGATTAATCTCGCAGCCAAACTGCAGCAATGGCGTCGATTGAATAATTCTTCGCGACAAAGGATCTCGGATTGCTTCGACACAATTCCAACGTTCTACGTTCCTCGCGTCATCAACAAGCGCATTTCTCAATTTTTGCGTCTGCAGTTATTTACAATACATTTAATCGACAAGCTCGAAGATACACACAAGATATACATACATATATATATATATACATATATATATAAAATTACAACGAAGAGTGGTAAACCGACAGATTGAGCGCTTGATTTGCATTATACAACTCTGTATGTGTCTCGCGTGGCAATCAAGCAGGCCTATAGATCGATATAAATTCACACAATCTTCAGCAACGACTTGACGTACAATGATGAAAGCGGTGATCCCATGTTACGTTTCGAGAAAATATGAAATGCCGTTGGAAAATGCCGCGGAATGAACAATGAAATTAATTGTTAAGCTTAATACTCATCAACGAATAATAGCCTAATGATGATCTGTATAACAAACAATAAAGGATTATCGATCAGGGAATCTTGTCGTTGACGAACGCAAGAGCGAACACTCGAAGAAAGATTTTCCAGAAGAGAAAAGTCGATGATGAACGATGCTTAATTAATCAGTCCGGTCGATGAATTTAATGGATCGGCGGATCGAGAGCAAACGGAACTACCTAATTAGAATATAATTGCTTTTAACAGCACGATTGTGTATTTGTATGGATGTGTGCGTTTTGTGTGAGCGTACGCGTGCGTGCGTAAATGCGTGCACTTGCACGCGCGCGTGTGTGTGCGCGCATGTGAGAAGAAAAGAAATAGATTGAGGAGTGATAAGAAAACTTGAAGATTTTTTTTATCTTCAGAACGCTAACCTGCAACGAATGTTGAGCAACGCATAAAAGAAATAAAAGCATAAAAGAAGGAAAGGGAGATTGCGGAATGCGTAGCAAGATTAGAAAAGATACGAACACACATCGAAGAGAAACGAGCTCGAAGACTTCTACTTGTACACACATAAAGAAAAACACCCCTAAGCTTTATAAGTTTAAAATAATCCTGCAACCATTGAAAGTTGATTTGATTGTTAAACTCACGTGTATATGAGATAAAAAGAGATAGTATGGTATGTAGATTGGTACGTTAAACCATGTATGCGTGCGCGTGTGTGCGTGTGTGCGTGTGTGCGTGTGCGTGTGCCTGTGCGTGCGTGCGCGCGCGTGTGTGCGAGGGGAATGTGAACGGAGTGTAAGTCAAAGATTTATTAGCGACGACTTCCTATATCCAAGTACTTAAAGAGAAACGTAACTGTTGTCAAATGTGCAATATATCGATATAAGTTCTAGTTCGGTAAGATATATTATACTTTAGTAATGCCTACGCAAGGCAGCTAGGACGGCGTCGGTGTCTCGTTGGGCGATTGTTATAAACAAATTTTACAATATATGTCCCTCAAAGATTGTATGAAATGAAAGCTGATGGAATATTGTACATCTAATCCTTATGCTTTCCATTTTTGCTGCGAATAAACTTATCCCTGCGTGCACCGTCGTCTCGGGACGTCCGCTTCCTGTACATAAATATATAAATATAAAAAAAATATATATATATACATATGCGTAAATATAAAAAGATAATTAAAATTAAACGTGGTTACGAGACACACTGGGCTGGACGAAATTTTTTTCAGGAATTTGAGTAGTTGAAAAATTTTCAAACCATATTGTAAGTAAGAATGATTAAAAACAAAAGATACTTGCTTTACTTTATAATTAAATTTCTGCAAAGCACATACAATATAAGTTAAAGTACGATAATCTCAATCTATTCTGTTTCTAATTGCAATAATTATTTATTTAAAATGCTTGCTGGAAATTTGATTTGATGTAGAGATCTACATAATTGATTTATTTTAAAATATGCAACACACAAATGACCAATTAAAACATTTATACAACGATTTTTTAATTTTTATAATATGACAATTTTCTAGGAAGCTATTTATTGACTGTTTCATTATTATTAGAGGAGAGTTTCCTATTATGAGACAAACTCTTAATATTAGATAGCGGGGTTTTTGCTAAATTAATAGCATTATCTGTTGGTTTCACCATGAATTTATTGCCTTTAGAGTGAAGCTGTTTAGTGAAAAATTCATTGTTAGATCGTGTGTGTAATCGAAAAAAATTTGTGAAATTAGATATTGAAAACCCGTTATCTCATACTAGGAGCCTATCTCGTAATAAAGGACTCTCCTCTACACTTAAAATGTAAAGTTACATAAAAAATGTTTTTCTGCAAAGATGACTGCATAAATTATTGAACCATAATTTTTCTCGAGCAATGCATTCGTCTGGCTTAGATCTATCAAGTTATACACGTAACGTAACATATAATTTAAAAAACTCGATCTTGGGAAATGAAGTAACCACACATTCTCTAGAAAAAAAAAAACAACTTAAGAGTCGTAATGGAAGTGACACCGCTATTATTGTGAAAACACTTAACGATGGACTTTGGATCTACAGCGACTTCTCTGTATCCGAATGTTCCAACGTATGCATAGTAGTCGGCTAGTATACGTAATAAATAAAATTTCTGAACAAATATGCTTTAATTTTCATCGTCCCACTTATATTTTGCATTCTTACTTCGAAAATCACTGTCGCGTTTTTGTTGTAAACTCTTATTACATAATACAAAAGTGACGTAATAATTGACGTTAAAATATATAAATTTAATAAATCAATGGAAATAATACAGAAAAATTATATTATTATATAATTATAAAGATGCATTTTTCTGAAAACGTAATTCTAATTTTTTAACACAATGTGTGTAAACAATGCAACAAACTTTAAAAGTCACATATAAAGAAATTGATAAAAAGTAAAGTTTTATATTTTGTATTAAAAAAAAATTTTTATCGTAATTTTATTACGTTGGAAGTTTAAATTTTTTATAATCTGTTGAATAAAGTGCATAATATTGGGAATTATTTATGATGCTAAATAAGAAATTTTGATGAAAACAACATTTATAAAAATACATTAATTATTTTGACGACACGTGAAGTTTTTATTTTGTTAGCATCTATCAATTTCAGATTAACTTTGGTGCCTTTTCAAAAGGATTCAAGTTAGATTAGTACTTATTTGATAATTTTATGTTATAACAGTGACAAACCTGAGAGCTTAGCCCAAACGTGGACATTGGCTATAACGTATTTCATTAGTTCATGTCCACGTTTTCAATGTCCACAGAGCGCGTATCGCGTTCGAGGATCACGTAAAATCGAATTGTGACAGCTCTCAGGCTTCTCTCTGTGAACACTGAACATATGGCACCAAGATGGCCGCGACGATAGATTCCCCTCACCCTTTAGAGCCAACACCCCGCGTCCACAAGGGTACTTTACGCTCCGTCCAGTTATTTCCTACATCCATGGTACGTACATACATACATATAATATGTATAAATCGTGAGTTTATCATACATTTACTGACGAAAACTTCTTTACCATATGTAAAAAATCATTGAAGAATTATAACGTTTATCTACATCTGGTAAGTTATACCAGAGAGAAACGTACGA
>NW_011967224.1:134960-148353 GCF_000949405.1 Vollenhovia emeryi | reverse complement strand
AAAACAGTCTATAATAACTTCTCTATTATTAAAAATTGTAAGTATAAAACTGAAGTATAATTTTACTTACGTTTTGCAAGAGTATTGGAGGTATTGGACCGTCTCTTTGTGACTCGATCACTGATTACTCGCAAAGAGCGATCGCGATTTCTTCCCGTACTTGTCGCGAACACGTAACAAAAAAGACTAATACGATATGCGGAACGGCGCGGGTATATAACAGACTCGTTCAATTGTCGCCGCGTGAATCACGTGAACAATCCCTGCGTACGGCGTGACCTTGTTTCGCTGAGCGCCGGAGCGCCGTAAACAACTCGGTCGAAGAACAGCTAGTCTATTGTACCGAAATATTCGGCGCGAGTCAGTCGAGCGAGGTAGACGTTTCGCGTGTGTTCGCGTCGCTCGTCGTAACGCGATCATTTCCTACGAGATTCTCGATCGTCTCGTACGCGGTAATTCGTCGAGGTGAATATCACGCGTAATTCGAAGAGAAAATGCGATCAAAAGCGCAAGGTAATATCTCTAACAATTGTACGAACAAAAGTGCGCGTATAACAAAGTTTCTATTTCCGTCGCGTTCGGGAGTGCCGTTTAAATAATCGAACCGAAGACTTTTTAAAGCCCATTTGATCAAGTATTCATTAAATGTCCGTTCCTGTCGATGGCTACACTTCCGAGATTTGGCAGTTTTTGGAATATAATACTCGCCGACTCGAAGTGGAGGCGAACTTGACGGAACAAAATTGCGTACTTTCAAATGGGCTTTGCAAACGGGAGTGTACAATCGCGCGAACGATCTTTGTGTTTTCGCGAGTGTGCTCGGAGGACCATCCGAGTGGAGGAGGAGGCCCAGGGAGGCATCGGGCGCCGGCGGAGCAACTTTACGGTAAATGTTTTTTATTTAGTGTAAAATTAATTTTTTTTCCAGTTCATGTTTTAGTCGTTTTATGTCACAATTCTATAATTTTCGAAATAATAATTAGAGAACAAGGAATAATTTAAAATCTTATAAAAGTTTATTCTGGTGAAGTGCTTTGCGGAAAATCTTTTACGCATTAATAATTTAAATGTCAAATCAAATAAAACGTTTAATATACCTAAGAATAAACTTATATTTTACAATATTAATTTTATGAACATTGCTTTAATGGATCCTATATTTTATGTTACAGAATCAACGTGCCCGACTCCGCTGCTGCGCGTCGGATGGTGAGTCGGAAACTTTTTTATTCAGACAACAAATCTACATCTTGTAGATCGTAGATAGTAGATTAGTATATCTCGTAGATCCGTTGTCTCAAGTGGATAGAGTACAACATAATTTTATTTTTATATATTGCATCTATCGAAAGGGAGTGATTTTTACTGCAGAGGGTTGGGTGCCCTGTTGCAGCACATTACATAGTTTCACGCAAAATATGACGAATATTATTGATGTATTCGTCGAGCTAATCTCTTGTAGCCTATCCATTTTTCATTAACAAATTTATATGTAAAATAAAATAATATGACGTGAGATTCTAATATATTTTATCGAGAACACACTGAAATTTTAACTTATTCTTATATATTATGTACGATTATTAATTAATTATAATATAATATGTAATTATGGAATCGTAAAAGAAGTTTCGTTTTTCTGGATCTCACATCATTTATTCTGTGTATGTATGTACATACGTGATATACGTATTTTCAAAATGCGTCTCGCGCATGAATACATGCATAGTCACACTCATCTTTGTATTATCGCGGTCGGTTTTCGCGAGTCGGTTTTTCAAGAAAATTTTTCAAGACATTATTAATTGTTTCATTTTATCCATATTATAAATTTTAATTTACCGTGGAATATGATTAAAATCACGCGAAGTAAATTTTTGTCTATATCTACTTGAATTTCGAATTCAAAGATCAAGTTACGAAGAGATAGTTAATATTTTTGAATAAATAACGGAAGTATAATAAAAATAAATTTGATTCGTATTTACAGTAAAGTTTTTGAATTAATATTCTGCTTCAATTAACTTCGCGTCGCCGTGCATTTTGCGATACGATCGACACTCGTATATTCGAACCGTACGAAATATTTGTCGGTGACGATAACCGACTATGGAAGGAGTTTTCTTCCTTCCTGATCTCTGGTCAAAATGACCAGATTGTATGGCCGGGAGCAACGAAAGGTATGTCCAATCTGGCCCAACGAAGGACTAAATGCGACGAGGTAAGTGGTCAACATTGGCCACTCTGATGGAGTAAGCAAGGTGCTGTACGAAGTATAGCTTTGATTTCTTTTTATTTGTTATAATTCGGGTGGGTCATGCTTTTATATACATATCTACATTCTCGCATATGTGCGAGAGTGAAAGCCCTATTAAATTCCGTGGGCGCGTTAAATTCCAAGTCAAACCCCTAAAAAATCGCGTCGGGGTTAATTAAAGATTTGTAGGTTTATTATATTGAAACACGAGTAGGTAGAAAATGGATAGGTAGGTCTATAGATCGGAATACGGGTAGGTAGTGATTCGATTAGTCAAGGATAAGGGGACAATTCGATAGTTTAAAAGATTAGGTAACATAAATTAACAAAGTAACAATAACTTTAATTTCGTGTTAATGTACATACAGTGTTACAGCAACATACAGGTCAGTATTACGGGTTGCCTTTTCGTGCAGGCGCGCGCGGTCGTTTAGAACTGCGTTATAAATTGTCGCGAGAGTAGCGTCAACTGTATTTTTTTAATACGCCAAATTCATAATGCAGTTATAAACGACCATGCGTGCCTGCACTAACAGGCAACCCGTCATACTGATCTGTATGTCGCTGTAACACTGTATAAATTTTTTAAATGATTAGTAAGATTAGGATTTTGTGCGTTTATTTGTTTTAAAAAAATGTAGAATAAACAAGATTGCCCAAAATGTTGAAGATCTTATATTTATTTAATACATTTCTTTATATATTAATATACATGTGTGTATGTGATATCAATATGTTATATGATATATTAATTGGACATTGATTCTCGCAAAGTAGCTATGTTTCGAGGAACAAGAGAACATCAATATATTGAATATTTACAAAAGTACAAAAGTTTACAAAACATCGACTACTATACAGCAAATTCTTCTAATCATATTTTTATAACTTTTCACTTCTACATTCGGAAGTAGCCTTAAAGACACAGAACTAGCGTAACATAGTCTTCTAACTATCTAAACTGTATTCGACTCGTATTCTTTACTTATTGTTTTATTATAATTAGAAAATCAGACTTTTACTTCTTCGGAAGCAGTTAACTGGCAGTTACTGCTTGCAGTCTAGGCCTTACAAGTGTTTATTGTTTTTTTATTGGTATTATTTTCTCGGTTACAAAATGATTCTTTTTGATCAATATTCATATTTCTACTTGAATTTTCTATAAGATAAATTTGCAGACGATATGAGGTCTTTATGAAATTTTTATCACATTTGCACAAGATAAAATTATTTCATGAGACGTAATCACAACTTAATTTCTACAAGCAATAAATATATCTTTAAATATACCATTAATTTCTACAAGTAATAAATATCTTTAAATATATTTTTAAATATACAATCTTTAAATATACAATTGTATAGATTTGTGCTACATTATTTTGATTTTGATACAACGGAACCTTGTGAATGTCTTATCTTGCTCAGTTAATATCCGGTTAATGAAAATTGTTGTTGTCAAGATTTTGCGATGTAAGTATTGCGGTTAATTCTAGTCAAATTCAATTAATGAAACAAATAAAGTTAAAGCCTTATGCAAAAGAATTTTTGTATACAACCATTTATATAATTTAATTTTTACATACAAATACTTATTGTTATTCTTTGTATTTATTCAAAACGTTAGGTGTACTTGAGTTATTGTTGACGTTATACGTTTAAGAGCATATTCACTTAAATAAAAAGAATACATATTAAACTTTGCACTCATCTACAAATGTTCTATTCGTATTGTAAGTCAAAATTTACATCTCTATATTAATTTACATCGTAATTTTCGATTAAATAATATTAAAAATTTGATATGCCTTTTATAAAGAAAGATAATTATTTCTTCGAGATAGGAAGATTGCAAGACAAATTGCACGTACTCAATATGCACTATTTGATTACGTAATTATTTCTAATCACTATTTTACTTTTTAAAACCTATTATTGTAATGAAAAAAATTTTAACAATTATTTGGTAATTGTTTTATACGTTATGCCACGTTTAATTGCAGCTTGGTAATTGGTTAACATTAATCAAATCAAATTTTGGGAGAATTACATTCAATTTACCAAAGAAATTTTCTATTAACATTAACTCTGTATCCGATTAACTTTTTTCCATCAAAGTGATTAGCCTTACGTACACAAAATTTCTTTAAAGTATACGGAAATCTAAAATTTCTTGTGATTTGTTATAAAATTCTTATAAATAATATACTTATAGATTTGTTTGCACCTTACGTAGTATTGATAGTATATTAATAGTAAATTTCTATGAAAAAAATTTAAAAGTAAGGCTCAATTTCTCATACAAAATTTTTATGAAAAGTCTTATTGCATTTATATCTGATATACAATAGGTGTACTACAGAATAGGTATTTATATTGTGTAAAAGTTTTTCTAATACCATTTAAAGTTAAGAAATGTTCCCGAGCTTGATTTAAAAGAAAATTTCACGTCTCCTGTGTAGATACTATACATGTATGAAAACGTACTATTAAATCAATATGACTTTCGTGTGTAATGTGAAATCGAAGCGCTTGTAAATAATGTTATGCAATATTATCTGTCGTTAATTTTCATAAAATGTATTTGTAATTAGAATTAGATGAATTATAATGTGCTTTTAAACACGATAAGTGTTTAATAAACAAATTGTTTTGTCTGTGAAAAATTTTTATGCTAAGAGATGACCTGTCTATCAAATTTGATGGATCCATTGGGGTTCTAATGACGTTCCCGTGAATCTTCCTTGTGAGTGCTGTGCCTTCGTGATTCTTGACCGCTAGGTGTAACAGGTCGTCTTTTGGATCTTTTGAATTTAGCGATATCCTCGCCGAATACATCGCCAGTTCGAAGAGCGGATATTAAATCGTCGAATTCACCTTTATTATCGTGCTGTTGTCCGTTACTGTTTGCTTCATTCTTCTTACTTAGCGATATGCTGTTTAGTATACCCTCCCGCGAGTTCTTCCTCTCTATCGTTCTCTTTCGGAGCTGCAATAATTACAATATAATATATTATTTACGTCTTATGCATGTGCCGATGACATACAATATAATGATAATATCGCTTACTTCCTGTTCTTGCTTCGCCCTACGTTCCTCTTCTTCGATTTTCTTCCTCATATTTTCTACATCTTGTCTCGCTTCCGTTAGAGCTTGTAAAAAATTTTCAAAAATGCCAAAGAATTCATCTGGTTGAACGCCAGCCGAATCTTCACCGAACAATCTCACTGCTCGATCAAACTGTTTCGACGAAATAACAATCAGATATTTATCAATCAGATATTTATCAAAACTACACTTGACACAAATTATTTATTTTTTACCCTTGTTTTCATGTCTTGGAATAAGTCTTCTGCCTCTGCTAATCTACATGTGGCTTGCGCCTGGAAGTCCCTCATCGCCGGTAAAAACATGTCACCTTGAAGCACTTGAGATTGACCCCGATGAAATTCTGAAAAATAAATAAAATGGAAATAGCACAGATGATACAATAATAATTTATCTACTTTCTTCGCGCGCGCGCGCTTTCAGAAGAACAGAAGAACTTTAGTAAAAGGGGAACTGTCTTTCTCTTTTCGAAGTAACCATAGTTAATAGTTTAAAAATAATCAGAAACCAGATGAAAACATTATTAGACGACCTGGCAGATGGTTTATTTAACGCAATAAATCAAAACAATTAAGTCGAGTCTGCATGTATAGTGCGTCAGATCTTACAAGAAAAAACTGTAAAGGTTCTTTCAAATTAGTTCACTGTTTTTAATTTATATACTGGCGACAATAGATGTTTCTTCTTATCAATAATCAGAAACTTTTAAGTTTTCTCGGTTGTATTTTTAATTCCACTTTTTATGTAAATCGCAGTCAGTTGGCATAAAACTCAACTATTATATAACCGTCAGTTATTACCTATTTCTCTTTGAACATCCTGCAATCCGTTTTTCAAGTTGGCCACTTCCTTCTGCAAATCTGCCATACTAACTTTAGCAGCAGTTTTAACGTGTGGCATATCCTCTTCGATTTCTAAGACCTCTCTGAATCTGGCTTCGAGAATCTGCACGAGATAATGTAGCAGAGTCGTACCCTTGGAGCAAGAAGACTTTGTGTCGACTAGACGATTCAAAGAAGCTAATCGAAAGCCGCACGCGTTACCCCGCGCATTCCCGCGATTTACATAATTTCCCAATGCTAAGACTAATTCCAAAAGTTTTCTGAGTCTTCTTGATCTGGCCACTTGTCGGCTTGCTTCTAAAACTGCCCGCATCCTCGGCGTCAGTTCCGCAATGCTAGCTGCGAATTTTTTCTTGTAATGAAGAGAACGCAATCTCTGTTCATAATGTGGCACCCTAAAGACAGAAGAGATTACATTTCCTTCGTTCAATGTTTCATTGATCTGCCGTGTATGTACATACATGCATATAAAGAAAGGCGGACACTTCTAAATCTCTTAATAGCTAATCAATCGTTAATTAAATCGATTATCATAATCTTAAAAGAAGAGTCGGAAAGAAGGTGATAACATAAAAAAGTACAACGCACTTTGATATTTGATATAAGAAACAGTCAGCCCTGTTTTGCAATTCCTTTTGATGGATATCTAACGAAGCAGCTTCTTCCGAGGATGGTATGTACTTTAGTAGCTGCTCCACCATATCGATGTGTAAAATATTTTGCTGGTCCATCGACAGTATCGTTCTGGTAATCTCATTATCGGACATCTTCAATTTCGACAATAGTATAGTGCAATTCTGCGCTCTTCTTGAATCGATTACCGACATCGTCTTCTTATTCTTTCCTAATGTCCTCAAGTCTTCTATCGAGCCTTCCGTGGAAACGCCATTCTTTTGATAGGCGCAAAAGATTTTATCAATGGACTCGAGATCCATTACGTTGTATAGCTTCGTATCGTCCAGCTCTGACCATATTGTACCCTGCAATTTCTGCTCAGGTATCTTCGACCAGTTGAACGATTTCAAAGGATTACTCGGTTGTGGGACATTCTTTATTATCTCCACCTACAATGTGCAGCGAACGATGCAAATTAAATTATTTCCGATTAAGGAAAATCGTGTAATTAGTAAATTATTCTAGCTGATTGCCGATCATCTTAGATTTTGCCACACGTACTGTTCTTTTAAACTATTGTTAAATATTAAATTTTAGTATACGTCTAGTAATAACCTTCATGGGTGGAGGAGCAGCCGGCATTAGGCAAGGAGGTGGCGGGGGCGCTAATGGAGGAGGCGGCGGTGGTGGCGGGGTGGGTTTAGCCTCTAGCTTCTCGAGTACTTCATCTTCGACAATTTTCAGAGTAGCCTTCGCGTCGTCTGGCAAACTTCCCGAGGCTACTAGTTGCTCTAGACGTTTCCTCTCGGATTTCTCGTTGTTTATTTGTCGCGACAACATCTCCAGATTGTCTTGCAATTCAGAAATTTTTTGTTTTGTCTCTATGTGCATCGACGTCTCTTTCTCAAGGCGTTCTTTGATTCTTGCTAGACTTGCTTCCATATCTTCCTACAAATAGATAATCACACATTACGACTATTTACTATTTTATGCAGCGAAGAAACGGATAACACCGATCGGTAAATAACGATTCAAGTTATATTGTGTCTAACAACAAGATGTAACAATAATTCAATCTGAATGTGTTTTTCCTATTATTATCAAGGGACGTCGATCTTAATATTTTTTATCGATATTAATAATTTAAAACGCTTCTTGTACGCGTATAGTTTTGGTAAACAAATTGAACCAAGCAAATAAAATTCTTTTCATATGTAATGCGTGAGTGAATATCTTTCATAAATAAAATTTTGCTATCAGTGAAGAGAATCGTAAGAGATTCGTCACGATTGAAAAGTAGAATATTGACTTCGATAATACCTTTTCCTGAGTCCTCAAATCTAGTTCTTGCTCCTTTTTAGCCAATCTCGTGGACATGTCCAAATTTTCGCGTTCCATTTCTTCGGCCTTTTTTCTTGCTGCCACGAGTTCCTCTTCTTTTGCGAGAAGATGAACGATCTCTTTCACATTTATTTCAATCGGGGCCACATCGGGATTTCTCACTAATCCCGTTTCGTTGCTTTCGGATTGTAAAACGATCTGCTGAACGATCCGATCGAACAACAACCAATGTTGAGGATGCGAGCCGTAATCCACTAGAAAAAGAAAATTAATTTGCATCATGGGGTATGGTCTTGAATAAAAATAAAATCTTTGAATTGAAAAACTCACGCGGCAACAAAAGACAATGTTCAAGTAAGCTAAGAAGATGAGGATAAGCAGCAGTGTGGCTGAGTTTCCGTCGCAAAAGATCGAACATGGCACTGGCACTCTTAGTGTCCACGTGTTCCTTCTCGAACTTCCTGGCGAGTTCTTTCTCGTCTTCATTTCGCACCATTTCAAAAAAATCGAGATGCCTATCGAGCGTCTCATTCTCGTATTTTCTTAGTTTCTCAATAATAGGCTGGATGCCGAGCATCAATAGTTCATATCTTAGGTGTAGCCTAAACTCTAGTGTCACCTGGCCAGGTCCGTAGTTTAGCACGGCATTGATAAACGACATGATCGCTGTTTTCAGAGATAAATTGTCTTTATAAATGCCGAAGTTTTTGTCAAGATCGTTGATTATACACTGGAAGCGCGTTCTCTCGGAATGATACTGTTGGAAGTGCAACATGGCCTCTAGAACTTTGCGGTGACCGCCTGGCACCAGACAAACTGCACCGAGAATCTCCAGCACAGAGATTTTCGTCTTTATATTCTCAGACGCGAGCGACTGTGATATCGTGTTAATTGCCGTTGGATGTGCCAACACGTGCGCTCTACCGTTCTAGAAACAAATATCAAGTAAAATATAACGTGGCAGAAACAATACGCTTAAAAAATTCCTCTTGACGAAATTAATTCCAGATATATCGTTAAACGATGATTCATTAATTATCATTTTTTTTCCCAAATGTATGAAACAATTGGACAAGATGCTTATTTGACCGAGTATTGTCAATATGTATTTTTAAACGCTTGCTATACGTGACAGTACTCACCGAATTGTTCATTAAAGCTTTTAAACATCCTATAACACTAGTGTGGAGATTGCTGTTAGCTGCTTCAGTGTCCATAGTTCCTAATACTTGTAATAAAGCGTTTAAGCCATTTAGTTCTATAAATCTGAGAACGAAGCTGTGCGGCTGCGTCCTCAGGGCAGTCTTTAGAGCTTCTGCTTGACGCATTTGATTCGATATCTCCTCGTCTTCCTCCGGGAAAGGATTCTGTACACACAACATATGCATATGCTATTGTACCAAGAACATATGTACGTGTCAGAGATAAAATCAAAACTACTTTGCAATTGATTAATCTTCCGGCAAAATAATTTCGAGCAATCTTATTATCGTAAATCTATAATACGCAGTGTACGCTACAGGGTACGATATAAAAGTTGTTATGTATTGTGCAAGCTTCTAAAAATTATCACGGCAAAAGCATATATGTATCTTGCGAGTTTTCAATTTTTTCGCGACCCTGTTTTATCTATCAGTCTATTTCATAACTTTGGTTCGTCTCTATTCTTTCTACATGTACCCGTAACATATCTAGTTTCAATAAGTAAACTTTGTTAATAATATTTTTCCATAATATATTTAATGCAAACGTTCATATAATTCCATTTAAAAAAACAACTGTTCCGTATTGCTTATTTTCCTAAAAGTAAAATTAATTTTAGAAAGAGCAACTTTTTCGAACACATTTGATATACGTATAGAAAAACTTGTTTAATTTGAATCTGCTTAAAGTACTAATGCAATACTTTATGCATGCAAAGAAAAAACAAGAGAACAAATCACCAACGATCGATAATTGCAACATTAATAACCGTAGATTCTTATTCGTTCAATTTTATTCACTCACACTCGCTATCGTCCTCAATCTATTGATATAGTCCTCGGGATCGCCGCTAAGGTCAGTGGTGCGCAAGCCACCGTTGTCCAACGTGCCATTTCCTTTTCTGGAACAATATATCTGCCACTTTTTATTAGCTGGAAGTGCCAAAACTGCTTGCCGATTGGTTTGAGTTAGGTCGAGTTCGTCGACGAGCTCGAGGAACATTTTATTCAGCTCCTCCTCAGCCGGCATTGGTAAGGTCGGCGTCATTGCTTGTAGCGTGAGTGTACCCGTGTGTTCCACAACGCAATACGTGATTTCCGGTGGCTCGTCATCCTACGAGGAGCAACCAGATTTAGCATCCTGTCATGCACGATATGCAAGCAATGTTGTATCGATCAATGCGAAGAAGGTACAAAGTAATAGTCTTCTTGCTTTAATTTTATGCATTGAGCATTGCCAGCGTGAATTGTCTTGTTTTCTGTTTTCGCGTATGCGTTGCTTGTGTGCGAAAAATGCAATATCTATAATACAAAATTGTTGCAGACACATTTCCGCAACTTTATTTGTGTATTTAATATGTTATCTATAATAGTTACATTGACGTGCGGTTTAATACAAATGTAGAGTTCCGGGGAATACAGATAGCATATAGCACAGCGATCAATAATGCAACCGGCTCACCCTTGCCGCAGTTCTTTGCCACTGGACTTGGTTTTCAATTAATAAACTTTCTTTAGACGGGGGGGGCGTTGCATATGTTTTTCCATTGATATATTGAATTATGACACACATTTGTCGCGATCATTGGTGACCGATATTCGGTCTTTTTATTTACGCTCTGCTGATCATTGGCGACGTGGGGTGATTGTCACATAAATATCAAATATATTCTTATGCAACTCAATGCTACATTGTCCTTAATATAAAATCATTTAACCTGGCGTAGATGGAAAACCAGCTAAAATACGCGTGACGTTGAAAGTGTTAATAAAATATTATTTATACGAAAACAGGAAAAAGTTGTCGATCCTAAAAAGGTACTAACAATTGTCAACGTGCTTATACGAAGCTCCACGATTATTACATAGTTAAAAATAAATGCTGCGTTTTTGTTGGCCATGGTATAATCTTTTATCCTGCAATAATTAAAAATGCAGTAATTATAGACTAAAGTAAAATTGCAAGCTGTTTGTTAATACTGATAAATCTCCCTCTATCTCTCTCTAACAACGTTATATAACTTGAAGACTTTGTACATACACAAAAATTCCATCTTCCTTAAATATGTTAAGACATTTAAGTACGATTTTCTTTGCATTCAAATTTTACACAGAGAATAAAGGCGTACAGCACAATTACAGGCCTATTTTAATTGATAATAATTTAACCGACATAATTTAGAAAAGATCAGATTTTGACGCCAATGTTGAGCGATAATAATAGAACGACACCGCTTATGGGATTACGGGGCGATAGAAAATATATTGTTCCGTATAGCAATGGAATTGTATTGATCTCGATGCTCAATCTATTTTCACTATTGCGTGCTCGTTTTCGCTTCTCCGTGTTTCTTATTGTTAGTCAGTCGAGAACTAGCAGCGGCAACGGCAGCAAAGGTCAGGGGACCGGCTCAGGCGTTTGGATTCCTGCGGTACTTTCACACGTGACTAAGAAATTACCTATTCAAGTATCAGACGTCGATTTATTCCCCGCAAACATCATCTTTGCGCGATCGTCACGGTAAGAGATCGCGCGCATATACATACGGACCGTCCGGAATGTCCGAAGGAATCTTGCCCCCATCGTTTCCATTCCGAAGATTTTTTTACATACGTACGTATTCTCGGCGCTGCATGGGAAAAAGGTATGCCTGCGCGTGAGCGTCGCGATGCCAAAAACCGCTATCAAACGTGACGTATGACTTGCGCTTGTATGAGTTTGCGGGGAAAACAGGATCGTACGTACAGTGAGATTTAAACATAGATGATCAAACGTGTTATTATTATTCGCTTGAATTTAAAAACGGAAAAATAATTGTGTTATGATCATCCGTGAGGAAAACCTGTCCACATATCGTTAACACGTTTCTGTGATATTTTAATATTATTATTGGCAAATATTTATTTAGAAATAATCAATCATGTCTGTCACAAGAGTATGGTTCATTTGCACAATTTTGTAGAAATAATAATCTAGTAATCCTTCGTTTAAGCTTTTATCACTGGTCACTAGCTATTAGTTTGCATAAAAGTTTTACTTATTGTTATAATATTACCTGCAGGCAGCCACAAAACGATTTCTTCACTCGTGACGGCATGGTTTGACAGCGGCCAACAAATTCTTTCAGGGGCTGCGAACTTTTCACTGGACAGTTTGGAATCCTCTGTAATTCATAAGACACTTCATATATCATGTGTTATAATGTGTGGCGTTACGGCATCAATAATTAAACTGTGTTTTATTGAGAGCTCGTGGAAAAATTTCACGACGAAAGCAGTCGAAAGAGGATAAAGTTGTATCGCAGAAATTTCGCGTATCCCCCTCTCTCATTCTTTATAATGTAACGTAGTGTCACATACCCAGTAATATTATATGTATATTACAGCGTCAGAAAACGGGAGTAAGCAGTTTTACAAGTAACATCGTATTGCACATCAATTTCGTAACAGTCGTTTTATTTTTTGCTACAAAGTAACAGAACTTTTACATTTAGCCGTTATGTACTTATAATGTAAGCGTTTAGACACTTGTAATATACAGGGTGTTTCAGGGTAAAGTGTCCTAACTTAAAATATGAACTTAGGACCTCAAAACAAGAAAAAACTTTCCTCTGGAGACATGTCCGTAAACGCTTTGTTTAAGAGATATTGACATCTAAACATTTTTTCATTATAAAATTTTATGAAATTGTTATCGGGTTATAATAAATAATTTAATAGTGTGCTTTAAATACTTTATTATTAAAAAATATGAAAATTTTTACTTAATTATAAATTTTGTTTTAAGTGACGGCCTTGAACATTGAGAAAGGCTTGACATCTGTCTTTGACGGTAGCAGTGGCAGAGCGGCACTGAATAGCTGTAATTGTTTCACATGCTTGAATAATTCTTCCTTGTAAAGAATTAATGTCATTAACCGGCTTTTCGTAGAATTTTTGTTTAATAGTACCCCAAGCAAAAAAATCCAATGGTCCGTCAAATCCGTCAAAGACAGATGTCAAGCCTGTCTCAATGTTCAAGGCCGTC
>NW_011967224.1:125483-132470 GCF_000949405.1 Vollenhovia emeryi | reverse complement strand
TATATACTTGTATTCGGTGTGTGTGTGTGTATGTGTGTGTTTGTGTAATGAAAAGAGATAAAAGAGAAGTAAATCATAAAGAAAAGAATTTTTTTAATCAATAGAGGCTTTACTTGTGTAATTGAACACAAGTCACGTGTCAAAAAATAGGGTGCCTTGTACCACAAATATCTATAGTTTTGTCAAATAGTTACAGGTTTATCTGCACCTATCTATAGTGTCGCGAGGACACAGCGGCGTATCGAGTGACTCGGTAGCGTCGCGATGCCAAGCATAATTTCTGTATATCTTTATAAAAGTATTTTTACAAGACTTTTTCTTTAGAAAAGACAAATGTTCTTTGAAGAGAGATTGTTACGTGTTTTAAATTCGAAGAGACTTTCAAGAGTACTATACACGATAATGTAGATAGATTTATATTTTCTTTGTCATCTAATGTGAAAAAAAAGGATATTAAAAGTAAAACGCGAAAAACATTTTTCGGTCCCAACCATACGGCGAATCGGCGGTTCTTACTAGCTCAACGTTCTGTCGCTGAGACACGATGGATTAACATTATATGTAAAATATAACCGCTGAAGCTTGGAGGAAATAGTCATCTCTAATTGTTTATAATTCAACTCTGAAGGCTCATTAAAATACGGCTTTACATGTATTGATCGCTGATAGAATCTTCTATTGTTGCTGCAAGTTTGATATGAAATCGGTGGAAAAAACGGCGCGTAGTGTCTCCTTGTCGAGAAAGTTTAATTTGCAGTTGAAATTCTATTTCCAAGTTTTGTTTTCTGAAATACAGCACAATGAGCGATAGAGATGTAACACACAATAGTAACAAATTGTAAGTCTACGTAGCGAAAGCACTGTGACCGACCATTAAACTTTCTTTGTGATTTGATTACCTACGTGAAAGAAACGCCACCTTTCAGTCCTAGACTCCGTACAAGAAACGATATTCCGATCCTCACCGTTGGAGGACATGTTGGTATCGGTTGGATCACTTTTTCGTATGCTATAATCGAGTGAAAGAGACTCCGGGAGCACCGGCACGATTTCGATCGTAATCGTCCTCTCGATTAATTGCGATTTTCACTTTTGCACACTTTAGAGATGAAACCGCTTCGCTCGCAGGCAAGCTAAATGCTTGAGAATTCGAGTCACCAGCCAATTTCATTAGGTAAGGAACTGTCTTATCTCGCACGTTGAAATTCTTATCGCGTAAAAAAAGAAGAACAGAGTCAATTGTCGTACGTCAGTTATCGCGCGACTGTGCATATCATTGCGGCGTCCTCGGCGGACACAACTGATCGCCAATTTTTCATCGAGTAAAAAAAATCTTTTCGGAAAATGCGATTGATAGTATAATATAATTAATTGGTTTACTTTATTCATTAATTTGGTTACCAATCTCTTACATTACTGTATTTGCATTGATTTCGAGAGGCGGTGAAACGTGTAAAAGTTCTGTAAAAGAAATTGGTGTCCCAAATAATCGTGTCTAAAATAACTTCTTTGACCACACAATGCGTTTCATCCTGAATAAATATTCATGTCTTAACCTTGGAATATACAATTACACCAGCACTTTCCATGCAAGTTTTTGGTCATGATATTCGCCGGAAGCGACTACACCGTTCAACAAATCGCACGTTTGTAAATGTACACTTTCCAAAGCTTCACGGTTTGCAATCCTTCTCTCGAAATTACTTTCTCACGAAAAAAAAAGGAAAGATATCTCGACTCGTCACATATCGTGATTCATAATTGCTGTCAGTTTTGGACAATTGTAAACATACAAAAATGGTACAAATAACATCTTGAAAGACAGCGGTCTTATTTTTGACTGATTTAAACACTCATTATGCAATATTAAATTAGAAAGATAAGAAAAGCGTCAGAACTGATTTCTTATCAACTCGGTCGCATTGGCTCGAAGATACATTGTGTACATTGTGTGTAAAATACAGTGCGTATTGTGAGCACACACGCAATTGTATTCATCGATACCAGTAGGTCAATAAGCATTCCTGCATCATGAAATGTTTGTAACAATGGACAATGAAAAATAGCTAAATTACTTCACATCTTCTCTCATTCTTTCACATCGCGTTTTCGTCTCCTTGTCTCAGTTCTGATCTTTGGTGTTTTTTTTCCCTTTTCCTTACGAGTACTCTCACCAGGAATATTCGAGTGAAACTTTAGCGTGCCCTCTTTTTTATCGACATCAGCTGGACCAATTTATCTATCGATACACTGGTTGTCGTTTAAGAGATTAAAATTGTCATTTTCAACCAGGATAATTTTTTTATTAACCCCACTGTCGTTTCATTAATTCGTTTCTTTATTAAGAGCTCTCCGTATTAAAGCTTTTATAATCAGTAATGTCGCTTGGTAATCGGTAATCGCACAATTAAGGACTATAAATCATAAATATTACGGTGAAAATTATAGATTAAGAACGTAGAAGTAACGTGCAATAACTGCGTGAAAATAATTGTGAACAACATTTAATACAATACACAACAAATTGTATTTACGAATATAATAGAGAAACAGTTAAATAATGCGAGGAATAAATGTGTAATATGTGACTAATTAACATATTAAAAATAAAAGATATAAAAAATATGAAAAATGATACCAACTTAGTACTTTTAGTATTGCGATAAATACATCTAATGTTCCTACATTAATATTTGATACGATCATGGATGAGACGAAAGTGAAACTTGATCTTGCTGCGTGCTTAGATTAAAAAATGGGGCAGTATAATTATTTTTGTCCTTTCTTTTCTTAATTACCCGTATGCTGTCGTTTCTCGTTTTATTTTTACCAGTATGCTGTGTTATTAGGAAATTTAACATGTGTTACTAAAATTACAATAACAAAATTCAATTACATGTCAAATAATTTTTCAACGGTCTTTAATCAATTCATTCTATATACATATATGTTACACTATGATTTTGACACGACATTCAAAAATGAACGAGGTTACTAAATACTGACCCCTTTCAGAATTGTATTATTTAATCACGGAAAAAAGGACTCGTAAATGAAATAGGATAATTATTAGCAATTACGTTCTGTTCACGTGGTATCGTACTTTCGAAAATATCTAAAATAGTGTGAATTATTCAGTGTACTATCCGTGAAATGAGTAACAAGCTCAGAGTGAGTGTGTGTGTGTGTGAGAGAGAGAGAGAGAGAGAGAGAGAGAGAGAGAGAGAGAGAGAGAGAGAGAGAGAGAGAGAGAGAGAGAGAGAAGCATGCAGATTTTTCGATCATAATAATGGCATCGACATTGTTGCTGAATCAGGCGACATAGTATGATCGATATTGATGTGCAATATTCATAATATATCGTGTTCATGCTAATTTAGCCACGCGAACAGGTGTCTGAGAGATCACTGGTATGGATAAGCACGACATGGAGCGCGAGTGCTGTAAAACAGGTAGACTTTCGCTCATCTCTTGGGCTTGGAGTCAATCGTTCCTTCGCGAAATATATATATATATATATATATATATATATATATATATATACACGATAAAATATAAAGACGTTAAATAAGAGTGGCGAAAAGTAAAAAGCATCGACAGATTTATTAGAATTTCAACTTGTGTTAATACCTATATGTATGTTCGGGCATACATGGCGCAAGTTACAAAAATTTTATTCGTTTAATGTAAATGCAAGAAATTATGATTAACTTTTGATAGATTCATAATTAAATAATTGGTTAAGACGTATATTTGTCTAACGATATTTGTACGTAATTTATGATTTACAATTACGGATACCTGCTAATATGCTGTATTTATTTTGTAAATTATTTTATATTTATTATACAGCTGACAGTTACAATTAATGTTTGTGTATCGGATTTAAATAACAGGTTTGATTAAAGTAGGTTTGAACATTTCAGAAAATAAAAAAGTTTTTCGAAGAAAAAGGAACAATAATAAAATAACAAATTCAAAGCTAGTGCGCGAACAATAGAAATTTTCACCTGCACCTGTACATTTTTAATTGTGATTCATAATGTAAATTGTTTTCGGAATTATTTTCAGAGTTGTTACAAAAAAGCGTTACGGACATTTCATCATATACTCATCATGTATGAGCAATCACGTATTAGAAAGTTAAGATTTAATGTAGCAATCCAATATACATAATATACTGTGTCGGTCGTGTAGTGTTTTCACGCGTTATATAATACATTAATTAATTAATTGAAAAATGGCGCTATTGTACAAAGATTAAAAATTAGAAATGTAAATTGATCACTCTATTGTTACATTTTTCTATTATTCTACACTTGTTATACAGAGGCGACTAGTTTTTTAAATAAAATTATTGTGGAGAATTAAAGAAGGTCGCTGTATGTAATTTATCGCAATGTCCAAATTGTTTTCGATGATGAATGTGTTGATGGTTCAGACTTGAATCAAAATTTTGCCAAACTCTAACAGTATATCATTTATTCAAAATAAGTAAAGATATGTAAGCATAGATATAAAATATATCAGTATGTAATAAAGTAAATAAATTGTCCAAATAATGCTATTACTAGTGAATATTACAGTACTTTTGCATATTCGTCCAATTCCATAATTTTCCGATTATTACTTTTGGGCGCGAATATAACTGAAAAATTGTAACCGCAGTTTACAGCATATGATAGCGGCTTTTATTATTTAAGCCACCAACATTTTGTACCAGCGTGTTATAATAGCTCATAATAATGTATGTATTTATTATTTAAATTGTACACGTTACCAGATTCAGTGTTCCCACTTTCTTCAACATGGTGTCCATTTTGAATTTTGTTAATTTCTTCTTCAAAGTACACGTTTGCTCTTCTTCTGACCCAAGAGCTAATTGTAAGTTCCTTATTTAAGTATCCGGTCGAAAGAGCTCGCTTTGCGTTCGAGAATTATCAACAATTTGTCGACAATCACATTATAGAACTATATTGCGTCCATAGGGTTTAAGCTCGCTCGTAACAATTATTAGAATATTCTGATTTAGACTTCATTTTGCTTCGAGATAGCAGAAATAAAATTCGATTGCTCTGCCAGGCTTCGCTTGCGGATCGCGGAAGTTACACAAGGCGTCGAAGCTTTCTTTCTTTTGGAATAGTTCTTGCGAGCGGATTGGCAATATTTATGGTTCTTCTTTACTCACCAATATGTTGTGCTTTTAGAAAATAGCAACAAATTGAAGATATCGAGTCAAGTCCTTTAATTGCAATTTTTTTCCGAAATTTGGTGTTTGCATATTTATAAACAAAATTACATTTAAAATATTCAATTGATCACTCACTTATATAACTTTTATGATTTAGAAAGAAATCTTTGTTGAATCTTGCACTAAAGTATTTCTTCTTATTATTTCAGCAATATCTAAAATATTTCATGTTCAACGTTATTTCAAGATGCATTTTCATAATATCGTGTTTTATAATTTTACGTTCATGTTTTATAGAGAAATTTAATTTTTAATTAAGGTTAAGTTTTGTAACAGTAAAGTTGGATTTTGATTATTTTAATATAATTTCCTCTTCGATCCCACTACTATACTTTTTTATTACTTCAAATTATTATACTTTACATATTATATATTTGCTTGAAATGTATTTCTTAATTTTTGTTACAAGATTATAAAAATATATTTCACGACTTCGTATTTCGCTATAAAGAGAAATTCCCATAAACGTTGATCAATTTTTAACAAATTTTGTCACTGTTTTCATCTTTGATTAATTTTAACATTCGATGTCAACGTTTGAAATTTGTCTTCGGGTTATAACCATTTTCTCTAATCCATTACGAAAATTTTAACTTTCGTTACAAAAGATTCGTCTTCTTTTCGTTCAATTCGTTTTGTCTTTGTCTCGTACTTTGCCCTTCAAAAAGAAATATGTTTTGGAGTCTCACGAGGTGCCTCTCATTTATTCGCTTTATTCATTTCCAACAATTCAATTTAATTTTCGTTGCAAAGAATCAACGTTTAACAGCACAACTCAAACAGCAAACCGTAAACTCTTTCACTCGTACCAAACGTATTTCACGCTCGTATAATTATTGAAAAGTTGGACAATCTAACAGAGCGATTGCGACCGATATGAAAATTCGAATATGGATATTGCATAAAACGCCGATTCCGCTCGTTTTGATCAAGACAGCGGACGAGCCCGTCCGCACGACGTTCTCGCTCGCGATTGTAGGTTGAACTGCCAGGTGAAAACACAACATTTCTCAACCTGTACAGGTGCACATAGGGGCCCCCCGATCAGGCCCTGGAAAGAAGGGGGGCCTACTTGCGCGCTAGGATCTCTTTGCCACGAATACTTACGGTCGGTACTGGCCCGATATAAAACCCCGGAATATTATTTGTAATTCACACACACACACACACACACACGTCATGTAAAAATCGTATTTGCGCCCAATAGAAATGTTAGATCATTTGATGCGCGAGTACGAAGGAAAGTTGAAACCGAAAGTCACGAAAATTTCTTCGCGGAAATATTATCTCGCTTGGGCATTTTCAATATTTTTCGTAGCGGGTATAGATGTGTCTTTACTATGTAAAATTTCAGGTCAAATAATATTTGAATAGTCTATATTATAAAAATTAACATCGCGAGTTGTGAAATATTTTTTATGTATTTATGCGCGTGAGTTTGACAACAATTACCACCAAAATATCTAGGGATGTCGATTATCGTAGACTGACGATGCTTAAACATGGGTTTAAAAGCGAACATGGATAACAAAATCGCAGCTAGATCTGGCTCGTCATGCGTATGTGTGTGTATGCCGTGCACGCGGCGAAAAACTCCGTGAGTGTGTTTTAAGGACCGTCTATATTGAAAGTAAAGCCAACGGCACACGATACTATTTTTCCTACTGGATTGCTTATACGAGAACCAATCAGGATTCAGCTTCGAGTCCATTTCTTACTCCTACTTCAGCTCTGAC
>NW_011967224.1:110862-121408 GCF_000949405.1 Vollenhovia emeryi | reverse complement strand
TTACGCATTCGTATAAAGCGTGGTCTACAATGGCAGTAGGAGTAGTGGATTAAAGAAGTATGCTCAACTTTAACCTATTTCGTGAACTGATTATCAGTTCACGAAATAGGTTAAAGTTGAGCCTACTTCTTTAATCCACTACTCCTACTGCCATTGTAGACCACGCTTAAGATTGCTTATCTTTTCTTTGAAAGATGTTATCTTGTACTATTCTTGATGAGTGCAAAATAATGTAACCAATGAATATAATGAAATTACTGTTACATATAGTTATTCGAAATTTTACTTGTGGTTGTTATTGCAATATTCATAGTACACCTTACCAAATTAAAAGCTCGTTTTGGTTTATGACAACCATATCATAAGTTGCATGGACCAATATTGTGTCTATGAGAACTATAATACATTGTTAGGTCAACCATAACTTACGTAGTTGGAAGAATTATAAAAATATGGTTGGGTCCAAAAATTACTATAAATTATAGTGAGATTGTGGTAACTGCAACTATTTTTTTCTCTCTGTGTAAAGATTTTGCGGATTCCTCTTTGGAATCGTATACGCGATTAAGTCATTCATCCTCAAATTAGCCGTCGTGTTTAATTGTTGCATTTCTGGCATATTGATCAACTCCAATTCTACAAAACAAGTCGATTGTTTTAATTGTTTCAATGCTACACCTATGCATTACATATGTATATAATTTAAATTTCATCCTGTACTAAACCGTAAGTTAAATAATTTCTCTGCTGCTCGCGTAAACTTTATTATATTCGCTCAGACAGTACGACCCAAAACCGCTGGCATATATTCAGACACTCGGTATTCGTTGCATCGCGACCGTTTCGTTTATTTTCGTTTATTCATCCTTGCTCGCGGCTTAGTCCGTTATTCGTGAGATTTTCTAAGATCGAGGTCGGCTTAAAATGTGACGAAAAAGGAAAGAGAATCGCCCGGAAACCCGGTTACGTTGCTTGCCTTGATTTACATTCTGAATTTGCATTGAAAACAGACAAAGAAAAACATTGGGGAACTCAAGTCTGCATACACTTGAGGATACATCGCGGTTGCGATTCCTGCAGTCGACGATCGGTCGTTCCTCCTCGAATTTGTTGATTATCAGAAAAACAATGCATGCATCTTGTTTCAATTATTGTCGTGCATCGGGTTATTTTTAATATTACGTAAGCACTTTTCGAGCGACACGTAACTCATCGGTTCTCAAAACACTTTCGAATCTACAAAGTGCACAAATCTCTTGGAAACAGTCACGCCTGTATTTATATATTTAAAAAAAAAACATGCAACACATGCGCACATTCGTGTGTGTTTGGTGTAGATGACGAAAGGGTTTTCAGCAGCGGTGCATTGTATCGTACGGCACGTGCTTGTCAGATATCATTAGTGCGTTACGATGCGCTGATAATTATATATCTCGCGGAAATAACTTTCCGCCGCAATAAATATTCTCCGACGCGGAAAGACGCTTGCAGACGTAGAAGAACGTGTTTTGCGATTAGAAAATATGGTAGTTACATAATCGCTAATTATGTAATGTAGATCACCAATATCGGGAGAAATTATTTCAATTAGTAGCTTTAATTAATTGGCAGTGATGTACAGCGTAAGTTACAGTTATTGGTTAGTGGCACTTGACATATTTTCATAATTGCAAATATCAGTTAAAATAGAGTAAAGAAAATAATGTTATAACATTTAGAGATAAAAAATTTACTTCTTGTTAATTTACTTCCCTTTAATTTTGTATAGCTATACATTAATGTACAGTATAATATTGAATAACAATACGATATAACATGGACCGGTTAAGCACATCCATTAATAATGAATTCAGTGTCGCAAAGTTTCGCGCATCGACAATGAAAGCATTGGCTACTTCCGCTTCTCAATTGTCAATTACATAATGTATCTTCGTTTATATTAGAAAATAGCACTTGAATTGTTCACACATATGCACTAAACATTGCTCTTTGGCGGTCTGCACGGAGACACACAGTGTTCCGTCTGCTATTCTCTCTCCGGATCTATTTTATTTATATCTCAATGCGAAGAATCTTTTTCAGCACTGCATTGCACCTATGTGGTGTTATTTATGCATTGTTTACTTCTTTAAAATGCCAAAGATTGGACGTTCCCCCACAAGCGATATGTCACAATCGTCCTAGACTGATACGATACTTTTTTAAATGTATCCATTACTGAACACAACATTTCACGCGGCACATAATATTTTTTACAAGTGCCCACTGTTAGTCTATTAATTTTTGACATCACCAGAACATTCATATATGTATACTTAACTCTTTACATATAAACTTTTTAACTAATCAGATAATTATAACATTACTATAGCTTCGATAATGGACTGTACCTTTGAGTTGCTATTTCGTTGTATTTTGCATGTTTTTATACGGACACGAATTAGTGTACAAAAATCAAGTTGGAATTTGTTTCACGACTAAGTCAACGCGTGCAGTTCGTAAACATTGTGTTTAATCCAACAATCTTCAGTGATAACTTGAATTGACGAGTCCGAATCTGCGAACGCACTTTTTTCCTCATACAACACTTAGTATTTTAACAACACTCGTTATTAAATTCGTTTAATACTGCGTGAAATTACTTCTGGCGGCACCGAATTGTATTTTACGAATAAAACTCACGTGCACGAACTTAACAAACTTGATAAGCACCGCTTTGCCACCGCAGTGCGTTATATTTCTACGAATTTTCATCCGCGCGAAGCGTCCATGTGGTAACCGAACGCTGAGACAGGCCAAGGGAGTCTGACAAATTTTGGTCGGGACGTGTCACGTGCATTAGGGGTGCGTGTACGTGCGTCTGTGTGTTTAGTGTGCGTATGTTCCCAAGCGAGCACATGTCACGTGTCTCTTAAGTTTAGCAGAAGGGCTAGAGGTAGCAATAGTGGGACTATTGTCGTGGGTACTGCCGATGCTGCACTCATATGCCATAATCATCAATGAAGGGTAGCTCACAGCATAACTTTCCGTAGGGGGACTGGACCCTTGCGCTTTCGAGTAAACATCTGCCCAAGGGCCCTACCGCCGACGTTACTTGTCCTACTACCTTTGAATTAAAAAAAAAATAAATTTTTTTATTCCACCGTAGAGTTGGACTGGATTGGTCGGTGCAGATTTTTTTTCTATGAGCGATTACATCTGATATGCAATGTATTTTACGAGAGGCGTCGTTTCCAAAATCACGTTGATCGTTTCGCGCGTCGTTTCAGCTTAGAGTTTGATGACATTGCTTGTCGTCACCAGCATGATATGAAATCACAACAGCTCCGACTTCTGGCCTTAATTGTTGCTTCAATTGCTACCAATTGTCGAGCGACTGTGCTGTCTCTGGAACTGCAATTTATGACTTGTATAAGGATGACACTCGCAGCTCATATCGTTACACGTGTGCAATGATGACGGTATTAACAACAATAGGAATAAATTATTGTTGTTGTATTTAATTATGTAATTATATGCATATTACATGTTTATCGGACTGCTCGTACTTTCGTTAATATACTTTTTTTCATCCATTTAGAGCTTTCAACTTTCTAGAATTAATTTTAATAGTAATTTAAAAAGTCATACTGCTTAAATGTCTTTACGATTAACTCTGAAATAAAAGTTGAATATTTCTATAGGAAACAGACGTCGAAACACTGCTATTTTAGCTATGTATCGAATCTGTTATAATTTGCTTCAGTTTGGTAGTTTTTCTTTCTCTTC
The DNA here is from genome assembly GCF_000949405.1 of Vollenhovia emeryi. Classification (NCBI taxonomy): domain Eukaryota; kingdom Metazoa; phylum Arthropoda; class Insecta; order Hymenoptera; family Formicidae; genus Vollenhovia; species Vollenhovia emeryi. Next base: position 117,640 of record NW_011967224.1, on the reverse strand, counting down.
ATTGGTTCGTAATAATCATACTAGAAAAAAAGAACACAAAAATTACACGCTTATATAAAGTACGGTGTAATTTTGCGTTACTGTATTTCTTGAAGGAATCACGTTAATATGACGTCTTCAGACTGTTCGTGGCCTATGTGTTTCTAATAGATATATGTAGGTACGCACGTGGTTGTGCAAATTTTTTGGCAGACACCACTCGCCTATGACTCACTCCTAACTGAGACACTTTAGGCGTTGTGCTAAGATTCATCCTTAGGGTTCGCACACACGCGGGCTTTATGAAAGGAAACCAGAGAACTTGAAACACGCGAATTATAGGCTGCAATCGATACTGGCATGAATGAATCACGAAACCGATTTAACGTCGACCTTAACCTTTCGACGGAACACCAAAGTCAACTACTATATTTTGCTATCACCGTAATCTGCAATCTGCATTACCGAGACACGAAAGTGTGTAACCGTTTCTTACTTCCTGATACGTACACGGAAAAAAAAGATTAGCTGCCATAGCTAAAACGTAGTAAAATAGGGACAACTAATATTTTTAGTTGTGATAGCTAAATATTTTGCTACTGTGCCTATTGTATTACGCGTATTGTATTACAGCAAACGGTTTGCTGTCGCACCTAATACAATAGGCACAGTAGCAAAATATTTAGCTATCACAACTAAAAATATTAGTTGTCCCTATTTTACTACGTTTTAGCTATGGCAGCTAATCTTTTTTTTCCGTGTAGATGCTGCGTTATTCCATTTTTTTTTCAATAATCAATAGGCGTCGTCTACCCGACCCCACGTGTATTTGGTAAATCATATCGAGAATTTACGGGGGAAAAAAATTATAGTAGAATTTACGTCAGAGATATGACTCATGGGGATCGTCATCAGCTGTACCAATTGTTCTCTGGCGAGATCGCATGTGAGGGAAGCTTTAAGGGTGCACAGTGTATGCGTACAGGGAGTCGACAGCTGTGGTCGATAACCCACATGGCGCTCTTTGCTCTCGTGGATGTGAGTGCGGAGTTATCGATTTTATCGTGCCATTTCATTAACGAATAGACGAACGGACATTGATTAGAAGGCAGAGCGCTTTATCGCCACCACGGCTGCGTTGACTCATTCTTGCCCTCGCTCAGTCCTGCTATCGGACTGTTCAAGAAAAAGTTGGCAGTAATCAGGATATACTTGAGCGGCTGTTAGGTTTTATGGCGTATAACAATTATGGCTGATGCTTGTCAGCCCGCGTCTTTAGCCATTATTATTTAGCCAATGATAGTTTACTCAAACGACCTACACTGGCCAATGTTTTTTTTTAAACCAACAACACGGAAAAAACAATGTAGCTGCTGTAGCTAAAACTTAGCAAAATAGGGACAGCTAATATTTTAGTTGTGATAGCTCAATATTTTGCTACTGTGCCTATTGCATTAGTGTGCGACAGCAAACGGTTTGCTGTCGTAGCAAAATATTGAGCTATCACAACTAAAATATTAGCTGTCCCTATTTTGCTAAGTTTTAGCTACAGCAGCTAAATGTTTTTTTCCGTGAAGTTACTAGTTATTTTTAAAATAGAAACATTGGCCAGTGTAGGTCGTTTCAATAAACTATCATTGGTTTTAGATTGCTGGCGATAGCAAATCTTTTTGTAAATTATTATTTAGCTTCTATATCGGGAAAAACTGGTGCGATTAAAGAGAATTACGATGATCATACGCGGATAGCTGAAATTATATCATGCGATTTTTTTGCAAACCAGAAATTTAAAAAAACACAAATATGTATGTTTTCTCTTTTTAACGTGAACATTTGCAATTGTCATAACAGATGTATTTTTTTAATTTAAGGTTCTCTGTTTAAATCATTCTTTGCCTCTCTTTTATTTTCTGCAGTTTCTCGCGATGGAAGATTTCATATCTATTTTATGTGTATCGAGTTATTTACGTCAAAAATAGGAAGGACAAAATATTTAAAAAGTAGTTTTCTAATTTTTATCTCGGCTAGGATGATGGAAATAGTCGAATTTTTAATAATTACAAGTAATTTTCTTAGCTAATGCGTAATGATGCAATGATCTCTAAATAAATTAATTAGCTACGTTGATAATAGATCATTCTTACCATATATTTCCTATGATTTCCTTTTTCGTTTTCTATACAAACGGTAAATTATCCACTGTTGATGAATATTTCTTTTAGTAGACCTCCCCTTCCCCCCGCCAGATACAATTTCTCAAAAAATTGAAATTGATCACATACGTGGAAATAATACTTGCTATTTCCGAAAGAGATTATGGCGATGAAATGTATTTATATACTAAAAAAAGAGTGAGATCTGTATCGAGTAGAACAACGTGGTAAAATGTGTTTAGCCTTGCGACGTATCGCTGCATCAATGTACGCGATGCCGAGAATAATTTGTGTAAAAGCGAGAAGAGACTAGACAGACGGGATCGCTGGACAGTTTATACGGCATTCTGTGTGAAGATCGTTTCTAAATATTTGGTACGTTGACACGGTATGCCTTTTCTTATAAGTCAACGGGTTAGAAAATTTTTGATTGCAAGTATGCACATGTCGCAATGAACGTTCTACCTCATATAGGAAATGCAGATGTTAAGCTCGTTGTAACTGCAATCTATGATAGTAGCAGCTGTGTCTTGTATGTACATAAACTACTGTATATAATTCTGTCCTTGTGTTCAGCCTGCCATTCCTAAAAACAACAGCTATCCACGAGACAAGTAATAGAGGGCTCATATCGTTTCACACGTTACGTTATTTTTATGTCAGGTAATGTACACCCGTGTCGAGTATCCCAGTATTGTTAGATTTGCATTTGATAGCGTGTCCAGCTGCGTGTAAACGTGATCGTAAAAATGACGGCGGAAATTATAATAAGCGATAAGGCGCATAGTATTGCGCATTGATATTCGTCGAGATAACCCGGTGGTGCTCTGAATTACAAGATCTCTTGCATAAACATAAAATCCAATTGATGTTTTTTAAATACACTTAGGAATAGGAGAATTGTGACCGTCCCGGTTCGTGGGAAAAATTCTGTCCAATCTTTTATAGTTCTGCAATGAAGCTTAGTGGCGAATAATCGATAAAACACGATTTGGTATTTTCACTACACTACGAGACATTAACGAATACATTGGCACTGATTTCTAACGAAAGACATGTTACAGTGATACAGTTGCAAAATTATCGCGATTTCTTCCAGAATATCTCATTTTGTACTCTCTAAAAATAAATTAGTGAATTATCACTGGAAACAGTGAATAGCCACTGATTTACAGTTATAAGTATACCACTGAAATTTTCAGTAGTATACTTATAACTGCAAATCAGTGGCTATTCACTGTTTCCAGTGATAATTCACTAATTGATTTTTAGAGAGTAGGAAGCTAAAAGAAACAACTGTTGTACGTGTCGCACGCGCGTCGGTCGGGCAACAATGATTTAGTTTCTAATGTTGAATATCAGTATGATGATGATAATAAGCATAAGCCTACGTGTAGAACTTGCGAAGAGAGTTATTGACATTTTCAAATGTCAAGCGGGTCTTCTCGCAATGCGCTCTTTACCATTTGGATTGTAACGAATTATAGGCTTGTACTGTATCGGATGTTGAATGAGAGAGAGAGAGAGAGAGAGAGAGAGAGATCTTGAGAAATATAGATTTTAAGATCGATATATTGCTAAATTTTCGTCGGTACATGAAATATAAACAAACTAAGAGACGATTGCAAAATCAATCGGTGTAATAGAGGACAGTTAATTTCCTACCGCGCCCATGCAAAGCAATCGATAACTTTTAATTGCTCTAAACAATAATTCTTCAAGTCTATAGATTACGAATGGCAGAAAGAAAGACACGATGTGAAAATTTTTCCTCGAATCACCCAACGTAACGACTATTGCTATTCAATTTCATTAGACAATTTAGACTCAGTTCTCGTCTATTTAAATCGTTTCGTTCAATCTAATCGTATTTCTCCTGCACGTCCGATTGCATCAAATATTGAATGGTGATTTGATAGTTTGAAAATGTGGGATAAGCGTATATGTCGTGCATATTAATAAAAGTATATACTGTGATAAATATTATAGATTAATGTATTCATGACGAATTGTTACAGCGAAGAGCCTGAGGCGACGAGGTATATTGGACGATATGAGAGCAAGTTTTGTAAGTGGTACTTTTTTTTTAAATAGTTGTATACACATATATCTATAAATTTCAGTACATGTGGAAAATATCTCTTTTATCGTAATATTTTCTGTGTTTTCGATAACACGGAAACGTATCTAAAGAAGTAATTGTTTCCGAAGACAAAAGAAGAAAATTACAATTAATAAGAATTTTTTCAGAGTACAGCTCTCAAAATTTTTTAATAATCGAAATTGTCGTTTTTTACCTTTTAACTTTTCTTTATACAAAGGAAGATTTTCTCGATCGTACTCGAAAATCGTTAGAATAAAATTAATATACTTAAAATATATACAAACATTACCAATTTAAAAAATATATAAAATACATCTAAAATTATTGTTTCTTGAATGAAGTAGCACAAAGGTATAAAAGCAGAATTGTCGGAAGATGCATATTTAATAATGATATTATTTTCTGTACTTTATTGTACTCTTATTATAAAGCGCGAAAGAAATATATGCATATATTTGTTATTGAATCTCATTTCGTACGACAGGCATTTTTACTACGTTGGTATTGTCGTAATAATAGCAAGTGTCACTGTTACTCCATGGAAAATAAGACATAACAGGAGCTACACGATTAGGGCAGGCTGCTATTATGATGGAAATACGTTTATCTCTAAAGAAATAACAATGATTATCACGAATATTACCTCGCTGAATAAAGTGTTGCCTTACTAAGCATGGCGAGGATGCGAGAAACGCAATATACATATAACGAATATAAGAGGGACTTCGTAGTACAATTTAGAAGTCGTCGATAACATTAGTATACTTTTACGAAGTATTTAATTGCGCGTTTAGTAAGCGAGCACTTTTGCAGGCGAGGCGAATGGCCGATTTGGCATAACGACGAGAAGGGATAGGGATTGTCGAGCCCTTACCGAGATCTCTTTTGCAGGCCGCGAAATATGGTCGCACCGGTCGGAACACGCCGATCAATAAGAAGCGGAAAGGCACATGTCCCGGTAGTTTCTCATGCCATGGCGGATCATAAGATCGACATTGGGCATCTCTGGGTGTCGTCCGACGATGTCGCTCGCCGTCAACGGGCCGAGCCGCCCCCGGTCGGCGCAAATTTCGGCGCGACGTCCGATTAACGTATAAATTCGGCGCGACAAACTCTGCTGCTGTACGCGAGATTTACGTGATCAAGTAACGCTGATGTTAACGATCGGACGGGATCGTGATGATGATAACGACGCGACGACGACGGCGGCGGCGACGGCGACGACGGCGTCGGCGTCGGCGTCGGCGTCGGGACGGAAGCGGGACACGCGACGCAAAAGCCGAGAAAAGTCGGAACACTGGTTTGCCATCGGATAGATCGTCGACCCGATGCGACGCGACGCGACGCAGCGGCTCTGGTTACGCGACGGCGTACTGCGCCGACGTCGAAGCGACGTCGCCGTCGACGTCGACGTCGTCATCGTCGTCAAGGCGACGGCGCGCGCCGGAGCCTTCTCTCCGTGCGCTCGTACTTGCCGAGTCGATCTCTCGAATCGAACGGGCGTGACGAGATATACGCGTATCGAGATGCATAACTAGTAGTGCGCGCCCGCGCGGTACGTCGAGCGGATTTCGAGGGAGATTACGATGCAGCATCATCGTAATGTTAGGTGGAAATTGTGACGACGTTGCCACGAACCGTTTACACAATAAACTTGTGTGTCATAGTTTATTCAGTGAACATTGCCTTTCCTTGCGGCGGTTATTTGCAATGCGTAGAAATATATTGTTGCTCGATTATTACATAGAAATTCTCTGAGGTGTCAAGACATGTGTGTTTTCGTAGCTTTGTCTGTCCCACACAGCACAGAAAGATTGCAGGAAGATTGCAGAAATGTTACATTGCAAGATTGCAATATTGCAGCAACGTTAAAATGTCCGCCCTTAGAGAGATTGCAATGCAACATTATAGCAATGTTGCAGTGCAATATTTTTGGAATAATTTGTTGTTGTACACAAGCAGAGAATTTACTAATTTACGGGTCTTTTTCAATGCATAATAGCAAGCTATTGCGAAGCAACCTAAGGAGGTCATATCGCTTCGCAATAGATGGGGATTGCGAGCAACATCGCAATGATCAAGTACTTAATAATTCGCCCATTACTGGTATCAACAAAAATAACATAAAAAAATTCTCGTAATTAGAAAAATTTTTTAAATAGAAAATATAGTATTTTCATTATTTTTGAAACATTGCTGCAATATTACTATCGAAAGTTTGCAATTTTATATCCCTGCAATGTCTCTGCAAGATTGCAACGTTTCTGCAATGTAATTGCAACCATCTGTGCTGTATGGGATTGTTCACTGTCCATTGTGAGGATTGCAAGAAACAATCGGGGAACAAATAACGTCAACGATACTTAAGGATGTATCGGACCTATCTTCAAAATAGTACAAAGTCGCTAAAAATTTGTAAAGTTGTTCTTTTAGTCTTCCTAATGCACTGCAGAAAAGTAAGAATGCGTCCACTAAACGATTGCTGAGATATAACTATTTCAATTTACACCGATTTACTCTTATGGAAAGAGCCGATCTTCAC
>NW_011967224.1:104304-110021 GCF_000949405.1 Vollenhovia emeryi | reverse complement strand
ACTGCACCGTTTTAAAGAAATAAAATATAACTTGAGATATTCGTGCTGTCGGCGCGAATATTTTAATTTTGAAAATATTTGACGTTACTAAATTTAAATCAGGGTATTTTCACTATCAAAAGTTTAGGCTCATAAGTGAAAAAAAATCGCAAATAATGCAGGAAAGAACATTTGCAAAGTGAAAAGTACCTTTGTAGAAGTACAAATAAGACTCCAACTATCGTTCAAGTTTCTTACGTCTAAATTTACTATAATGCGTTAAGAGTAGATATTCAAGTATTTCCAATTTCATGCACTTTTGTCTAAGACTGTACGTCCAATACATCCTTAATTTAAACAAGCTTTGTTTCTTCACTTTTCATACATTACACAAATAATTTCTAGCCGGTAACTGAGAAACTGCCTGCGTGTAAGACACCTTCACGCGTGTTTGTACTTAGAATTTTTGACTCTAATCAATTTCCGGAATATGTGCTATTGAAATATCGCATGGCGGCTATCGGAGATTCTGATATATCTGGTAACGCGGCACAACATTTATTGTGTCGATACAGCGACATCGTAGCTGTGTAAATAGAGCTTGTTCTTTAAACATACGTTTTACAATAACCCTTCTTTCCCGTCAACGTTCTGCTAAGTTAACGACAAATTCATGAGACGAAAGTTACAAAATTTCGTAAAATCCGTGCGAATATACCAATGCGCCATAACCAGCATCGTTTTGAATCCGAGAGGAAGCACATTAACCTAAGCCTACATTACTTGGAGCAAGTCACAGTGTCTCTAGGTCAGCGGGGCGCGAGTCACATTCCTTACGTAAATGCTGCAAATTCTTCTTCGCCAGTAGGTTAATTTATGGATCTATTATTAGCCTTTATTTGTCAACAATCGCAATCGATTTGTGGGCGAAAAATGTTCCTTGCAAAAAATGCTTTCATTACTTGTGAGACAATTTATAGCTTTTTATAGATTTGTCAAGTGTAAATTGTACGGTATTACGAGTGCAAACATATTAAATGTTTAAATACTATCTCTTGACTATTGGTCTAATAAATAATTTTTATGACGTAATATAATTTATTCAAGCTGACCATAGCTGGGACTAATAAGTTTACAATTAATATAGCAATTAATCGCTCTACTAGACGTTCGACTTCTTCGCAGTTTTTATTATAAAGAAGTTTGCTCTTTATGTACAGTAGGTATATAATTGTATTATATTGTATACATGTAATTTTAAATAAAATTACTAGTTTAATATTATTAAACTATATGTATATATTATATAATAGATAAAATAATTTTTCAACAAGTAATAATTATTTATTGTAAACAGTATGAGTGTATGTTTACCATAACAATCTTTTTATACATATAATTATAAACAATTATAATAACTTAGAATAACATATAATAGTTATAATATGCACCAGTTCTTTATAATTTTATATAGACAACATTTCTGGGCTGCATGCCAATTTTGATAAATTCTTAACAATACAAATTTTTTGTATATTGTACAACAATATATACACGTACATATATAGTATATATGTATCATATACTTATTTTTCTAATACATTTAGCATTTGTTAATATAACAAAAATCCGTATCTAACGTTTTTGAGTCTAATTTTTCGCCATACATTTTTGCCTCTAAAATTGTTAGTCGATTTTTGTGAACGACAGCCAAACAGCGTCTCTTTTCTAAATTTGTGTATTTTCTTACTTTAAAGTTGTATAACTTATCGACTTTCATTTGTATCATATTTCGATGCACGAAACCCTCGATACCTTGAAAACAATTTTGCAAAATTTAACGGCCATATTATATTGTAATTACATAATTATTACCCTTTCTCTCTCGGCTCTTTCATTTTCTGTTAATTCTATAATATATATGTAAATTTACCTGTATACTCATAAACTTGAATAATATCATCGTTTTCTACGAAAACAAGCAGCGTTTCGACAGATCCACCAAGATCTAGAATCAAGAATGATTTGGGCCGACGTGCTTTTATAGTCTGCAAGATCCTGGTTTGTGAAATGTCACTTTTGTACAGCTAGATAACATAATATGGTTAACACATTAAATGCGATCGTATAAACTCACTACGCGTAGATTTGTGGAAAGAAAACATTTTTTGCAATATTATTTTTTACAATAAGTAACAGTTATCGAATAGTAAAACCAGCTACATAATAATAAGACGTAAATGGAAATTCTTTTCAACTCACATATATATAATCTTGGCTGACTCTTTCGTCGTAGTGGATGTACTCTTCTCTTCCATAAATACCTACTTTGACAGTAAATAGGATACCACAATCGAGACAATTGTTTACATAAGTGCTATTTAAAGACCTTTCTTCCAATTTATAAGTTAACGATTGGTTGGCTAGGACAATGAGATCGCTGCTTGAAACAGAATTTAATTTTTCATTCCTGTACGAGACGATATCTTTTAATATATCCGGATTTACATTGTCAGACGCAGATTCGAACTTCTCTCGTATTATTGTTTCAAATTCATCTCGATGCAAATTCATGTCTGTGACATTACCAAGTTCTAGCACATGCTGTGAGAGAAAAGAAGAAAACAATAGAACAAAATTAGTTGAGCTTGTCCTTAAGCAACAGCTATTTATTGTCAGTTTCTTTATCTTCGTTTAATTGAGACAAACGAAACTTGAAACGTTTCAACGCGCGTTACTTTCATTTTGTGTACGTGCGTATGCATTGCAATAAACGTACCATCAATCTATTATCTTCCAGCTTCCATATATTGTTAAGGCTTCTACCGCAGGCGTGTTTTGCGATGGTAAGCAGATATAAAACTCGATTCGATTTGAAAAACATCCATTGGTCAATTAATCCAAAATCAAATACTTCATCGATCACTTGAAAATCAGTTTGAGTATACGACAGAAGTTTTATATGGCAAATATTATAATTCACTAGCATATAATCCACATCGTTTACTTCCACATTACGGATATCGTGAATATCGCCTTCGAATTCCTGAATTTTTAAATAATCAAATGCATTGAATTTATATATCTGATTCATTGTATTGCATTTGAGTATATCTAAGTGAGCTGCGCATATGTTATTCAAATCCTCCTGCGAAAGATCAAATTGTATGTGAAAACCATTTGCGTGTGAGAACAGTGATTTCTTGTAGACAAGAATTAATTGCGAGAGAATCGATATTTCTTTATTTTATTAAGTAGTGCAGTTTTCTTACGTATGTGTCCTCAATAACCTGATCGATTTCAGGATATTCCTTTGTTAGAGCCAATGATATGTCGGTGACATTAACTTGATTCAAAAACTCACTTCCATCAACGTTCTCTTTAAAATGGACATTCCCATGTACCCTCCACTTCCCGGATACAATCTGTTTTGCTTCACCTGTTGTTCTTATTGCTTTTTCTTGCCAATTAATTGAGTCTATTACACCGTTCAAAAGACCCGAAGTTCTAAGACTTTTATCGAGAACAATTGGAGTTTTGGACATAAAGTTTCCTATGCAAACGTCGTGCGAGTGTATTAATTAATAAACATTCTGATTAACAGCGCATATACTAGACATACTTAGATAGCACGTGGAAATCTTATAGTATACATATATCTCTTGTTTCAAACTCGTTCTATTTCATTTATATAGTTTTCGTTAACTTCTTACCAGTTACAGTATCGTTTGTAGTTAAAGAAATAATTTTTGTAGGGTTAAAATTATTGATAAGATGAGCGTTAAAGTCATGGTGTGCATAAATGTTTCCTCCTATCTTTATGTGTCCTGTAATATTCTGATTACCATATATCTACAAGAGAAATCAAGTTAACAACTGCTATCATGATTAACTTACAACCTTATGTTGCGGTATTAATTTTGAAATTATGCATTAGAATAAATGAAATGGGAAATCGCGGCATACAGCGTGAAGTGTTGGAGAAAAGGATTCAAGCATAGCTAAATAATTTATGTTAATTTTTACCAGAATATATCTCCGATGTACTTCACTAGCTAAACGTATCCTCTAAACAGTCTAAACGTTAAAAGATTTTCATTTTAATATATTCTGCTTTTATTATACCATAAAAGTGTCGGAATAGATGTCTTCTAGATCGTAGGTGTTAATACGTCCTGGCGTTTGAATGTTTCTGACAGTAACATTAGTGCAATTAAGTTTATCGATCGTGATAAACTGTCGCGTATTTAACAAAATCAATTGATCCAGTTGTAAGTCATTGACCTGCATGGTTTTTATACTCGTCTGAAAAGTCACATTGTCGAGTGTCATCCGTCCTGAAATAAAAAAACTCTTCGTTACGTGACAAAATTGTCGAGTATGGTCATTATAAAGTTTTTCGATGTGCTATTTGTAGAGTTTTAGGAAACTCGGTTATTATCTATCTGTAAAAATACACACGCTCGCACGCGCAATCAAACAAATATATGTACATTTCTGTAATTACCCGTAAAAACAATTTACCTGAGAAATATTTTGGCATGTTAAGACCGACAACATTCTCCTGCAAGTCTTTTATATCAACTCCCATAATAGTGTTTGATTGCAATCTTGTCTTTACTACAAGATCTTTTTGTAGACGGACGTCTTTTCGGAACGTGACTTTGCTATCGATCGCGAAAGGTTTATCAATGTAAACGACATTTTTGTGAAATCCATGTAAATCTAAATCGTTCAGGCTCCCGTCGATGTTAAATGCGTCATTAAACGTAACTGAATGTTTAAATAATTTCAATCCAAATATTGTGATATCGGTGTCATTCCTAAAGATTACTGTGTCGAGGAAACTGTCCAACGTTGATCCTTCAATTGATCCATTTACATTCAGTTTTGTTATGGATGCAGCTTCAGTGAAGCAAAAATTGCCGCGAAGCACGTAAGAGTTATTTTCAGATAACTCAAAACTATCTGTGAAATCGCTCAAGTATACGGAATTTCCAATCTTGCCAGTTGTATTGAAATTTTTGAAAACCACGACCGAGCCTTAAAAAAAGAAAAGAAAAGGGTTATTTTTTATTACTAAGATTGAGAACGTAAATAAGAAGACGTTAGAAAGAGAAATACACGAGTAAACAATATTACGAATAATTACAATCAATTGGCTTAAAGTAATTTTACAAGTGCAAGTGAATTTTAATCACACACTTAACTACGATTAAGAGCAATAATATAAAGAGCGTAATGTGTGTACGAAGCGCGCATTTAATATACTCGTCTCTCAATTTACGCCAAGTATTAGTTTTGCGTTATTTTTTTACACGATTGAGAATCGCGCAAATGGAGCCAGTAAAAAACAATACGTAGCAAAAAAGGTCATATACTCAGATTTTTATAAATGTGAAAAGTAAACCGCGCAAATCGAGGGATGAGTGTATGCGTATATTTTGTTAATATTAACGTGAAAGGAGAGTAAATGTATTTCTAACAATAAGTAACATTGGTAATAAAAAGATCAGTTGAAAGCGCTGTTATCCTATTATCTATCTGTATAAACAGATCAAAGAATTTAACATGTTTCGTATACAGGATGAGTCTTTCCATATCCGACAAAATTTTTGAGAAGGTAGAACGGATCGAGATGAACGGAAAAGTCCTGTACCATTTTGCAATTTTCGTAATAGTTAACGAGTAATTAATTATTAAAAATCGTTGTCTTAGGCCGGCCTACCGCCCAATTC
>NW_011967224.1:76606-104126 GCF_000949405.1 Vollenhovia emeryi | reverse complement strand
CCGCCCAATTCGAGCGCGTGGCGAGATGTGCGCATAGCAATATCGATCGCCGGGCGGTCACATCTTGCCACGCGCTCGAATTGGGCGGTAGGCCGGCCTAAGACAACGATTTTTAATAATTAATTACTCGTTAACTATTACGAAAATTGCAAAATGGTACAGGACTTTTCCATTCATCTCGATCCGTTCTACCTTCTAAAAAATTTTGTCGGATATGGAAAGACTCACCCTGTATACGAATAGGCAACGTACCATTTATAATAACTGGACCTTTCAGCGTTTGCGTTTCATTTGGATTCAGGATGTCGTTTATAAAATGTCCATTTACAAATTGCGCCCCTAAAGAGTCGCATGTGACATTTCTAAATGTCTTGTGACCTGTGAACGTAATATTTCTCTCGTCTTTCTGAACAGTATCGGCAATAAATTCGGTCAAGTTCAAATTGTTTACGAAGCCAATTACTCGTAAATTTTCGATCGATACGTTTTTATTGAAAGTAACCGTCGCCATATCATCTTCTTTGTAAATGTCAATAATGTCATTGTCATTAATCGAAGACGCCGTTATCATCCCTGTCACTCGTAGAGATCTTATCGCTGCACTTCCGTGAAAAACGTCATCGTAAAGTGATTTTGCGTTTGTTAATGACAGATTCCACGTATTGAGAGGCACTCCATTGATCATTTCTACGTCCAAAGTATCAGTTTCCAAATTGTCAACTATTAAAGCGCCTGTCAGATTCTGCCGCGCATAGAGTGTTAACGCGCGTGTGGCCAAGTCACTGTAGTTGAGTCCGTTGATTGTGTTTGGCAAGACCTCATCGGTCAGTAACGTCGAGACTGTCAAATTCTCGAAATGCACTTGTCGCAAAGTTTTATTAATTTTATCAAGGAACGTGGCCTGCGAAATAGTTTGCCTAATGGTATCAAACGACAAATCATCAACAATGGACGATTTGATAAATAATAATATTTTATTTAGGCAACCAGAAGCGGTATCTTGCTCGTGGGTTATGTAATGCTCCAACTTGTTCATAGTGCCAAGAGTTACATTTTCGAATAAGACATTTGCCGACATCCTCGTCAAATCTGAAATGGATAAATTTACGTTGCTGAAATGAAATTACATTATAATACTTGGCTTACTTTTCATTTCTATTATTATGTAAGGAGAAAGCGAAAAATAATCTTTAAAAGTACTGTTTCTGTTTCCACGACAGATTAGTCATTGCTTTTCATAATATTATAGACAAAATATTTGATTTTTTTTACTTTGGTACTTAACATTCGAATGACGTTTAGAACCTTTTATAAGCTTTAATTACTATACTTACGAGGAAACTGTTGATTACTGTTTAATGTTACGAATTCTGAGAAAAGGTGATGATTAATTCGTCTAGATTGAATTTTTGCGCGAGCGTTTATGTTGACAGCGCTCCAGAATGTTTTATTTCCAATAATTAATGCATCGTTTTCGGTTTTTAATAAAAAATCGTCGAGATCCAACCACGTTTTGGCGTTGATTGAATTTTTGAGTACAATGTCTCCCACAACGGTCAGACTTTCAAAAATAATAGCTGACAAAAGACTGTCGGTTTCGTTAAGCAGACCTTCTGCGCTGCTTACGTTAGTACCCGTTACATTTCCATCGATCTGAAAGTTGAACAGAATAGTGTTCCATTTAATTGTAATATATATACACACGTTTAATGAATCGTACCTGAAAGGCTCCTTCAATTTCCAGATTTTCAAATGTAATTTCTGCGTCAATAACTTTATGTCTGCTGGGAATAATGAAATCGTCGATATTTATCTTGTTTATCGCCGCGATACCTAGCAAATGTTCTACAGACAGGTTGGTGAAGTGCTTTTCGCCAGTAATGTTGGTAGAAAATATCCCACCCGTTGAAACATAATTTTCTGGATATGACAAACCATTCAGAAATGACACGTAAGGTTCTTCAGCGACAAGCTGTTAAAGAAAATTTTCGTACATAAAACGTGAAATAAAAGTGACACATCTGGTGTATGTACGTGTAATGATTTTTCGTAAAGGGAGAAAAGGGTGATAGATATAAGCACTTTTTTAACACTGCATTAGGGACATCCCAATTTCATATGGAAGACCGTGCTTTCGGGAATCACGTAAACCATGCATGAATACGACGTTACTTATTTTCTTACGAGGGCAAAATTGTTTCGTTATCAAGATTGCGTGGGCGCTCTATACAATTCTGTGCTGTGTGATTATATTGCCTTACCCCTTCCACAATTGTCTCTCCAGAAATAATTGTTGATTCATCTTTCCAAACTATACCTTGCATCAGCTCTTCCCAAGTAATGTTATTTACTTTGGAAAAGCTCAGGTGTCCGTCAACCTTTAATCGCTTTAATTTCGACAAGTTTACGTCGCTGTAATTTCTCATTGTAAAATCAAACACTATTTCTCCCAGTGGTATGCCATTTAAAGAGAAAACTGTTAAGTTATCGGCGTCGATTGAGGGAAAAGATTTCTGGCCGTTAATAATGTCGCGATTGGCGATTTGAAGATCGCTCGCTACGGTGGAAGCTGACGCGTTGTTAATAAAGGCGGCGGTTAGATTTTTCACACGTAGAGTACCATTCACTAGAAAATCTCCAGTTAATTCAACAATGTCTGGTAAGAAGATTTTCGCCGAGTTAGTCACGTTTTTCAATTCCGGTAAGATTCGATCGAGCCGCGTCTCTAGTTCCTCTAATTTCTTTAAATTTGACGTCACGTTTATCGATACGTCTTTCATCTCCAAATTGACCGAACCGACTTTGATGGCGTCATAATTTACATGTCTTTCGATTGTGGCGTTTGATACGTTTACTTTCGCAAGATTCCAATATGCTGCTGTCACAGGACTCGCAAGGTAACTTTGATTAAACTGCACTTCAGTCTTATCAAAGATGGCTTCTTGTTTTCGAAACACCTCCTGAAAATTTATACCTTATTTTACAAAACTTTAGAAAAGCAATTCAAGCCGTACACAAAAAATTATATTTTACATATTCTATTATACTATATCTTAAATATTTATTTCAATGTGTGTCAATTATATAAATAAACGAAATATTGCGTGTACGATTACATTTATACATTTAAATACTTATATGAAAATCTTATTAGACACGTTGTACATTTTACCACATAGTCACAATATTATACACAAGAAAGGAATTATATGAGACGTGTAAAGTAAGTAAAGATACATACTTCCAATAAAGCTCGTGTCTTTAGTACACTTTCCGTTTCGTGGTGAATAGGATGCGCCGATTCGCTCAAGGACACTTGTATACGTACAAGCGTGTTCACATGCACGAATCCGATTTTAGGAATGACGACAATTTTTGACAGATTAAAGTTATTTAAGACCTGACTGGACAAAGGCACAACCTTAAACCTCGATCCGTGCCAAGCCAACGCGAGTACGGTTAAATTTTTTAACTCAACTAGCAGCAAGGACTCATCCCGATATGTATCCAGTGGTATTGCGACTATCCGTACGATTGTGGTTGTTTCTGTGGAATAAATGGTTGATTTTTCGTTTGCTCGGAAATGAGCAAATCTTATCGTCTTACCGTCGAAATGCAGACTCGTCTCAGCGTTATTTTGAAAGTCGTCTTCAAAAATGTGAAATAAATGCAGTTCTTCTCCGCCAATTGCCAAATATTTGATGTAACCGCTTTCGAAGCAGGCAAAATGTGTAAGTTTGTTGGACTTGATATCTTTTAATTTCTCAAACTGGCATGATTTATCTTGACTTTTCGATTCATACAGAACTACGCTGTCGACTCCTTGAAAAGCTAGCACGGGACGTCCATAAATTGGACAAACTTGAGTGTTGAACACTTTCGGAACAAATGATCGCCAACACAGCCTGCACGATATAAATATACGCCAAATATTATACTTGTGTTATTTACTTTTACAGACCGCTGGTATAAAACTTGACCTTACAACATACGTCTGAAATATCAGTATAGAAAATTGTAATTGAGAAAAGCGATTTTACTCCCTTTGAAGAGAAAGAACAGAGATGACCTTTTTCGAGGATATTTTTGGAAAATTTAGCACGTCAAGATTGCAAACATAAAAGTTAAAAAGTATTATCATACAATGTTATTCAATAATTTACTTATAATAGGGTGCTATATAGTGCTTCGTTTTAATTGTAAATTTTTTTGCATCTTACATGTATTTTCTCACGATCCTTGCAAAATTTGATTGCAAATCATAGAATGCGTTTATATGTATATTATTATACATTGAGTGAAACGAGCAACATGCATAATCGAATAAACGGAATTACCATATATGGATACGATGATTGCTATGGTCAACATCGAAACCGTAAATTTCAATCAGTGATTGTTCGAGATACGCATTGTGAAGTAACAATAATTCATGTTGAATTTTCCCTCGCACAAATTCCATATCTTGAATTTGCTTCTGCATTTGCCATTTAAAATACAGCATATGTGCATTTCCCGAAATTGCATACCAATACAGAAAACAATCGCGTTGGGATTTAACCAGCAGAAGTGCCATTAGATTGTTCGTACGATTTTCATTAAACGTTGCCTCGACATTCAAGTTGAGAACTTTAAACTGTAATATGTCTCCCTCAGTCGGTATACTTATAACATGTTCGACTGACAAATCGTCCCAGTTAATCTTGTAGAAAAACAATGTTGCATTTTCAGCACAAATAAAATAACTCGCTTCCATTTGCAGACATTGCCAACTGTTTTCTGATATATTAATCTTTTGAGTTATATTATCCAGCGAATGCAATGAAATATTTGTAACAACAACCTCTGAAAATAGAAACACCCTTTCAGATTATTCTAAATTATGATTAATTCGAGATTATTGAGAAACAGCCAAATGTGAAAAAGTCAATAGATATATTTGCATAATGAAACAGGACGTGCGATATTACGTTCTCTTATATCAAAGTGTCTTGCACATTATTACGAGTGTACAATAAAAATACACACGCAAAATGACCTGGAATTTTCCCGCTATTATAAAATTTAATTAAAGTAACCATTTCTTTTTCATTATACGAAATTTATAAAAATTACGCAGCATTTTTGTATTCATTAAATCAATATTAAATTAATTAAGTATTTGATAATAATTCACCTTCTCGATTTCCAGCACCAGTACCGAATTCATACTCTTGCCAAATTATCGATGTCTCTTCGTGATCTCGGGGTCTTCGAAATGATCTACTATTGCCAAGCATTTCGTCCAATGTCTTCGACATTTCGTTTAGATCCTGGCATTTTGCGTTATTTATGAAAATCCATAAAGTAAGGAAGCGTACGGCGAGATCTTTACTCGGTAACATTCTGACAAAGACTGAAACTTAACCGAAATTCACGGTGGCCTGTGAAATTCTCATGACCGCGGTGTCACGTAAATATTTGCGCATTATACACGACTCACAATGTTTTGATTTTCATTGAGCCGACGCTGACATCTAATTTAAATTTCTCCAAAATCAAGCTGAATGAAGACCGAGCTTTTGTTTCTAAATATTATCCGCTGGCCATACTCGCATTATTATCAGTAATATTGTTATAATTTTCGCAATATTTATTATATATTACGTACTTTACGCCTAGGTAACATCTACGTATAAGCACAAAATTTACATTTAATATTATCACTTTATCTTTCTTGAAATTATGTAACATATAGGAAATTAATGATATGAAATATAATTATAACAACCAATTTTTTGTTACAGTATGTAAGTAGTAATTCTAAGATGTAATAATTTATTATAAATGTATTTCAATATTATGCTAATTTTAATTAAAACATGACAATTTATATTTCACACTTTATAGACATGCGTGTATATCTTACACTTAATTTACTGCCTTCTTCTATTTCTAATAATTATATTTTTGCGCGTTAAATTGAAGAGAACAAGTATATACAGAGTATAATTTATGCTATAAATAATTGGTATCAGTAAAATTATTAAAGTGCGTTGTAGTGTGTAGTCGTTGTTAACAGAATTTGTAACAATTTTAAAAGTAAGATTATTTTCTTTAAAAGAGAAACAAATTCTTATTATATTCTTATATATATTCTGTGCGCAACGTAGATATAAGGTGACCATATTTTTCATAAATGTTTATTAAACTACACACATATGGTTACATTTACGCTATTCCTTTATTTACATTAATTTCGCATATTCGCCGTATTTGTTATTAAAGTTACAATATAAACAGCCTTTATACGCTGTACATCAATCGCATTTTCTCATTAACTAATTTCTCGGTAGAAATATTTTCACGTGTCTCGGATGTCTTTAAGTGGCATACACAGATTACTGTGCATTATAAATGATGCCATACTTTCCAATAATCGTACCATAACGTGTATTTGATAATCACGTTTGATTCGAACCAATTTCTTTTTTAGAAAATCGAATTAAACACAAAATTGTAAAAGGCGACGATATTATCAGTCGAGTATGTAATTTTTACGCTGTAATAATTTCAATAAAATCGAGAAGACCGTATATACACATAGATAATGTTATGTACGTAAGACGTTTTTCATTTGTAAGAATAATAAATATTAAAGTATGGTGATTAAATTAGCGTTCTATGAAAACAATTGTATTAAAATTGGTACATTGTTGTAAATTATGGTACGCTGACTGGCAGAAATCTCGTCCTGTCGCCAACCTGTGGCTCGAATCTCAGATTCACTTTTTCACTGTTGTCGTCGCCGACCTCGAGGAAAGTATTCCAGTCGACGAGAAAATACAGACCGTTTCTTCGTTTAGTTGGCAGAACGGGGTCCGGTGCACGAGTGGCACCACCGAAGGATTCTTCCAGTCCCATGAGATTTATGCTCGCAGATGTCGATGACTCCGGAGCTGGTGTCAACGCATCCCGGAAGTTTGAACCGTCCTTCGTGGAATCTGAAGTCACCGGGGCCGCGGTCGTGGTTGTTGTCGTCGTCGTTGTCGTCGTCGTTGTCGTCGCCGTCGCCCCCGTCGTCGCCGTCGTCGTCGCCGCCGTTGTTGTTGAGGAAACTGCAGATTCTGCCGACGAGATCTTTGGTGAATTGGCGTTCGATTTCATTTTCATTCATCTCTTTTTCCACGGCATTCGCGAGCAACTTTCTCATGCTCTCTGATAACGAACGCGACGGTTGCACAGTGATAAAAAAAAAGTGCTATTAAACATTGCGATCAATTTTGCGACTATTGATGCAAACTAGAGGTATTAATTAATTGGAGAAGAAAAATAAAAAACAGACAAAGAGTGAAACGAAAGATAGAGGTGATAGAAAACATAGATGCCATTGAAAGTACCGACTTTTATCATTGAATAATGAATGTAGACGTAAAAATGATAGGAATACTTTAGTTTTAAGAAAAATTGGGAATTGAGGAGGAAGATATTGTATTTAAAGGAATGTCTGCAAAATAGAGAAAGGTAGCAGTTGAGTCGAGAAGAGTAAGAATAAATATTCCAAATTCATTTCAAGACGATGCTAGCACCTGTGAGATCACTCCCCTCCCCCAACTTACATCTCCGCTGCGTTTTCTCTGTATAATTTATTCCCTGTATAACGTAGCATATCTGTTATATTATAGGAGAAGAAACTGTCTCCAAAGAGTAAAGTACATAATAAATTTGCTTATCCGTCACGTGATTGGTAGCGATGATGATGACATCGAGCTACGAACCGGTTCGCGTGCAAGCACATGCATCGGACATTCACATGCAACGTCACATGCAACGCGCGCTGCTTCGAGGACAAGTGCGCAAGATGAAAGTTGCACATCTAGTTGACAGTAACATAAGAGAGGAAAAGTCTGCGTGCAAAAATCCTCTTTGAGGTGCATCAGCCTAGACAAATTGTATGCCAAAAACGTATCAGAATTTATCGTATGTTGCGTCAGTCTGCCGGTCTTACCTTTAAACTTGTGTAAAAGCTGAGATTTTGCAATTTTATTTCGTTCAAATTACAAAAACGATGTTTATTATTTTACCCGATGAAAAAATAATATATTAGAAATTCATTAACAGTTCGCTGTAAGATGTAAAAGTATTGTGTAATTAATATTTTAAGTGTTCAAGTTTCTAGAGTATCTCGAGTATTCTAGATTTGTTGTTAATATATGGATTCTTTGTTTAATTTGTAATACAAAGAACGATATGCGCCCTGCACAGTTAACTGCCGTATGACTGATATCAATTTTGTAATAAAAAAATGTTCCCTGCGCTCTCGCGCGTTCTCGATCTCATAGAATAGTAATATATCAAATGACTAGCTAATATATGCTATTCTGATGACTGTTGGCCGTAATCTAGATCTGCGCGGATTCGCAGACACCCACGGGATACGAAGCGTAAAGTCGAGCAGAAGCGAGAGAGAGAGGACACAGCCAAAGAAACTTATGCCGAGGTAACGTAACAATATGAGAGTATTTAGTAATGGCATCTTCCAGAATTAATGAACATAATCAGGAGGACGTGTAATCTTATCTCCCGTGTTGGTTAACATGCGTCTGATCCTCGCCAGACCCTGAATGATTCGTCCAACCCAGAATTCCGAAGTGCCCAAAACGGATATCATAAATTTCTTTATACCGGTTGGGGCGGCTGGGGGGGCCGACGTGGTATTCGCGAGAGCTCGATCGTCACTGGCAGTGATTTCGACGGTTTCTGCCGGAGGAAGACTCTGTTGTCTTTTTACTTCATTTTTCACGTCTTCGTTGTAAAGTCTAATTATCTCTTCGAGACTTAGCGGATCCGGCCCGTCCTTTAGAGTTTTCGTCGTGGCGAGCAGATCGTCGGCTACCTTTCGCACGTCCGTTGGGCTCGCCTTTCCCTCTTGCACTAATCTGATTTTGTCCAAAAGTTGGTTGATTTTCATTCTCTGCCCCTCGTCCTTGACACGTGCCTCGTGAGGCTTGAACACGTGGATCTTGGTCGTCCTCGTTGGCTCTACGCTCTCCGTCTTTGGCGTCGTTTTCGGTGCCTTGCGCGATATGAGGCCTATATTCTCCAGGATTTGCCTCATGTTATCTGGAACAGCCTCGATCAACGACGGCCGCTCCGTTGACGGCGACATGGCCTTTTTCTGTCTGCTGTCGCTGACGCCAAGCCCGAATCTCGCTAAAAATTCTTTCATATCTTCGTTCTTTATCTTAGACGTTGGCAACGGCTTGAAATTGGTATAAGAGTTTGTATTGGCGGTCGACTTGTGCGTGGGCATTGTGGTCGTTGCTAGATTGGACGTTTGCAAACCGAATCGTTGAAAAATCAGCTGTACGTCAGGTGTTAGATTGTTCATGCCTTTGCCAATCTCCGAGACTGGGCTCTCGAAAGTGTTTTGAGCGGTTATCGATGGCGAATCAGGCACAGCGGCCGACAAGCTGGACGTTGTATAGACTAAGCCGTTACCGTTAGGAATTTGGGACTTCATCTCCAGTTCTTTTTCCTTCTTTTTAAACACGTCTTCCACGTTCGTGGCATTTTCCGGTCGAAGTCCAATCGAGGCAAGCAGCTCCATCACTTCCGGGCGCATTGTCGTCGTTGTCGTAGTGATTCTGCGAAAACCTCCAGAGTTTAGATTATAAGTGGAATTGTATTTTAATCTCTCGGAGAAAGAAGAAGGAGTAGAAGAAGACGGAGAAGAGGAAGGCATTGGCGTTACGTAGATAGGAAACGATTGTTCGGCATTAACGATTGGCATTTCTTCCGATGTTGCGTTCACCTTTGAAACCGTGGGAATGCGATTAATTTTGCTAATCGGCACAGTCGGAGCCACATTTTCTAGTGCTACAGTAGTCGAGGCAGCCGGTTGTTGGTCGCGAATTCTTTTCAAGAGCATATCTTGAAGTTTCGCTAACGTTGTGGTACTTTGCGTCGTTGGCGCGTTATACCGCCATTTGTCAACGGATAAAACATTTTCGTTATATTTTAGAGGACGAGACGTAGCCTCTGGGCCCAAGTTACGCACAGTGTGCGAAACATCCTTTTTCGTCTCTACCGTTTCAGGGGGGACCGTTGTCGCGCTCGTACTGTATACTATATAGACTCCTTTGTCTTTGGTTAGTGACGAACCTTCGAACACTGGTCGCCTAGTGGTAGTTGCCGGTTCCTCGGCGAAGGGTTGGTTGTGCAGACTTTCCAAGTTGAAGCTGAATTTCATCGGCGCTGAATCGAACTTCAACGCCTCCTTTTCAGACACGTTTGAATACGAATCTTTGTGATTTTTATGTTGCGTTTGCACAGATGGGCTTCCTTTCGCTAAGTTTTTCTCCGGAGCGTACGCCACTATAAAATTTTCAAGTGATTGCTTGTCATGTTGCGTCTCTTGCGCAATTGCGTTTGCTTGTAACTTCTTGCTCTTCGTCGTTTCGTAGTTTCCCAGATTGGACGAAGGGTCCGCGATTAATTCAACTATCGGCGGTTTGGTATATAAATCCTTGACGTTCTCCTCCGCGTCGTCTGCGTTGTACGGCAAAACTACCATCAGTGCTTTTTGGTAGATATTTCGCGTTTCCTCGATTGTCTTTTTGTTCTGATATGTCTCGAGATCTTTGGACGTGATGTTGAAGAGAATATCAACAATCTCACGTCTACTGAGCTGTGGCAAAGTAGCATTTTGTTGAATTAATCTCTCGACTTCGTCGATTGTCCGGTTGATCGAGCTCTCGACTTCAGTTCTTGACGGAAAATCATTGCAATGACACAAGCCGATGACGATCAGCATACACATTAGCACAATCTATGAAAACAATAATTATATGAATTAGACAAAAAATATCATTGAGAGAGAGAGAGAGAGAGAGAGAGAGAGAGAGTGTGTGTGTGTGTGTGTGTGTGTGTGTGTGTGTGTGTGTGTGTGTGTGTGTGTGTGTGTGTGTGTCTTTTTGTGTGCGATACTAAAATACATTTTAGATTGTAAAGCAGTCTTTTGTTTGCCAGAAATTAATTAAACACTTTGAACTATAATACATACTATAATAAGAAATTTGTTAATCTATTTTTATTAATTTAAATATATATATATATTTATTATATATTTTTTTTCCTTTTAAAAACTTAATAGATGACATTGAATACACTACGCATTAAATATGTTTAAAAAATAGGTATAAGTGTTCCAAAAATATCTTATTGCAAACGTTTGTAATATCCTCACAGATTTAGGTTACAATGTGCGCGATATATGCGAAGAAATTGTTTTAGAGATGTTATTAATTTATAAGAGTGAGATATGTATTTCATTAATATAAAGCGATGCTTACTCAATTATGTTAAAGAAGTATGTAAGTCCAAGATGTATGTCAACGTTGTTTTCCATATTTATGAGCAAATGTCGCAAAAGAAGCCTTGACTAGAGGATTACTGATGTCAAAGAGATACACTTTGTCAATTCTGTAGCTTTCGTAATATCTATATGCATTATACTCGCGATCCATTTCATTCCTTCAGATATACGAAGTAATGAAATTCATGCCTGATGTAAGAACAGACATCTTTTCTCGATAAAGCTGTTTTTAGATTTGTTCGGAAATATTATATTTATAAATGTAGTGATCTTCTCTGCAAAAATATACAGACTCCACTAGCAATGGTAAGAGGGCATCTTAATTCATTATAAATCGCATTTTTTTTCTAAAGTCTACTCCAGGCAATCTGTAATTTGTATCAGGGAGTAGAATAAAATATTATTTACAATTTTATCATATTATATCATACATAAAGGTATAAAGAGTTGGAACACACGACGAAAAAGAAATGTTTGGTGGTTATGTGTATATGCTCGATACACAGTCGAAAAACAAATGAGATAAGTCTTAGGATAAAAGTTTTTGAACTAATAGCGAAAATTTGGCAGCTAAATCGTTCCATTTTATATTTTGCTACTTACAAATTATATGTAACAAGCAATTGGCAACTTTTGCTATTTTTTTAATATAAAGGGGAAAATGTGACTGCAAAACGGTGAAATTTTTTGTGAAGAAAAATAAAATTTTGGCAAATCTCTATATGAGTTGCGCTTGAGAAATACAGTAATGATTGTATAGAGGCGAAAAATATGCTTAACGAGCGTATAGCAAAAACGTAGCCGGAAAGAGTCAACTTTCACAATCTGATGTCACGCAGTGTTAAAGAATGTGTATTGGTCTTTAAAAGATCTGTAAAAGATTATAATATTTGTGTAAACTTAATAGGCTTAGAAACAGACGTTAATATGTGTAATATAATCGAACGATATGGTTAATAAATATGTATGTAGATTTTATGTATTTTTATTATGATCAATATAAGATGTAAAAAATCAATTAAAAAATTTAATTTTATCAACTATACAGCGTTCATGGTGAATGTTTCGATTGTACTAACTGCCTGTTCCAACATTATTAAAAGATAATGTAAATTAAGAGGCAAATAAATTAAAACATAGCAAGCAATAAGCACTAAGTAATTAAGAACGACGTTTTCTTTTGTTATTTCACGTTAACGTGCTTAACAAACTGACAAGTCGCAACTTGACGTTTATTTCAGTGCGTGAAAAAATTGCGTTTTAACTCGAAATAATTCAACAGCACAAGCTACTTCGAACACTTTGGACACTTTTTCGCATAACGTGGTGATGCACGTGGCGTGGCACAATAATTCGAATAGCACATACGACAGCATGTAACATACGTGCTTGCGTACAGAAATTAATAATACTTAGCACCTTTTCAATGACAGAAAATGCGCCATTTGGTTACAATATTCAAAAACTCACCATTATGCCAACCAATCGTCCGGACACGTAGTCGACAACTGACTGAGCGGCTAAGGCCTACTTTCAAACTCTCTCTCTATCTTACTCACTTGATTCTCCTTAGCTGCTCTGACGCACAAACACGCGTCCATCTGTTCACTTCGCCAGCCAAGTTGAGTATTAAGGTCCACTGAACTTGAAAAGAGCAGCGAGTAAGTAGTTGGACATGTTAGAATCGATATCGATATATTTTCATCCAAGCCAACGTTTGTTGCTGTAAAATATCTACAATATAAAATACCCACATCGCTATTAAATGTATGCGCATAAAGATTATTTTAGTATAAACATTTCTTGATACTAACGAGACTTATCGAAATACCCTAAAAATATCAAAAACAAAATATTAATATGCAAAACTTACACGCGTGTCTGCTTCTCATTGATAGACATTGTTATTAGATACAAGGTTTTACGATTAATTAAAAAATATAAAAAATCGTTTAAATTATAATGTTATTGTAACAAAGAAAGTATGATAAAAGAGAAGACGATACACCTATACATGGATTTCTTCTTCATGATATAAGAGAGAAGAAAGTTTTTTCTTGAACGACAGGAAAATCGGATTATTTGTGTCTGTAATAAAGTGTATAATATATACTTATGTTATATGCATACATGTATGTATATGTATGTGTATTAATACATATATGGAAAATGTATAAATGTGTTGATATGTGCGCAAATTCATGTGGGAAGGCATCATCAGTGATTCTTACACGCTCGTCGCTCGCTCCTCGCCGCTCGCATACCAGATCATAGGCGATATAAACAAGTGAACCAGTTTGAATGCTTGCCGAGTCTTCAGCCCGTTGCTTCCGAGGCCTTTATTTGTTTAAACGTTTATGCTTATTACTCGATATCTTATTGCAACATTGCAAATTTTGCAAAACGGTACATGACTCTTCTTTTCAGTTTAACCCAAACTTATCTATCTTTCGATTATTCGCTTTTACATCCCGCATATCTTGGTCCATTTACAGTTAACACATGTGTATAAGTCGCTCTAATTTTTTTATTTACACTTGCACGTTCGTATGCATATTAAATTTGATTGTACCGACTGTTGGTATTCAAGTTACTACAGCTCGGTACATTATAAAAGCTGCGCTGCAATGTATCGATGTATGGTATTGTAGAACGATATACTGCCCTGCCGTGTTGATTTTACCAAGTTATTTTTATCAATGCAGTAATTAAATATTATTAAAACAATTTTAACAATTTTGTAGTCAAGGACGAAAAGTTTTATACATTTAAAATGTTGTTTCAATACTTTGATGTCGATCGGTTCTTTCTCAAAAGTTTTTCCATATTAATTATAGTATTAATTTATAAACAATTATAAATTGATGACAAATATATAAATATGAATAAAAATACAGAGATTTTAAAACTAAAATTGGAATTCAACTAAGAATTGATCAAAAATACCGTATTAATTTTATTGTGTGGTAATTCTTGGGCTATATTTTTCTTCTAATGCAATTGTAACTAGAGCGTGAGCAAACTCTGGCAACAAAATCAAGTACGATATACATGCTGAGAAAATGTTGTCGACTCATTGATGTTTCTAGTGAAGTTCATTTCGCAATAATAATATATGTATGTATAATTGCACGTCTTTTGTCTTCAATTTCGCTAAAGAAATTTTACAACTGACTTCAACGAGATTAGGAATAAAAAATCCAAATAATTTGCTCTTTCTGGAATGCAATAAAATTTGCAGTTCGACCAGTTCAGTTATTGCTTTGCTTAATGATCTCTGATTGTATATGTAAAATAAACATGATACATTTTCTTATAATTAAGGCGTATTCAGTTATATTTTATTTTTACGTCTATTTGAGTTTTAAGAATCGATATTAACAAATTAACAAGAATTTTATATTTTAATAAAGGTACTCGCGTATTATTTATTTTCATTTTCGCTACTTTTGTACTTCTGTTACTTTTCCAATTAATTATGTAAAATTATTTTTAACATCGTACATTTTTTATGTGACAACGATATTTAGTCAGTATTTTAACTTGGAGACTTAAGCTATTGCGTTAAAAATAGTACTCTTTTTATTCATTATTTTTATATACTTCTTTGTCATTTAGATAAATTATCAATAATTATCTTGTTTTCAAATGTAACGCGCGCGTGTGCGTGTGCGTGTGCGTGTGTGTTTGTGTTTGTATGGATTGTTAGTCGTACAATTATTTTAACTATTTCACAAAATTCCCATGCAAATACGTGTACCTACGTAAATATTTACAACAGATTGTTAGTTGCTAACAGGTCATTTAAAAGATTACTTGCCAAGGGATTATTAATTGAAATATTTTTTAAATAAACCAGCGCATTGTATGCAATGGTTGTTATACAAAAGTTGGCGGATTTGCACCACGCTGACGTCCTTCCTACCACTGCTTTAGCTATATGTGGTGTGTTCAGCAGCGTGTGTGTTAGAGTTGCTGCAATGCGCAACGGTCTCGCCAGATCACAGCGCTTCTACAATCATATATTTAGAAAAGCATTGTTGTAAATATTTTCTGCAGCGTATTGTTGTTCCAGTTACGCGATGACAATATTATCAGAAAATTGATCGATTATCTATTTCCTTGTTTATATGACAAACATGATAGAGTGCAACATTTACATTTGTACACACAATTATTTAATCCCGAGCTCGATAAAATGAAGAAACTTATCGTAAATTTACCGCAATGGATAGGAACGTCGTGAAGGAACTGTAATAATATTTCTACTTACAAATATAAAGGAAAATATATTCTTGCGATAATAAACTGGAATGCAATTATAATATCAAAGGCATAAATATATTTAATAGTATTAAATTTAAAAAACTGATTTACTCAGAACGCGTCTTCTAATTTTGAAGAAAGAAAATTGTAATAACTTTGTTAAAAATCAAGTAATATAAGTACTTAAAATTCATTATTAAAAATCTCTAACAGTAACTAAATCTAAAATCAGTAACAATTGATTTCTTATTCTCATTGATAAAACCCTAAACGCTATTACATGCTCTATAAAGCAGAAAAAATATAAATAATATTTAAATGCCAATGTATTTTATGTTTTGTAGAAAGTTAAATTTTGTTTTATTTAAAAGTTCTTCTCATGAAAATATAAATTTTGTAATTTTCTTGTGTTTTTATGTAATTTTAATTAATGCCGCTAATAGTAATAGTTCATTAATTTTAAAGAGCAAAACGTTTGTCATGTTGTTCTCTGTAGTTTTTAGAAATCGTTTGAGTTGGAGAAACAAATCAAAGTAGGATTTTTAAAAAACCATTATAATTTCAAGTGATTTTAATTGATTAAGTCATAAGAAACAGAAGAACTGGACATTTTAGAACTGGACATACTCGTATATTCTAAATATATTGCTATACAGTGGTAATTTATATACACTTATATCCGTATGTACAAGACATTCAGTTGAATCTCAAATTAATTCGCACTTATTACAATGTACCGTAATTATTACTATTCAATATTTACCATGTGCACATGGCGGATACCATTATGCGAGCAAAGTCTGTTATCAATACCGTTGATTGTCTGCTGTTTATGCTGTTTATGTTCCTTACATCTTCTTTCGAATGCGTATCACGCAAGATATCTCCAAAAATTCTCGTTTCTCCAATAAAATTGGATTAATTGTAAATCAGTTTTTAAAAAATTTATTTAAGACAGGAATATTTATTAAGCATTCTTCTCTCATAATATGTTAATGTTCAATATGTATATTATATTAAATATTTTGGTTGAAAATTTCGTTTTCATAAAACTTGCTCAAGTTTTATTGCAGAATGCGATAACTTACTATTATGTATTTATTGTGTGATTAACAACTTGAATATATAATTTATTGAAAACCCTTATTATTTACGTGATATTTTTGTTAAAAATGAGTCAAAGAATTTGGAGATGTCTTGCATAGAAACGCAATACTCTTAGTCGCCAGGAGGAAACTGAGAGAAGTCTTTCGCATTTCGACTAAGATATCTTATAGCTACATTAACGTCGATGGCAGAATCTGCTCAATGTATCGCTCGTTATTCCGTTTCGTAAGTCCTATAATAGCTCGCCATTTAATACTAATACTCTTCTCTCTTTTGTTATAATTGTTATACTGGTATGATAATACATTTTCTCTCTTTTGCGAAAGAATCCGTATTTTTATTGCATTTGTGAGAAGTACTCTTCATCGTGCTTCTAACAAAATAAGAATCACGGCCGTGTGTTCCTTTTTGCTATAAAACAGTTTTTCTCTTCGTTTCCAACGTCAACAGGAATGGAAGGGGGAAAAATGTTGCGAGAATATTTTGTTTGTGCGTGTGAAAGAAAGAAAAAACGAAAGCAAACATTTAATAAACACGAGGTAATAAATATATGACTTATAAATATACAAATATATATACATATAATAGATAAATAGATAAAAGAATGAAGATTGTTAACAAGAAGATATAATATTTTTCAAGATACGCTGTTACGCCGCTGTTACACTCCGCATTATCTTGCCAGCATTGTATATTGCACTTAGCATAGACATACAATCAACATTAAAGGTGCTGCATCTCAAGATTAGAAAAATCGTATACATACATATACATATATATGTATACATAGATATTAACCTGCAACGCGCACGTTATTGATATTTCTAATATTTGTAGGCATTTCATTCTTTTGAATTATAATAGAAAAATGCGTTGTTTATTTCCAATTTACTTTATTCTAGTAACAACAATGTAAAAATTATAACTGTTTTAGTTTACCGGAAATTCTGATTTGATATAAATTTGAAGTTTAGTAATAACAAAATATTGTACTTTTTGCAAGGAAGATGTCTTCGAGGAAACGAACTGAGACTTAATCTAATTAATGAGGGTTTAGTGGTACACCATTTTCATCTTTGATCGATTGAAAATCAGTTTGAACATTTTACTCAAAACTTTTTTCATGAAAATGTTCACTGTAATATTACTCGAAGAAAACGGAAACAGCGATTTACTAGCTTTTCATATAGCGCAAATCTCCAGGAGATGTTTTTAGAACGTTCTTAAGACATAATTCTAAGAATGTCCTGAAGACATCCCTTGGAAGTTCGCGCTATATAGGTTACTAGAAAATTATCTGTCATGCAGTTTTCTCAGAGAGTAAATATCTATTAAAAACAAATTAACTTTATATTGATCAGAGAGGTAGAAAGCTGAGATGAAAAATTTTAAAGGCGCTCTTTATAATCGTCGAGGTAAAAAAAGAAAAGGGGCAAATTAGGTTATTTATTCTCTCTTCAGCGATACCGATGGAGGAAAATTAAAAATAAAAGAGAAATTATTAGTTAAGGACACGCTCTGCATATGTATGCTGTAACTTGGCTTTTTATGCTTTCTCCACTTCCACCATTTATTCTCTTTTGTTTCTACAAACTTCTCAAGTTATCAAACTTACTTGTCTTACTTCTTGCGAGAATCTCATAAAGATGAAAAGGGGACGACTGGTCCAAAAGTTCTTGGGCAAAAAACTTTGTAAAGAGGAACGAACGCTTTTATCTTTGTCATGTAATCTTATTTTCCCCACATCGGCACTCTAAGTCTTTTCGTTTCATCAACGACGATTGTTATATTAGATAACCAATTTAGAAATTTTACCTTTAACGTTACTGTGCGTACCTTGTATGCGTGCTTGTATTTTTAAATAAAAATATTGCGTTTTTATTCGTTTTCTAAAATCACATTTCACTTTATCGTGGAAAAATTAATTTATCACTTTTCTTTGAAATACGCAATATACCTTTTTTTTATTGCATACAACATATGCTATGTTAGTAAAACTTTTCCTTCGTGTAGGCATTTCAATAAGAATAGCTTCAATATAGACGTACATAACTCTTATTTATTTATACGTATATATGTTCGCAATTTAAAAAGAGAAATGAAAAGAGAAACAAAATATTTATTAACTTAAGAACTTAAAACTCAAGTTCCTTCAATTTTTTCTATAAATCCGTTTCTCTTTCAATCAAGGATTATGAATATTTAAATTTCTCTCATTTAGCAATTTTATATCTAGGTTTCATGTATCAAACTTTGGGTTTTTATTAAGTAAAAACAAATAGGCTTTGAAACAACACAGTTGTTTTCTTGTAAAATGTTAATATTACATATCAGCGTCGTATTACTGTATATCGATATTTAATCTACGAGATTCATTGTATATTTTTAGCGCATAATTCACCAAAGAGAGATTACAAAAGAAGTTAACAGTACATAAATATAAACTAAAAAGTTAATTACAATTATATTATTATTTTTGTTTCTATATTTACAAAGAAAGTCGGAGATCTGTCCATAACCCACCGCTAGCCTATATGACATGAAAAAAATTAAAGGTAAAGGAACATATATTCTCAAACGGGCGTCAGAGTTATTAATACTGATATAAATACTAGCAACAAAAATGTTGTTTAACAAAAATTACGCGTGCATATGTATGCGTATGCGTGCTGCGTGCGCGAGAGCAAAAAATGGTCTTATTAATATATTGATAAAAAGAAGATTATACACACGTTTATACGCACCTAAGTGAGATTAATAATTTGAATGATTTTAACATACGTGAGATTTATAATTTAAGAAAAACAAAGAGAGACGAAAAAGCGGAATAAATTTAATTACAATGCAAAAAGAGATCGCCAGTTACAAAGCATTAAAAGTAAAAAGCATTAAAGCATAAATCTGATTAAATTGAAGCTTGATTATACGTCACGCTTGTGTCAGGTGTACTTCTCCTTTGAACATAATTACGTTGCTATAGTGAACCTTTGAAATAGCGGATTTACAAGATAAAATTCATCGAGATGTATCTATTATACAGCTTAGATTCGCCTTTTCATTACAATATTTCGTTCCATGTATATTGTACAATTGCATTGTCATAATACGCTTTCGTTTTACGTGTGCGTTTACATTTTGTCTTTGATGCAAGTCTTGTTAAATTAATGCTGAAAATTTTCACTTTATTCGCTCATCGAGTGTTCCAAAGAAAGAACTGAACAACTGATATTTTCTGTAAAAATATGTATTTATACAAAGTAACTTCACTTTGTTAAAATTTTGGTAAAATTTAATTGTACAATACATTGCATAAATTTTATTATTTTTATTTAGAAAATTAGTAATGTAGTTTTATTTCAAATTATTTATTTAAACAAGACACCTATACATCTCTCTACGTACGAATTTTAATAATATTTTAAAAGTTTTTATTTATAAATGACATTTCGAACTACTTGATAGATACTCGACTTTTCGTTGCAAAATAAATGCTTCAATCAGAATTTATATTAAAGAACATTCTGCTTTTGATACAAGAATAATTAGTCTTGCAACAATAACGAAAAAAAATAGAAAATAATAAAGTAGTTCTTTAACGTCCATCTTTGTGACTTAAATGAAAACGTTAGATGTATTCTAATTTCGTCTCTGTCGTTTTATCAATAATGAGCATTTATTTCTCGTATGAATAAAATCCAAGATTTTTATAATATATTTCTTCGATTTTTACAAATTTCTACAAAGATGTCATTCGTGCGCGCGCGTGTGCGTGCAAGATAGAGACAGATAGGTAGAGAGAGGGGGAGCGGGGGGGGAGAGAGAGAGAGAGAGAGAGAGAGAGCACATGTGTGATATGGATAAAAGTGTATACTCTTATTTGTTCTATTATTATAATAATTGCAGTGTATAAAGGAAAGAAACAGATAATACAAAGAATAAGTTTTTCGTAATTTATACTTTTTAATTTTTACACATATATGTATGAAATAAAAACTATAATCACAACTAATATATATTAAACATAAAGGATATGATACACTTATGTATATCACATGTAAAAAAATATCTGTAATATTAAATAAACTTTAAAAATGTAATGTCTACGACAAAATTTCAGTTTGAGAAGATTTACAAAGCTCTTAGAAAAAAAAGGTATTTTAAAGAAAATTAGTTATTCGTCAAATTACCTTGCATTAAAAAAAGAGAATAATACCACACTTTCCTTTGTATAGATTTAACAAGAATTTGACGTAAAATTAAGAAATTATATTTTATTAATTAAAAATAATGTGATGTGGCTAAAAAAATGGGATTTGGCAGTCTTCACAGTATAGTATAAAAGAGTCTTTTCAAACAAAGTTAATGTCAATTTTTAATA
Organism: Vollenhovia emeryi; assembly: GCF_000949405.1. Classification (NCBI taxonomy): domain Eukaryota; kingdom Metazoa; phylum Arthropoda; class Insecta; order Hymenoptera; family Formicidae; genus Vollenhovia; species Vollenhovia emeryi. The sequence continues at coordinate 83,019 of NW_011967224.1, read as the reverse complement.
TCAAATAAATTATAAATTTTTGCCAAAAATAAATTAATTAAAGGTCTAAAAAAACATTCGGCCACATGTATGGGACGTTTTCGAAATATAAATGTATAAATATGTATTATTAATTTATGTAAAACAACTTAAAATTATAACTAAACAGTAATATACACATAAATATTATAGAATTAAAATGAAGAAGAAACGAAATATGGATACATACGCGCGCACACATACATATACGCACAAAACATAGCAAAAAGTAAAAACTATATAAATAAAGAAGATTAATACTTTTAATTAGCAGATGTGTGATTTTTATTTACAATTAATTTGTGACTCACTCAACATATTTCTTAGGAATTTTTGCAATGTATTTTACGATGCAGAGGAGAAAACGTTGTTGTTCATTTGTACAAAATATTTGTGCACATTCTCTCGCAACGTGGCGTTGATATGTCTTTATAAAATACTAAATGTGCTTGCAACTGAATTATCTTTGAAATTAAAGTGAATGATATTTTAGATTATATTACATACATATATATATTATATATGTATATATGTATATGTATATGCTTGTATACATGTATAAACAGGCATAATCTGGATTTATTGCTTAGTGATTGCTTCTTTTTCCTGTATTGTCTTCTTTCTTCCTCTCAAACAAGAGCAAAAATCCAAAAGTAATGTAAACAAGTCGAATAAGAATTGATGATACATTACGGCGTTAGCCGACACCACGTGGCAACATAATAGATAAAGAGCTAATGGAACAAAATGTGTTAATTCCTTCTTAACGTTTGCCCATAACGTGTATGTTCCATACGGTCATATTTGATTGTTAATACGCCTTTAGAACTAAGAAATACATTATCAAAACAGAAGAATACTTTTTTTAAATACAATTATTGCATACCTAGTCTTTTTAGTAATTATTTTTCTTACGAAATAATATTACACGAAAAATAATACACGTACACATATTTATAAACTATGTACAAATATGGTGAATATAATTCAACAATTTTTCTAATCTTTATCACAGAAGGAAAGCAATAACGTAATCATATGTACAATAGTATCGTAGCGATCTAAAACTATGTATTGATCGACATAGGCTTTAGAAGTTCTGATATCAGATTATTATCTTTCTGCTCCTTTTCAAAAGTATTATATTTTATGAACGAAAGTAATCGATACATAAATTATCTGAAAATGACTGCAAATCTATAAGATGACGCTTTAAATTATTGTTTGATATAAAATATAATATATGTATAATAATTTAGGAAATAATACGTTAATGTAGATACAAAAAGTTTACAATTGAGTTTTGATCAAATTAGAATAAAAACTCGACAAATTCCATCGTATTAGTACAATGGGCGATTTATACGAAGACGTGACGTTATTGCATTGACACCGTTCTCTTTTCTGGCAAGAAAAGATGCACTCTCCGCGATGATAATTGCATCTTAAGAGCAGTTATCTTTACGAGCGCCATTTAATTTTTTTTTTCAACATTACAACATATCGCCCGTTATTTAACTGAAATAGCGAATACGTTTTTACAGGCCTTACCTCTTGAATATCCGTATTGAATCAGAAATGAGCATTACTTTTTTTTCAACAAATATTATATTTGATATTCAAACATGACGAAGGGAATTTTTTAAGTAACAAAACTATAATGAACACAAAGTATTTCGTTTAATTATATATGTAATCAAAGTGAATTTGTAATTTTAGCATTAACGATCAATGATTTTCATCGCTTGATAAGAGAGTCTAATAGTCCAAGTAAAGTTAGCGTTGTGATTACTCATTTCTAATAAAAAATTAGAACTGCTGAAGTTTACAGTAGCCAAAAATTATTAGTAATAACACTATTGAGCATTCTCTCTCTCTCTCTCTCTCTCTCTCTCTCTCTCTCTCTCTCTCTCTCTCTCATACTAAATATATTAAAAACGATTAGCGTGTTGTATGTATGGCATTATCTAATTGTGCCACGTTTGATTGCAAATGTACAACTGCAACTAAAGATCGATGGAAATATATGAATAAATCGATTGCCAATCATTCAATGTCGCAGTAATCGCTCGCATGTGTTATTACATACATTAAATAGCAGGTTGATGCTAATATTTCATTGCCATCCGACGACCGACGACGACCGACGAGAAAAACAGATGCCAAGTTAGTCGACAATTACTGAAGATTCGTGTTATTATCGATTCTATGTATTCGTATGACTAGATTCTATATATATTCTATATATATAGATCGGTGTTACGAATATCACGGGGACTTAAGTCGACGCTTATCAATGTGATTTTCGCCGAAAACAATCGCAGCTAATAATAAGAAACGAAGGCTACAAATAAACGTACGCTCATTGAATTCGAATAAAGGCTTCGCAAGCATTGCCGTTTCGTTTGCCGTTCTGTAAGGTAAGACCTTTCAATTGCGTCTTCTTCCCCTATCGCTTAACTGATCAAAGGAAATCAACATTCGCGTGTCGTTTGCGCGGTAACGAGAGCCGGATTGTTTCGAAACCGGTATTCCGTTGAAAGAGGATATTATACAAACGAAAAGTACCGAATCTACCTAACTGGAGTAGCGGCGACTTAAATATTCGTAAATTAAATACCATGCGTTATGTTAAATACAATGTGTCCGAATAGTAACTTTCGCAAACGAGAGAATTCTTAAGTAATAAGGAAGTAACTACTTGGAAGTAACTATCAACTTGATTGCCACGACAAGAACGAGAAGAAAAATAACGAAAGTATATACATATTTATATATTTGTAAAAACTAAACGTCACAACGCTCTTTTCTTCAACATCGTCTGATTCGATGACAGCGTTAAGCGGGACTAAATTAATGCCGATATTATCGACACAAAAATTAGACCGTCTCCAATCGTCGCGATATACAAATTCGTTTCCGTGTTTAATATGTATATATATTATTGACACTATAACAATACTGTTTTGTGACTTGTCGTTATACCACTCGCGTAGCCTCTTCTGTACAACAGATGTTGAAACGTGCAAAGATTTTATTCATAACGATTACAGTCCTGAGAAAGAATTTCCCGTCACTTAGAGGACGTTAATTTTGAAGTATCGACGTCGACAAGACGATATTAACGAAATCAATCGTGGAATTGGCAAAAATAGTCTCGCGATTGCGCTGGCTATAATCGAGGGTATTCGTAACTATAGGGTGTCGCGCTAATTAAATTAGCAGCGATTATATTCTTTCGGCGGGTTTTTGTAAATACAGTGCTATAATATATGTACCCACGTACTGCAATCCAGTTTAATTATTATAATCATTGCTCGACTGAAATTTATAAAGCTAATTTACAAATTAACATTTACGTACTTGGAAAACAAGAAACTGTTTAATCTTATTCGAGATTGTAAATCAATTCTAATAGAAGAATGTCCTTCATGATCTTGGTATTCAACATTATTACGCATCTTGGTTATGAGAGACGTACATGACTGTAAGTTAATTGGTGCTGAACCAGAATTAAAAAAGGTAAAATCCAATTTAACTTGTTATGTACACGAGATGAAAGTAATCAAGTAATCTCATATTCATTTAATCGCGATCCAAAAACGCACAGATCGAGTATAAATCATTGATTAGTGCGGATTAACTAATTCTTTAACCGACACCTGGACACATATTTCCGTATCTTTTCCTCCTTCAGTAACACACAATTCCCACACAATTTGTTCTACTTCATTAATGGAGTAAAACTTTATTGAAACTATTATGTAATAACACGCATTATTTAATTTAACAATTTTCTCGAAACAATAATTACGTTAGCTAGAAAAAGAAACAATACTTTAACGATAAGATACAGTTGGGATTGTAAATATGTGTCACTTTAAATAGGATTAATAAATAATAAGTTGTGTGAATTAAAGTAAATGAATATAAATATACCATTATTTTTATATCTATAAATGAGTATTGGTTATAAAAGCGGACGCATTCTCATTTCAATTATTACTATGTGTGTGTACATACACGTGGCATATATTTTTATGTCAATGAGCTATTGTTATCGTCCTGACATACGGGTGCATCTAATTACAAAATGTTCTGCACTTCATAAATAGTCGAGTCAGATTATTTCTAAAAAAAGAAAAACACAGAACGAATTCATTAAAGGAATCACCATAATGTGGCATAACGAAGGAAAGACAGTTCTGTAAAATCGCGAGAATCAGATTAAAAGGAGGCCGTCAAAGGTGGAAAAGAGCTACGTCCTCGACTCTGAAGAAAATACATCAAGAGATTTACAGGACCGACCTCTCTATCGTGGCTCTCCAAAGTTATATTCGTTCGGGTATCATACAAATATTCGCAGAAGCGGTACGTTTCCTTCTCTTGCAAAGTGTTCGGCAAAGTTTGTCGTTCAGTCGGAATCTCCTTCGTTCCTCCGCAGGCACGATTTTATTGATCCTCACGAAGCACGACACACTTTTCATTGGCTATGAAAGCTTACTTAAAAATCTAACTTTGGCAATACGACATAATTTATATATACGTGTATGTCTCGAGTTTTATGCAAGATATATCCGGCATATTCGCGCGTGTTTATTGTGAAAAAAAACGGCGATCTTCTCTCTATCACACCTTCGTTTTCGTCTATTTGGCAAAGTGATGGATAATGTCTTGGCAGGATTGTGTGTGTGTGTCTGTGTGCGTGTGTGCGTGCGTGTGTGTGTGTGTGTGTATTTTGTGCGTATATATGATCAGGTTTAAATAGGCGCACGCGCGAGTGTATATGTGATACGTATGTGACGGTTGTCTACACAAATGTGTATTTTTTTTTGCGCTTGCTTAGAACCTTGGGAACATTGTTTTGTCTCAAAGACTGCTGCCAAACTCACTTGATCTCCGTCGATCAATATGCTTTATGTATGTTTCTGAGTATATGCTCTTGGTGCGATCGTCGTATCTGAAAACAAAATTGAAACAAATTGAGAGCTACTTCTCTGATAAAATTGACATAGTAGGATTCGTTTGTATGCATAATGGTTAGATGATATTCTTATACGTATGTACTGCTTATTGTGAGTTGTGTTAAAGGGAGCTGTTGAAATAATTTTATCTTTCGGTCTTTCTGCTACGCAGAATAAGTAAAAGTTCTCAAAACACTACAATAGCCACCTTATATGTAGCTGACGAAACATTTATTTGCGCATTCTACATGTTTTTAATAATTTTGTGCGCAAAAAAAAATAACAGTATCAAGCAATCGGTCTATTTTATTCGATATAACAATACTGTAAAAAAGTAATATAACTTGGTGAAAAGAGAACTAAGTGCGTCGTAACGTCAGTTGTAAAATATAACAAAGAAATTTCATTTTCCTCGTTTACGTATATTTTGTATCGCAGCTGAACTCCTCAATCTGTGTAAAAAAAGTAGATATATACCAGAGTTAGTCAAACCGACTCAATAGACAGATTATTTGTTAGGTTTTAATCCTCGTTGAATAGAAATCAATGAATTGTCACGTTTTAATATATTATGTTTAATACTAATCGTAAGCTGCGTTGAACAACAATATTTGTTGTGCAATGAATAGGTAATCATTTCGTTTAGATTCTTTTGATTCTCGTATAGTTGTCAGTTCAATCATCATCGCGCATCATCGCGGATGCAGCTCGCGCGAGATACGCAATATATGTAATTGAACAGAATAATGGAGTAATTGGCGCAGGGAATGAAAATGGAGATACATGACGCCATGCATCCACGCAGATTAAATTAGGTTTAACTTATGAGTTTAATGATCGTTTCTAAGAACTGCGAATGTAACGCTTTCGTAATAAATTCGAACTTGTACTAAACGCGACAGAAATGTGTGAAAAATAATACAGCTTCTCTTTAGATTTAATAAAATCAACGTAGCATAGAACGTATAAAACCCAGAATGGCATTTCTATATTCGATTTTGGCAAGGTAAAAAAGTTACGATGCGTTGTTATTAAGAGATTGCTAAAGTCATCTGTTTTACCGACACATTCGAATATAGTTTTTGCGCTGCTGAATCTTTTTATTAGTTTTTACGCCCAAAATAATACCAGGATAAGTTGCGGACCGCATAGCAGAACGTTTTTATACTTGAAACACTCGGGTCAGAAGTCTAATGAGAAAGATATTGGTATTTGAAATTTTCGATTTTTTAGTCGTGAGCAATTTGAATTTGGCTTTATAAAATTACAAAATTCTTCCACGCGATTACAGTACGCGTAAAAACAAAGCGGGGGGTTCACGACTTTATATAAAAAACGAAGAGAAATTAAAAATATCAGCATGTGAAGCCTAACCACAATTACTTATAAAGCGATATTTTTAATTTCTCTTCGTTTTTTATATAAAGTCGT
>NW_011967224.1:59306-75366 GCF_000949405.1 Vollenhovia emeryi | reverse complement strand
AAATTTTGTAATTTTATAAAGCCAAATTCAAATTGCTCACGATTAAAAAATTGAAAATTTCAAATACCAATATCTTTCTCATTAGACTTCTGACCCGAGTGTTTCAAGTATAAAAACGTTCTGCTATGCGGTCCGCAACTTATCCTGGTATTATTTTAGGCGTAAAAACTAATAAAAAGATTCAGCAGCGCAAAAACTATATTCGAATGTGTCGGTAAAACAGATGACTTTAGCATCCTCCTTTGAACGTATCAAGGACAACTTTACTTTACGGAGCGACGTGCATAGCAATATATGGCGAGTAACAAAATTGCGAAAGAAAAATGCGATAAAATGAAATGCATACCTTAATCTGTCAGACCAGATCGTACCTGAGGGATGGCCGACGAAAATCCAGCGCTTCGAGATCCGACGGCTCTCGTCTACAGAGCGAACAGAAAGCGCACTGCAGGGTATTTTTAAACGCTTCTCGAAAGTCGCGATTAAAATACGCATAGATCAATGGATTTAACGCTGAATTCGTGTACCCAATCCAAAATAGAATCGCAATTACGATGTCGGGACACGGACAAGTCTCGCCGCAAAGCGCTGTAATCACGTACCTAACAATTGAATTAATAATTATTTGTCTCTACAATACACACGTGGAAAATACAAGGGCGGAAGATTAATTATCGTCAAATTTCTCGAAAGCAGTGAGAAATGTGAGTGCCAATTTATTCAAACTTAATGTTTATACTTTATATCTCTAATGCAAATTATATAATTTCCGTGAAGAAATAGAATTGATAAACACTTGTGTTTTATCAAATTTTATGTTGGGTAAACCGTTATTGTTCAATTAGATGGTTCAATCGGAAAGAACACATAGAAATCAAATTAGAAACGTTAGATAAATATCTTTTACAATTTTGTGCAAAAAAATCAGAGCTACAAATGGCAAATAATATTGGTTACAAATTGATAAATGTAATTCAGCCACAATTCTCTCTCTCTCTCTCTCTCTCTCTCTCTCTCTCTCTCTCTCTCTCTCTCTCTCTCTCTCTCTCTCTCTCTCTCTCTCGCTCTCTCTCGCTCTCTTTGTCTCTTTCATTTTCTTACTCAATTATCTTCACGTGCCTCTTATCAGAATACACGTGTATGCATGAAATTAAAATATCCAATTTAAAGGAAAAACATTATTATTCTTAACTTTTACAAGCAACTGTGGCAACAACATTTTTTTTGTCATATATGAAAAAATGGACTCTGCTTATTCATACCTTGATAGCCAATACATAACGAATTATCTTTTTCGCAAAGTCGTATCTAGATTTTACATAACGCTTTTTCTGAATAAGCATTTAAACGGAAAATATATTGCATAAAATCGCGATAAAACCATGCGAAAGAGATCAGTTGATAAGTCAATACACAGACACATTGAATAATGTATATGTAGTTGCAAAGTATCCGGACTCTCTCAAAAGTAACTGAAAAAATTTCCAACTTCCTGACTTTTTGTTTTTCTTAAAAACGGAATGGGCAAAATTGTTATGTCACATCTTTGATGCTTTAATCTGATGAAATATCGTCACCGTGCGCGAAATGAAATATTGACGAATCTATTGCCATCTGTGAAAAATTACGGAGAGCAATTACGACCGCTGTGATCGAAAATACATGAAAATGAATAAATTTCGAGCACATTAATACGCAATATTTTACTAAGAGACTTGGACAGAAACACATACCAAAGAAAAAATGGTAACCAGCAAAGGATGAAGGTACCCATAATAATACTCAGCGTTCTTGCAGCTTTGTGTTCTCTCTTCATCTTCATCATATGTTTATCTTTCGTGGGTGTGTGTAAATGCTCGGTGTTGATCTCATTTAAGGTTAAAGTCTTTGACGATCCGGCACTGTTGAGTTCCCCATTTAAATTATTGAGATCCTTACTCGGTCTGTGGCTGAGCAACATGGCGTTGCCCATTCGGTTGTGCATCTGCTTCTCCTGCTTGTTAGCCTCTTTGAATATAGCAAAGTACGTGACCGCCATGATGGTGCACGGTATCCAGAAAGATATGCTCGATGACAGTATAGCGTATATCCTGTTGACCTTAAACTCACAGAGTTCCGGGTGCTCGTTCCTGTGCATGCTGTTCTCCTCCGTGGTGTACCAGCCGCAGAAGATCGGCACGAAGGAAATGATGGCCGGCGACACCCAGCAGGCCAGTAGCATAAACGCCACCACTCGCTTCGTCATGTTGATGGGATACCTAAGCGGCTTGACGATCGCGTAATATCTATCCACCGAGATGCACATCAGATGGAGTATCGAGCTGGTGCTAAAGTAGACGTCTAAGGAATTCCAAACGTCGCACATGAAGTAGCCGAAAAGCCACCTGCCGGTCACCTGGACGCTGGCGTTGAAGGTCATCGCGAACATGGCCACCAGCATATCCGCCAGCGCGAGCGAGACTACGAAATAGTTGGTGATGATTCGTAGTTTTCTGTGCCGCATCACGGACACCATCACCAGCAGATTGCCGAACAGCGCCGTGGTGATGATCGAGCCGAGGATGCAGATCTTGACGATCGCCGAGGGCAGGTCTGACCAGTTGACCACCTCGGTTACGTTCACCTCGGTGTTATTGGCATAAGGATTCTCCTCGGTCGAAGTGACGTCCAGCAGCGGTGTCACGTCGAACGAGGAAATCTCGGCCGGATCAAACGTCGTTTCCGCGGTCATGCTCGCCTAATGGCGAGTTGACGACGGTGTCGTCGTCACCGCACGTCGACCGTCTCTCCTGTCGGTGGTAGAGTTTCAGGAAAGTGACTTTAGGTAACGGAAGTCCCGACTAGCTGACGCAGCTGACAATTGGCGTTCATCTTCAGTCTGGACGGGGCAACGATCGCTTCTCCATCCTTCTGTTCGTGAGATCCTGCGGCCGGCGTAATCGACGAGTCTCACCAAGTGTAGGTAAAGAGGCTTATTTGAAAGGAACATGAAGCTTGCAACAGAACTTTGACGATGCTGTCATACATATACATTCTTCAGAATCTGTAAATGAAACACAGAAAAACCCTCTTGAGAAAATCCAGACATTCTTTCACGCTTGAAATCTGCTATCGCAGTCAAACTAATGTGTATCTACTTGAAACATATTTATTAAATTATTAAATATTTCTCTCTGTTATAGATACGGTAATTATTTTCTAACTGAAGATTATGATATTACGAATATGTTTGATAAATTCAGCACTGCAAAATCGAGGAGTAATCTGGATTCGTTTCTATAAATTTACTTGTATATAATTATTTATGTAACATAAAATAACATAAAAGGAACTAAGTAATTTTTCACGCAGGAGAAGATTCAATAACTGGTATTGCATGTGAGAAAATAGAAAATAAATAGAAAATTATCGGAAATAATGCGTAAGAAAGAGTTTACCAAGTTTGCATTTTAATAATTTCTCGTTCAAGAAATGTAATGACGTAATTTGCAATAAATTCTTCAGTGGCAATTAGGTGCAACACAAATTAAAGGACTTTACGAGAAAAGAAACGGCAACCAAGCGCATAACTTAAGCTGTACTTCAGATTGACGATTTATTATTTAAAATGATCTCTCAAAACAACGAGAAAGAATTATATATATGAGAATATTAAATGCTATTCAATTACACGCGCACACGCGCGCGCGCGCGCGCGTGCACAAATAGGTATACACTTATAAATTTATCGATTAAAAATTTAAATCCTACATCTCGATAGGTTTTCGCAATCCTTTTTATTTATTCTCTAGATGGTCTGCTCAGTTTGCGCACAATTGTGATGTAAATCATAGATATCGTATACAACATAAATAAACATTAGATGTAATAGACGATTCACATGCGAGCCTTCGGCATATAGACTCTTCGATTGCTGTATTCCTTCCAGATTCGCATATCAACTGGTACGGCAGTTTTCCATTCGTTTCTACTTAAAATGAGGACACGTCGGAAGAGAGCTGGCAACCTTCAATAGAACGTCCTCTCTCTCCTCTCTCTCTCTCTCTCCTCTTCCCCTGTTTCTTTTTCCCTCCCCTACATCTTTCTCGGTTACTGTTCTTCTTTCTTTTCCCTCTTTGCATCTTTCTGTCTCTTTCCCCGACATAGTAGTCATGTGGCGACAGTGCTGTGTCAAGTGCACTCTCGTTGAGCCCATGTAATTTATGATCCGCTATTTTTGCGGTATATTTAGGTCAATTATTCCAGCAGTAGCGTCGGTCGGCCGTGAAGAAGACCGAGAGAAACGCTGCCACTCAACCACTCAAAGATGCAATTTTTATTCTTGAAACAAACTAATACCGCACCGACATTATGCTAATATTGTCGAAATCAAGAACGCGATGAAAGAAGTAGACCGAGTTAATGGAGAAAAAAAATTATTACACACCATTAATCGCACGTAATACCCAATTTATGAGGAATGGAGTTATTTGGAGTTAAACCGAGTAGCAATGTTTCATTAACGCGCCAATAATGGTTCGATTTCAATTTTCATCTAACTCTCAGCGGTGATATTTTTCGCAATTGCACGATTACTGCGGAGAAATTTTTCGGCAATGGACAAAATTGCTCCGCGTCATCTAATCGCCTTGCTTTAATATAAACATCCATGATACGAGCAATGAATACTTAAAACTTTCCGGTTGCAAATTTAATTGGACGAATTTCGTTTATATACGTGTGCACATGTGATCGCAGTAATATAAATTGATTTAGACAATTATACGATGGCTTAATTGTGAACGTAAAAAAAGTAAACGCATATACATACATGAATAACGTATTGCCGTAAACGTTGTTATTAAATGGAAATTTAGATATACGCAGTGCACCGCGACAAACGAATGTAATATATTAATGAAAATCAACAGGTGGCACGCAAAAGTGTAATTAAGAGAATCAAATTTTACTTCAATATTAATTTATATTCTCTTCTTGTGTATACATCTATCGATATCATATTCATGCATCTTTCTTCAACTGTCAATTGTATTTTTCGTACAACGAGAGATAGAGAAGCGTAAGATTGGCAAGATTTAAAGACGAAATGTTACAGGATAAAAGATTATATTGTGATATAAATTAATTAATTAATTAAATTGTTATTAAATCTCTCTCTCTCTCTCTCTCTCATCATATGACGTATAGATGGATGTAACAGCAATGGCGTGTACTACAATCATCTTATCAAGAAATTAGAAAAACCGTTGGTGAATATTGTTGCACCTGCTGCTTGTAGAAACGTTACAGTCATTTGATGCTATTCCACTATTGATACAAGCAGCGAAAACGATTTCTATTCTTCAGTGCCTTTGATAAAATTATTTATATATCTAATATATATGAATACTTGTGAGAAAGATCGGAACGCACATCTCGTTTATGCGGCAGAGAATCGCATCACGTAACAATGCCGGGCATGTAAATCGCATGCAGGCGTCTATTGAATATAAGTAGAATTCTCGACGCTAAGGCTGGCCAAGGGCAGACCTCACAGAATTCGAAAGCTCAATGATGAGTCTCGGCCTCGTATCTTACTGTTCTCAGTATAATGAGAATTTCTCGCATTTTCGAGCGTTTGTATCGGTACCGATGTCATTTCGTATAATCGACCGTAATACTTTGTCGAAACTTTATAAAATTAATAAACTTGTATTATATGAATACTTTGTCGGCAGGTTGTATTAGTAAAACGCCTAAATGTATTAGTAATAGTTTACAGAATGCTTATTCAACAAGTATAGTATACGCTGGAATAGTTTGCACAGGTAAATTGCCTGAATAAGTTAATAAGCCCAAAAAATTCTTAAATTATAAGAAGATTTATATTAAATATTTTTATCACCTATCATAACCTTTTTTTCATATATTGCCTACATCGTAATTTAATTTACGATACATTAATAATTTAATTAATTAAAACATTGAGATATTAAGTCCTACCGAATTTTCTTGCCATCTACTAACATTCTGCATGCTTGTACTCGGTTCCAAATAGCCAAATAGAGCACGGTAAATTGCTCATTAGTTTCATCCACGATAATTATGATCATTTCAATGCTTTGAGCCTACGAGCTCTTTCGAATGTCATTTCTCTTGAGTGAAAGATACTCATTTAAAATTTTTTGAATAACTTATGTAATCATAATTGTTTTTATAATGTTTTATCTTCAAATAACGTCAAGTTTTCAGTATTTTTGATAAAATTATATATATGTGTGTGTGTGTGTGTGTGTGTGTGTGTGTATGAATAGTTATGAGAAAGATATACCATACTTTACCTAATTTAAAAAAGCTTGGGACTCTCTGTCCACAAAGAAATCTTGCTTGTCACAAAATGTTACCTGTCGAAAAATTTCGTTGTTGACTTTTTCCTTTATTTTTTAAGCAGGTACAAGTAGTATCACGATTTTCGCCATTTGTCAGGGGAACCGCCGAGGGATACGTAGGCTTAATACGCGATTCTCATCGCGTACGCCGAAACCCTCCCGAAACGTGAATAGCATTCATAAGTCATCCAACAATATAAAAATTGCCATTTTAGTTCAGCAATTTCCTTCCACTGGTCCCCCCCCCCCCCGCATATTCTGTCATTTTAGCGAAAATAACAACTTGATTTACCTGATTTTGGTAACATGCACAGAAAAATGCGGATTGACGACTTTCGAACTTGTTCAGATTTTATTCTCAATAACATTGAATATATGAGGAGTCTTCATTTAATCCATTCTTTTTCACATACACACGCGCGCGCACAAACATACATTTTAGTTGCATTTTTAGTATGTTATTTTCATATCATTTACTTTTTACTTCGTCTCTTACTGTTACTTGCACTTTTTGAAGATTTTTATGTAAATGACGTAATCTTATTATTTTTATAATACCTTTTCCAAAAGGGATAAAACACAACGATACTTCAGTGTTCTATTGCATTTGAAAGGCGATTATAAATAAAACTTTTAGAAATCTCCTAAATCTCTTTTATTTTATGATATTCTCAATAATAAAATATCTTGTAAGGAAGAAGAAGGGGATTTTTAGTAGGCAATACGAAAGCAATCATATCGTTCCATCGTATTCACTAATTCCATCGTTTTTTCTTTCAGCCATAATTTAACTTTAACAATCTTGAATATTTACACAATGTATTTAATGTAAATCTTATCTTTACAAGTTAAAAGATATATAGAAAAATAATAAATATCATAATGCATGTATACACATATACATATTATATTTTTATATATTTTTCAGTACATATAATTTATACAAATGGATTTTAAAGAGAAATTGTACATTGTGGATAAATATAGTAAAAAGTGCTTTCTGAAATGTAAAGTTTTATAAAACTTTATTAAATGTATATCGTATGATTAAAATGCGAGTTTGTAGCTCGTAAACAGATTATTATGTCCATCATTATTGATGCAAAATGTTTTCTTAAAACACTACTTTCCTTATCTGCAGTCACTTAACATTTTTTACAAGATAAGACGTCGGTGTCATTATACATTTATGCAAAATACGTCCACCAAACAGGAATTCTTAGTAAAATTTCATGGAAACTTGTCATTGTTAAAAATGCATTAAATAAAGGTATATACACTCAAAAGGGTTAATGTATTCTTTTAGAAAACACGTATTTTGTAAGACTGCAAATAGCTCACTAAAAATAAGGCCCGTTTATTATTGAAACTTGCGATTATGTTTATGTTCTACAATATATTGTGCCATATCTGTAGACATTCGGAAATTCGTAATAGAACATTGTCTTTCCCTTTTGCTTGTATATTCAACGCGTCCAGTTAGAACGAAGCTCATATTAGATTGTCTCATAAGTTTCTTTCGTTATTTAAAAAAAATGTTATCTTACCAAATTTACAAAACGGCCAAGTTTCATTGTAATATAAAATATATATCCCATTCTGTTCAATAATCTTCGTTCATCTCTCCTGAAGCTTTATCACGCCTTTCTTCTGGAACATTTTCTTATTTACAAATTAATAAAATTGGTATGGCTCGTATGCGATAAACACAAATTTGAAGGAATAAAGGACTAAGAGCCGTGACCGGGTATTAGTGTCTAAATATTTTATTCTAAATTTATTGCGAAAAAAATATCACCTCAGCCAGGGTATGAACCTGGACCTCCCTCTCGCTAGCAACCCTGGCTGAGGTGATATTTTTTCGCAATAAATTTAGAATTAAATATTTAGACACTAACACTCCGTCACGGCTCTTAGTCCGTTATTCCCTCACATTTTTTATTTACTGGCAAAAATTCATCGTGGCAATTCTTTTATATCACTCATTTTCGCTAATTTACTTTTAACGAAGGGAATTTTTTAATGAAAGGAACAGATAGTCGGACGGTGAGTAGAAAACATAGCCTGGTAACTGTTCAGAAACTGATAAACAGACAAGATGTTATTTTCCATCATGGCTACGTCAGGCTACGCGTATCTTTGTTTGATTGGGATGTTTTGCCTCTGCATTCTCTGGACCTTGCTCCGTTCGATTATTATCTGTTCCTTTTGCTAAAAAATTCCCTCCGCCAAGCAAAATTTGCCAATATGAATAATATCAAAAAATCACCTCGATGAGTATTTTACTGGTAAAATTAACGTTCTGGGAAACGAAACATTATGCTCTGCCTCTGGAGAGGTGGAAGAGGATTATTGAACAGAGTGGGACATACGTATTACGATAAAATTTGCCGTTTTGAAAATGTCGTACGGAAAAATATTAGAAAAAGAAGCGGAAGAAACTTGTGGGGTTTATCTAATAGTTACAGTCGTTGTCTTTTTGCAGACATGATAAAAGAAAGATCGGTTTGGTGATAGTCAGGCATTTGCAATTGCAGTGCACTCTAATAGCATTACAAAAGTTAAATTAAAAGAAATATTATTATAGCAATCACAAAAGCTGAAACTAGTTTATTTTTCAATTCCACTTCTCAACTCCGTTTACAAAAACACTGTGCCGTTTTTATATTATAATTCTTGACGTCATATCATAAAGAATATGGAAATATTATAATTGTTAATTTTTCAGTCATTTCTTATAACGAAACTCAGAAAGCCATGTAAGAATTAATACGTGTACGTTTGTGTGTGTGTGTGTGTGTGTGTGTGTGTGTGTGTTTGTATATGCAGGTATGTTAGATATATCAAGCAATAAAGTAGCTTTTAATATGCTTGAATACTGCGTAAATGACCAACATTTTGATATAGAACATAGACTACGAACACGTCAAGATAAAATCTCTTTTGTTATTTATTGCTATTGTACGAGGTTAAAAATTTATTATTTATTTCGCGAAAAATTTTACGATTAGGTAACACGAAGGCTAAAGAAATATTTTAGTCCCTTCGTAGATCTTTGTCTTTAAGGTTTCCACAATGCAACGGAGGACAACGTACGCCGCTGCTCTTCCATCGAGTAATTCTAATGTATAATTTTATCGGGCGCGCTTACTTAGAGCGGGCCGAGCTTGCGTTTCCGTAAATAATACAGCTTGTTGTTGCGACACTGACCTTCGATCGAGAAGCTAGGATTGTCGTGATTCTACATTGAGTGCGCTGCCAATTCATGCCAAAGACCACTGACGGGTCTGGCTTCCGCACTGGCTTGGCTACACGCTTGGCAGCGGGTGTGCGTCTGTGTGTGTGTGACGTTTGGGTGCCGTGTGTTTCATGTGAGAAATTTGGTTACGGACGTAGCTTTCTTCCGTTAGTGATCGTCTAGCTGAAATTTTCCACGGATGTGCACTTCGTGAAATCGTCAGGTCATCGATAAAGCGTATAGAACGGCGGCAAATCGATGCTCGCCTAACACAAACCTCGAAGTGTGCCAAATGTCCAAGCTTCATTATCCGCTACAGCTAGTTTTTGTTTCCGTCCTACTTTACGTTATGTAACATACGACGGCTATACATATATCGTTATGGATGCTCGTTTCGTGTTCAAAACTTTATTGTTAAACAAACACTTTAATAAAGAACGAAAGTCAACAAGAACACTTAAAATATGATTAACGTCAGGACCTTATTACATATTTGTGTTTATTTATTTTGCAAGAATTTTAATTATTAATACGCAGAAAGATCAAATCCAAATTGAAGAGAAGCTTATATTAAGACTAAAGTGATGTGGTTCGAAATGTCTTATACATACATAGTAGATGATGACCAACCAAAAATTATTTATTAGAGCGCGATGCTCGACATGAAGATACATTTCGTATAAATATAAAATTAACTCTGTTTAATACAAAATATTAAATACAACCCGTTTATTATAAAAGTTTAAAAGTATAATACAAAAGTGTCAAAATTCAAATTTTCCTTTCGACTAGAAAATGTATTCTAATTTTTTTCATTATTCTAAGCTCAATACGATTAATGAAACGCGTGACACGGTTAGCAAATAGACAGAGAGAGAGAGAGAGAGAGAGAGAGAGAGAGAGAGAGAGAGAGAGAGAGAGAGAGAGAGGAGGTTATTATTGGAAAACTAAATTCTAAAGTTTTGTAGTTACAAAGTTCGCAAGATTGCTTAACGATAGATTGCATTCGCAGTCACGGTCTTCGTCTTCGATAAAGAGAATTATCGGGGAAATGTCTTACAAAGATGTTGAGTAAAATTTCTTCTGCGATTAAAATTACCGATAAACGAACGCTCTGTGATATGACGTCCTTTGCACGATTAAATTGCAATTTGTGCAATTAAATTTCGTGGTATTAGATATGGTCGTCCAGATAATTATTTTGATGTCTTACCTCGGGTACAACACGTACAACATGTACCGCATTGCATTATAATAAATAATTGCATCTTCGTCTTCTTATTGCCATATAGCTTCTCGTTTCTCCCATTCTTTCGATTAATAATTCCATTGCGTTATATAATAGTATTTTG
The DNA here is from genome assembly GCF_000949405.1 of Vollenhovia emeryi. Taxonomy (NCBI): domain Eukaryota; kingdom Metazoa; phylum Arthropoda; class Insecta; order Hymenoptera; family Formicidae; genus Vollenhovia; species Vollenhovia emeryi. The sequence continues at coordinate 64,408 of NW_011967224.1, read as the reverse complement.
TTGTTCGCTTTGTCTTCTATCGTTCAAATTTATTCCCATTCGTGACAAACTCTGCTTGTATTGCGGAAGATACTTTATTTTGCTGAACTTTGCGTACTTTGAAAATTGATAATAGATTGCAGCTTCGATGTTATATTATAATGGTGGAAATATTAGCGGAGAACTATAAGCCATGCACAGAGTAGTTAAACATGTAATTTCCAATAATTTGTTGATTTCCCCCGCGGCTGTCCGGACTGTTCCTCTCGATTGTGTTAACGCGAATTTTATCAACTGATATTTTATATAAACCCAGTGGTACAACTAAAAAGCGGGTGATTTCTCAGAAAAGGTTAAAGCAAAATTATTCTTACAAGCCGTTATTTAAAAAATCTTAAAACATCAGCACACGAAAACATTATCATTTTTTCATATAATTTCTGTGTAATCAGTTTTCTTATGGGAGACATCGTGCTATCAAAATAATATGAACGATACACCGTGGACATAACTTGAAAGATATATTCAACGTGTAAAAGCAATAAAAATGATTTGGATATATAAAGCTTGATTTCTGTATTTTAGTGTCATTACAGTATATGTAGTTATATATTAAATGGCGTAACTAACTTTTCGTGTGCCCTGTCCAAGATTTTATTTTCGGACTCCTCAATTTTTTGGGGAAAAATACAATAAAACAAATATGATACTGTGAATAAATTGTTGCGTCGCGAGATCGAGCAATCACTATACCGTTCAATAACGCAAATTCAAAGTTGAAGAATTTGAAAATTTGAGAAATGTAAAATTTTGAAATGCTAAATTTTTTGTTGCTTCCATTTTGGGGCCCTTTTACGTCTTGGACCTTGCGCCTGTGCACCTGTTGCACGTGCCTAGTTACGGTACTGTGTTAAATATCGGCTTACTTTGAAAAAACTCAAGGCAAGAATATCAAAGTGATATTTTTCGGCTGAATATTTTCGAAGCTCAAAACTTATTGTCATCGATTTCTTGTTTGAATGTTTTTTATATGATCTGATTTTGTTAACGATTTGTTTAACATGTTGGCAAAGTATGTACACAGTGTCGCATAAATTTTAAATAAACTGATAAATAATATTGTACTATAAGAGGATTAAAAATTTAGCGATTTTTATACGGCTACGTATAATGAGAGAATAAAATCGAATACCGTAGTAGTTTAATTTGTAACGGAAATTTTAGCCTGAAAACAATTGAAAATAAAAATAAAGTTAAATGGAATTGATGTTTATACATACAAATATCTTTTTGTTATTCTACAATCAAAATTGTATTACACTAAAATTGCACATAAGGTTATATATCACGTATATCAAATATCATACTAGCACAAATACCATAGACATTTATAAACGCACGTGTGCGCGCGCCCGCGCGCACCTACTCATGTAAAATAAAAAGTATTGATGAAAATAAATTTATTTCAACTATCCATAGCAATAAGTCACGTACGGTGTGTACGAACGACGGTCGAAATAAAATAACGCAATATTATAACGTAAATCTACTTAGCCAATATTGATTTACAACGTGAGTCATTTACATATGTCGTATATAAATAAATAAAGTTTCAATGTATACTCGTTAGCTAAATTTAGATGTTCAAAAATAAGCATTAGTGCCTGACATAATGCCTCAATGTAATATTGGTTTGAATTCGACATTGAAGTCAATTTTTAAGCATTGACACAAATTGTGTACAAAAATTTTGATAGTTGCAATAATGAAAAATTCAATGCACACTCATATTTCATTTTAGTAACACTAGTAGTGATTATGTGAAATGTTTATGTAAAATTCCAGTAAATTAAGGTGTATGAACAACGAAGTTTAAACCTGACATCTCGAGTTACAAACGCGCATTTTAATTATGTAACAGTTATTTGTCAAATTACAAAATTCTAAGTACACATTTACGTTTCATAATCGATAAACATCCGATAGAAATATCCGTCAAGCATTCGTTGTAAAGCGCACCGCATGTATGGGTTTTCGATGAATCATTCAGCGATTAATTGAAAAGCCGCAGATCGCGTAGAAAATTGCAACCATCTACTTGCAACAAGCATCAGAAAGTTTATTAATTAGCAACGTAGAAAAAATTTATTTAAAAAGTATTGATAAATCTTAACGGTACGACAAGCACGACAGAATTCGGTTCTGTATTTATTGCTTTTCAAACTTGCAAATGTTTTATATACAATCGAAAAGGTATCCTATATTTTTTTAATATTATACTTTATTATTATTGTTTTACACGCCATATTTTGTATCTATTGTAATTCCATTTCCCAATCGCTTATTCTTATGTCTACCACACACATGTATGTGTATCCAAAGTTAGTGTAATAAATTTGGGAAATATTTCAATGCAAAAATTAAGTTAACGTTGCACTGTTAGAAAGTGCTTTCTAATTACATTCATTATAGCAATCGTTATATCGTAATGATCATTGTTTAATTTTGAGTGCACTCTGTTTGTGTCTGTGCGTAATGAAAAAAAAAGAGTAAATTAAAACTATACTCTCTATTTCTTTATATTTTACAAAATTCTTGCCTTCCTTCTAGCCTTTCATCTTTCTTGCCTAAATTTTCTCTCTTCTTTTCCCCATGTCATCCTCTCAAAACCATCTCTCTATCGATTACCTACGTTTCGCTATCCGTGATTTGATTTTTAATGTCGTATGCATATATGGTTTAAGTATGGCGCGCGCGTACATATACATATGCGTATGCACGCGCGCGCGCGCGCGCGTGTGTGTGTGTGTGTATGTATGGGTGTGTAGAATCAGATATTATAATTCATTATATAGCGTAGTTACGTAGAGACACGCGCGTGCAGACACGTTTTCTACAAAACTGCAATAATTAAAACATGCTGGAATTGGAAAATCTAGTTACATGCGTCCTCATCCAGTAGCTGCAATGCAGGTCGCGCGCGTCGTAGGGCAGCGATCGATTTAACGAGCGTGGGTACTGAGGTACGTGGTGCTTAATACCCTTGAATGCAAAATTTGTAATTCGACCTTCGCGCTGACGGGCTCTCAAAATAGATAATCGAATGCGCCTGTTTATTTTCGGTCGTTCTTAATTATATAAATAGAATGTCATTACTCGATCCAAGGGAAGCGACTCGCGGAGAGATATGCACATGTTTCGCATTAGAATATCATCTCGCCTGTGCGTAAACGTACCGTATTATTATATTGTGTCATCGCGATAAAATAAAATGCAAAGGGAAAGGAATCTCGCGACAAAATGCCCGAAGACCTTTCGTTAAAGGAATTTTTTTCTCTCTCAACATACATAAAATGTACATACAAATATTTTAAAAGAATCTTTTAAATACCTTGTATTTAAATACGTATACTTCGAGGCATCCTTATAGTTTCAGATCTGTACCTTAGCTAAATAATTGTTTTCACATTTTCATGGCCACTTTTACATAAAGTCACTCATAACTTTTAATAACAGCATTATATTTACCATAATTTTTCCGTTTCGTCATTTTACGTACAAGCACCTACAATTAGTTCTGCGATAGCATACTTATTCGAGAAAGATAGCCTCTCTGCTTTGTTTCCCTCCCGTCGTAGGAAAACACGTTCCAAAGTATGTAAGTGCTCGCGATTTTGTGAGTTATCCGTAGACGAAAGAGAGATCGAACGCGAGAGATTGTTGTATAAACAATTGCAAATTACATGGGGCAGAAACACCTTGAAAACACAGGACTCGTGAGGTTCGAGATAATAAGTGCCGCCGCCGCCGCGCGGAATGTTGAATATTTTCGAGCGCTCGCGCGTATGAACACTGAGGTAGAAACCTTGAGACGTTGCAATTGAATAACGCCACGTTGGTTACGCAAGAGACCGTCGCATCGACGGTAAGATTGCTGTAGCGAAGAATGCGTTATGCCATGCCTCACGTTTGTTTCCATACTGTTACAATCAGAACAGTGGCCGAGATCGGCACTGATTGCGAGACGCGCTATACATCGGCGTTTCGTTTTTCACCGTTGTACTCGATCGCAATTGTTTTCCACGCTGTATTACTTTATCACACAGTGGACATTCAAACTGACATCTCCGTTGCAGCTTGATTAATCTTACCGAGCAAACCTACACTTTCACTCAAGGAGTACCGTTCAATCCATAAAATCTCACACGAGTTCTATGTAGTGGAGATAATTTTATTTCGGTCCTAAGATTTTCAATATAGAATCACTAATCCTCTAATGATTAATTAACCCGTTGTTCTATATCGTAAAAAAAAGTATAAATTAGTTATTTAATATTTATTATACATTTGTGTTGACTTATTAACTCATTGATATTTTCTTAGAGACCATCAACTCTTCGAGCAACAGAGAATGCAAATGATAAAACTTACTGTGAGCTAATTTGAAGGTTTTGGTTCACGATATAACGCGATATGATTACATATCCCGTTACTGTGTCATAAAATAGCAATTCTTTTACTTTAAGTTTACAATTGTACTACAACCTTTCTGTAAATTTAATTGTATAGTGATATATTTCAGGTACATTTGAATACAGTTATGAAATAAGACTTTTATCTGTATTGTTGTACAATTAGTCGAATTGTCGTCAAGTTCTGTGTTGAGAAATAAAATTGCCGAATAATTTATTAATTAGAAAAGTCCGGAAATTATTAATCCTATCGCTGTTCTGTATTACCTTATTTTTAAGTTTAACATACGTACACACTGTTGAAATGTTCAAGGTAGAAATGAGAAAAAGATTTCAACTACAATATATACATATATCACGTTTTCACTTGTTGGACAAATTGCAATCTAAAACAAAATTTGCGTGTAAATATATTAGCAAATTAATCATAGACTTGTAAAAAAAACAAGTGACTTTAGAGCAATTGCTACAATAAAATCAATTGTCCCCGTAAAACTCATTGAAAACTTCATCTTTCGTTAATCTTTACACGGTACACTTACTTTTGCTATTGTGTAATTAGATAGGTATTTTTATATGCTTTTACTGCGACATTTGCACTGATCGTGTTAATATGTAATAATACATATGTATATTAATGTGAGTTAATTA
>NW_011967224.1:44531-58624 GCF_000949405.1 Vollenhovia emeryi | reverse complement strand
ATAATTTGATTAAAATTGCAAGCATTAAAACATTATTTCTCGATATAATACATCATTTATACATATAATATGTATATTTTTATATTTTACATATGGCATTAATAGGAAACTTAGGATAAATGCGATATAGCTAAAACGTATTACAAGGAATATAAAAATTAATATATGTATTATATACAATTTGCATAAGTTTAAATGTAATATTATATATATTTATATATTAGCCATCTTAATTTTTGACAACTCCATATCCTTACATCTATTAATTTCAATCCGATAATTTTCACATTTATAACATAAAAAGTACTCAAGCATTGTAATTACTTTAACCACACTTGGAGAAGAAATCTCTTGTTGGAAAGAAGTTTTTATCAAGAGCATTAACTAAAAGTGTGCGCAATACCGGATTGCCAAGCGACCCTGCTCGGTGTCGAATATCGATTGGACCCTCCAGCAATGATAAGAGGGGTTTCAGAGGCGAGACTTAAAGTTTCGACCGGACATAGAGTCGCGCGTGATATGAAAACATCACTCAGCGCTGTTCGATCGACAAGAAACGGCAATTAATTGTAACGAACAAAATTCTTTTCCCGAGCGTTCACCTGTACTATCTAAATAGTGTAGAATGATGACAAAAAGAATGAAGTTTGGACGAGTTCAATGCGCGTTTACCATGGGACAAGAAATTATTGGTATCCTGAGAACATTAAGACATATTTTACATGAAAATTCATATATTATCTGACTTATTCTGATTTGTACATATAATATTGTAGATATTTGTGTTACAAATATTATCACATTTCTCAATTTAAAACAAAGTAGCGTTTAAATAGACACATTGGGCCGATTAGCATTCATACATTCTTCGGAATTCGACTCTTGTCATTTAAACAGCGTATTGCTCTGCAGTAGTGTATGTATTATTTAACTTTCGATGTTATTAATTATTCTAATTATTCTGTATTCTTATAGATTTATATAGTTTTTGCAGTTTTTATTATACTTATTTTAATAAGTACTTGTCTGGTGGAGAGCTATTATATATTTATATATATTATATATTATATATATTATATATTATATATTATATATACGTTCGACCCTTTTTATATAAAGCTATCTACTGATAAAGCTTTCTACTGAAATTAAATAGGAATTAGATAATGAGGCAGTATGTTTTTCTTTTCAAAATGTCACTGGTAAAGGTGTAATAATTTTCCGAATTTCAGATAAACTTTACTTAGCTATTTTGGTACTATTTGAATTTACAAATTTAAAATTTATACAATCTTCTAGCTTGTTCATCGACAATAAAGGCTTTCGCTGTCCTCTACAAGTTTTTACGTGTGCGTTTGTAGAATGAAATTCCCTATGTATTATACATATAATTAAATAAATATTTGTAACTTGTTTATGTCTGTAATTACGAAGGGAAGAGGAAGCTCAATAAATGAATAGTCCGAATGTTTAGAATGTTTTGTGTTCCATATTAATTGTGCTTATTTATTGGATTTAATTAATTTTGTTCTCAGTAAAGGCTTAAACGGTAAGTCTTTCTAAGTCTTAATCATTGTCATTTGCTCGTTCGGTTATTCATTTTCTATTTCACTCGCTCCCTTTCTCTCGTATCTTGCTCCAACCATTCCCCCCCTCCTCCCTCTATCTCTGTCTACATGTGCAGATATACTTATATGCGCGCACGTGCGTGTATATTACATGCGTATATGTGTGTAGTATAAAAACAAACCATTTTTCTCATGATACCTTTGCAACATTTCGATGTATACATAGCGATATTATACCCATATAGCACTGTTGTGATTTTATATTCATCTTGAATACACATGTATAATTAATTATTAATACACTAATAGTAGCTATAAATTATGCAATAATCACGATATTGGAAAGTGACTATTATGACTATTATTGGTAGTAATTTACGTAACACGAGCAACAACAATAGCTGAAATGACAATGTTTGATTCAGTTAAGGAAGTGGAGCGTAATATCAGTTGGAGCGCGAAGCTTGTTCGCGATAAATCTGAACCTAGCGAGCAATATAAATTCTCGGCTAGTACTCTAGCGGTTGGAGCTGTGATAATTGAAGAGCTTATTGCAGAATCTAGATAAATGCATATTTTTGCGGAACAAAATTTAAACTAATTAATTTCAAAGCATTTATATCATTTTATTTGGTTTACATTTAAATCTTTAAATCTTGAAGAGATTAATTTATTCATTATTAGAATTATCTAATTATTTCACGTCCTTTCCTTTAAACGTGCAATAAATAGGTAATATAAGTCTGTGAAAATGAATCTGTCTTTTAAATTATTCTGTTATGTCAAATTTTCGAGTAACGAGTGACTAAAACTTCTAAACTTAAAAAAAATCCGTTATTTTCAGTTTTGACAATATAATTTAGTTTTAACAGTCCACAATTTGTTAAATTTGTGCGATACTGAAATCAGTATAGATGATTTTTGTAGATATTTGGATGCGGAATCCGTTTTCCTAATTAACCTGTCACGTCAAATTTTTTAACCATTAGCTGAAATTTCCAAAAACCGCTATTTTAATTATTTTTTATGGTCCATAAAATGTTAAATCTATTGGATACAGAAACTTGTGCAGATATTTTATATAAAATAGTTTCACAGATTTCAGTATCGTAAAATTTGACCTCGGTTTATTGTAAAAAATAATCAAAGTAACTTTCTGGAGCTTCGGTTGTTTCTAAAAATCAATGAAAAACGTTCTCACAAATTTTGTATCGCGTAAAGTTAACGATATATGGTAAAAAAATGACCAAGTTGCAGTTGATTTTTTGAAATTATAATTATTCCTTATTAAAACTTCTGATATAATTGAGTAATTTGGACAGTCGATTAGTATTCAGTATAAAAAAAATCTATAAAAGTCAGTTACCCTGACTTTTGTAACTGACTCTTGTAGATTCATGTAAATAATCTGCAAATGTTTGTCTCTATTGTATTTTACATAATCAAAGTAAAAGGTAATCGCCATTTTATTCAGCATTCCACGAACTACACGGACTACGAAAATAAGACATACAACGAGGAAAGTTAAATCCAGCCTTACATTCAATATAGCATCAAGATTACCTCGATAAGACTGCTTATTGCCGTTTGCATTATACCACGTCATAGTGTAAATCCATTTATAGCAAATCTTGTGCATTCTACTGCGATCACAGCCATAAGACAATAAATATTGATGCCGAGCAGGTTCTTTTCCTATTTTGTCTCCGATGAAATATATGTGTATTGCTATTTCTATGACTTATCGCTCGTACGTTAACGACTATACTTCGTAGCCCGTTTACTATATCTTATCGTCTTTAACTAACATTTTGGCCTTGAAAATGATAGTAAGCTACCACTTACTTCATGCATTGCTGAACTTATACGCGGACGAATATTCAAACGGTAAATATTAAATTTATAAGTAATTATTACAGATTCAATACACATCCTGCTCTTTGTCAAAGTTCAATTTATATAAATATATATAGAGAGAGAGAGATAATATATTTTTATTATAATAATTTTTTAATGTAAGTTTTTTAATTTATTTTGTTGCACTTCATTTCACAAATATAAGTTTTGCAAAATAATTACACTAATAAAACTGCGACAGTGCAACGTGAAATTAAAGTTTAATTGCATTTAAAAATCCACGAAAACTAAATCTTTGATTTGATTCAAATTAAAAATGAGCTCTTTCTCTCTCTCTCTCTCTCTCTCTCTCTCTCTCTCTCTCTCTCTCTCTCTCTCTCTCCTTTTCAACTAAACAAATTTCTTTTAATAAAAAACGTATTGCGAAAAATATCACATGCTTTGGTGGTCGAGTCGATAACCGCCCGCGTGTGAGGAAGGTCCTGGTTCAAATTCTGGCTGATGTAATATTTTTCGTAACAAAGTTTTTTACAACGACAATAGGGGGAGGGGAAGTGTAGGATACTTAATAGCTTCAAACATTTTCATTGTTCATTGATTTAAAAAAACATGTGAATTTTATTGTTCCACTAAAGAAACTATGTTTAAAGACCGACAATGCTCGGCGCGCAGGATGTGTTGGAAACACTATATATAAAATTCACACAATAAACCATTGGGCTACCCACATTTTGCTCGGACCGTATTGGTTTTCTCACTTGATATATCATATCGACAGTTGAATTCTTTATTGTTGTAAAAAAAAATTTCTTTTTCACTTTACAAAAATTATTTTAGATTGCGTAAAGATGTACAATAAATGTAAAATTACAAAGAGTTTAATAAAGGAAAATATTTAATTAAATAACAATAAATCGGCAACAGCTAGGGAATCAATTTTATTGTTAAATTTGAGAAAATAAAGCATTCGATTCGGCTTTGATCGAGTAAAACATTGTTATAAGTAACAATTGTAGCAGACGGCGGAATCTGCGTTCAGCGCATTTCTTCTAGTTTTAATTAATTTGAACGCCGAAAAAAATTCTCAAACTGGGACTTATTGATGTAATTTCGTGATTTAAAAATTAGTAAAAACTGTTAAATTAAATTATTAGATTTCAGTGCTGATTTGAGAGATTTCGAGAAGTAGCATAGTCAATTAGGAAAATTTAGTAGACGCCTTTTGTCGCGAGGATCATCTCGGTGTGAGGAGATTCTGAACTTTTTTGTTTCAAGTGAATAACAGCTAACCGAATAGTCATAAGTTATATCAAACGAAGGATCCAATTGTGGCAGTGTAATGTCTTCGTATCTCATGTCGTCATGGATTTATAAAGTTTTAAGTGTAGTGTACATTTATGATGAATTTGATTTTACACGTGTTGCGTAAATATGATATTGAATTTTTGTCCGATTTTAACAAGGGATAACCATTAGTCTTTAATATTAATTATTGTTTAATTCAATTAATTTAATTTACAATAGTTTAATTACGATATTAAAGCATTAATATATAGCATAGTAAGTTACTTACATGTTATTTACATTAAGAAAAACGCATATTGATAAAAATGTTTTTATTGAAATAAATCAAATATTAATATAAATGTTTAACATTAATGAAAGTGTTTTCGTTTTATCAATTTCTGAAAAAGTTGTTTAATAAAATTTTACAGCTACAAACAAATTATGTTTAAAATGTCAAACATTTCTGCAAGATACTTGGGAACGATTAAAATAAATATAGGTCGGAACGACAATCGACGCTATCATTAATCTTATAGATTAGTCTAAACCCTATAAATCTTTAGCAAATAATACACGTACAGTGGCAAATTATATTTTAGTTTCTGAAATAAGTTGAATGCCGCGAGTTGTGTATATTACATTTGTATACTTGAAGAAAAGTATAGAGAGAGAGAGAGAGAGAGAGATGTTAAAAAAAATATAAAGTTCTGAATAAAAAATTTCGTCTATACTGCTAAAAGTTTTACTAAAAGTTTCAAGGTAAATTAGTGGATAATAATAATGCAAGAGTAACGAGATGAATGCGTTATAACATAATTTTGTAATGATTCGGTGTGCAGGAACTGGGAATGGTTTGCCAGTTATGGATGTGCTGTATACTCTAGTACAATGCCATTGCTAATTGCCCAACCGTCATTCTCGGTGCTCGACACACGGTGCTCAGATTAATTGCAGAGAATCTGTTACGTGTACATGCATTCGTCAATCGAGATGCGTTTCGCGGCTACTACGTACTACGTGTGGCTACGACGAACATTATGGCAGACAACCTGCAGCCATTAAATAAAAATCTCAATGTCTATTTAGAGATAGACATTTAGATATAATTATGGTTAGATGTACTTTAGAAAGTAGAAAACACATCTCGAGCAAAGAATTTGTATAATACATTTTGACCAAAGAAACTTACACCAATGCCTGTCTTATAGCATTAAAATGTGTTATCTCTAAATTCGCATACTTCTGTCAAACAATATCAACATACAAAAGACGAGGAGTGAAATAACGAGTGTGATATGATGAAAGTCATTATTTCAACACATTTACCAAGCGTCATATAATATGTTGCCAGAAATAGAAGCAAGAATCATCAATCTTGCGGTAGATACTATCATTATTACATCGGGGCGATTTTGCTCCTTTACATTTTCAGATCTCGATAAAATGTCGTCGTTTGGACGTAGGCCATTCGTCGTTATAAGAATATCGCGAGTGTCTTTAAACGCTATGATCGTGTTTTAATAGAATTTTGGCAGTCGCTATGCAGCCGTACAATTGTCATATTCTAAAATAACTTGAAGAAATCTCTCGTCCCCGCATAAAACGCAATCAATACCATATTTCTTCGTCCACAAAAATATTATTTACCATTACACAAATTGATGCCATAATCGATGTATATATTTTTTTTTTCTAGCTAAACTTGGAGTCGCAATCTTTCTGTTTTATTGTAAAAAGAATCTACGTGCAGTTACAATCCGCATTGCAAATTTATTGTCGCAGATACGTTAATTTAAACGATTAAGTGGTTTCCCGAAATGAATGAATTGCAAATTATTAAAGAAATAGGTTATCTTCACTCGCTCATGCTTTTGCATGCACTTAGGCGTCAGTTGATAGAGATGTGACACTGCTCATATCATTTCCCACCGGCCGTCGGAGTGTACAAAACTTTTCCGCGTAACAGACGTGAAAGCTCCTGTTAGAAAGTCACCGTTTGCATTTAATTTTATGTCAGCGATCAAATAACACCCGCGTACATCTAATACAAAAAGTATCAAACGTCAGCTGCATTAATGCAATAAAGGATCCGAAATGCACGATCTGATTTGCGATAGCACGCGAACGTTCATTACTACTTGGGAGGCAAGGTTAAACATATTGTTTCTGTTAACGGTGTGTATCTCGCTCAAGTTACGCAGCAAGTTACGCATCGTAACGCGTAATCCCGCTGGGTCCGTATGCATATGAGATGCAAGACGCAAAGTCGCGTTGAAGCTTATATGATCACTCGTAGTGCAGAAGTGGCCTTAAGCGGCTCGCAGATTATCATGTCTCGTTATGCGAAAATAATCGCGTTACATTGCCGTTTGTTATCGCAGCATAATTTACTGCTGGACATAATATATTCCTGCCTTTAAATTATTCTCACATCCAGGGATCCCGCACAAAGCGAGAACAATCGAGCCTCTTAAGAAATTACTATACACGATTACGTGAATCTGTAATTATTTAATCCACCAACTAAAAAAACAAGTTTCATAATTGATAGAATTAAGATAGAACAATATTAGCAAAAAAAGTAGTTCTTACAATTAAAAGTTTATTTTGCAACGTTGTTTTTAACCCGATTTTTTTTTCATGTTTGTACAATAAGTGTAAGCTCTTACGTTTCTAAATCTGCCGTAAAGCACAACCAATTGTGTCATTATTTAATGCAAAAACTAAAAAAAGAACTTTATTTTAAACACACGAAGAAAGAGGGAATTGTGCAGCAAGAATAGTTTTGCTGATAACGTATCTTTGGAAGATGGAAAACAGATTTCTGTACAGCACAACACAGATACCGATAAATGCGACACACACACGCGCGCGCAATGTACGTGGCAAATTTTTATTTCGAACGTATACTACATAAAGTTCGACAGACCATTCTGTTGATTAATCACGTTCCTTTTTTATTCTGGAATTTCTGCGCGTTTTACTCAACTGTATGCAAAAAGGAAGCGAGTAATATATTGTGCGGTACAAATTGCGGCACACTGTTTTAAGGATCTTCGTAATTATCGCTGGAACAATTTCGAATAGTTTTAACATACAAAAATTGTGTACGCGTCATCATTAAGAACCACTTGAGCTCCAGAGTGCTGAGTATTTTTATCAATGCGTGATCATTGTGTGCGCGTGCGTACGTGTTTGTACGTCCAGATGAAATAAATTGCAGAAAAAATAAATGCCGCTCTCTTAATTTTAATAACAAAGAAAAATTGAATAAACAATAATGAAACTTCGCGGGTCGTCTAGAAAAAATCCTGTTATACGTAGATCTTAAAAAATTGTATATAGTAAAACATTACGTTACTATTTCAGTTACTTTTTAAACAGTTGTTTCACTTTATTTTAATTAAAAAACTTCGTTTATTAATGCAACAAATTATCGCTACTCTGCTTCCGATAAATTGTAAATTAACTCATTGATTAAATCTCGGCTACGGATGTTGCATATGTAAATAGCTGTTTTAAATTTTTTCTAAATGATTATGTTGTTATATCATTTGGTAGCATCCTGTATTTTTCTAACGTCAACCGAAAAGTCCCTCGTCTGTAATCTGGTCCGTGGTACGAAGGTAATAACGCCATTAAAAGTCTCGTAGAATCGGATGGAATTGAATTGCATATCGTAGAAAAGGACGAGCCGCGAGAGGGCTACCCTTTTCCTTCAGCGGCCAACGTGGAAAATCAACGGGGAAGAGTGAATCGCTGAAAGGGAACGGAATGGAAAAGCTAATACGCGAATAAGTTTTCCGTTTGTCACGCAACTAATTACGATATCCCTGTGAGAGGAAGCTCCTCTATACCTGGTACGGAACAGTCGTAAATATTCTTAGAAAGTGACGATTTCCGAACGATTATTCTAAATTATTTTCATTATACTTTATCGCAATTATGCATTTCTATTCACAATTTGCCTGCACGACGTCTCTCAGCGGGTACAAGCGAAAGAATGTTACGTTTATGTCTTGTCCTGTTGAAAATGCAATAATTTCTATATTACTTTTATCGGTTATTTTGTGGAAAACGATTTACATAAAAAGTAGGTGCTTACCATTATCCAATTTTTAATCCTAATAATTGTCCCCATTAAATGTTTATACGGCGTAAAAATTGAGCGGCAATATATTATATTAAATATGACGCTCTTATTTGCACAAAGTAATGATTTTTCAACGTTCAAATTGTATGGAAAATGAATTTATTTGCTTTAATTGGGGATGGAAAGTCGTGACGTAATGATAAAAATACAATCGTATCTCGCCGAACAAAATACTAATAACGAACGATTTTTGCCATGGATATTTTAAAGAACAACGGATCGCTGCTCTTCGCTCGTTTGGTATAAAGTCGATAAGATCGATCGCAATAAGCGTCTATCAAACCTCACGCTAACAAAAATGAAACAGGTAATTTGCGTTCGATTATAAAATTTAATCTAACGCCATTGTTCGTGACACTGAGAAGATCTTAAAGATTTTCCACGTGAAATTTGCTAATCTGACTTACAACGAATTTAAATTTGATTATATTTATTTAAATAATTCGAAGCCCGATAATGCTGCGACGAGTAAGAAAAATACTTGGAATGTAGTTTATTGGATTAATTAATAAATGAACGCACATTTTTATTATACAAATATATTGTACGACCTTGCCATGATGAGAGATAAGATGCTAAAATCGAATCTATGTGCGTCTCGTTGTATACTATATATCTTGCTGTGACTAATAGCTGCGCTTAGTACTAAAGCATTCCTCTCAAGCGCAATATTCCGCTTTGTACCCCATTACACTCGTTGGTAATTAAATTCCCCGTAAGCTTCAACGTAGGTAGTCGGTAGTAGGGAGAATTCATGAATTTTCATATGTGTGTACGTGCGTTTATGTACGAATATGTGCTCGCACATGTTTTCCATGTGTCTGTACGTGTGTGTGTGTGTATGTCAGATATCATATTAGAAAAAACACACACACCCACCGGATATCGATCCTTTGTTCTCCGACGAAGTCTTTTGTGAGAAATGGATGGGTTAAAGATGGGTTTAGATCAAATACACGATTGCGTATAAGCGCATACAACATCGGCAACTGAGCTTGATCGAGTCGACGGTGCCGCGAGTGTCGAGCAAATTCAAATCTACGTCAAATACATATGAATACATTCCGTCTCATTTCGTTTCATATTCATCGCATGATTCATAAGTCATTCAAGCTCGCTAGTTTGGTCTGGATCCAATTTTACGAACTTGTTCATTGCAAGTGTCAAGTATTGACGTTCCATTATTTATCACATCTTCATTTTCTACAAATGCATTTATATGTGTTATAAAAATATAACTGTTTAGAAAGTAGAATGTAAAGCTCTTTCTCCCAGACTGACTCTAAGACCATGAAATAATCAAGCTGTCAAAAATCTTTTTCCAATTAGACGTAGTCATTTCGTTGCACCAAACTAATTGGCAGACACTACACATTTTTCATTTCCGCTTTGCGATGTGAACCAATTGAAACTAAAAGAAGCGCACAATTTATTAGAAACGGTTTACTTTGCGTTACAATCCCGTTATTTGCTATTCTACAATTAGCAAAATTATTCGATAACGATCGTAACTTTGGAATTTACCAACTCAACTCCAATACTTCTCGACGAAAAGATGACCTCTCGATCGGCAGTCGTAGATCCGAATACGGCTACATTTTACACTTTTATATATTGCGCTGCGAGCGAATTTTGAACTATTAACATTTACATCTAAATTATTTTCATTTTCTTTTACTTCTTGTCTTTTACACACTGAGGATGGTCTAAAGAAAGACCGAAACGTTTGTTAATTTTTATACTTAAATAAACGAATTTTTATCTTCTGACACTAACACCCAGTCAAGGCTCTTTTTATTCTTCAGAGCCGTATTCTCATAGTAACTTTGGGACTTGTGCTGTACTCGCCGACAGCTACTTATTATGCGGCTAAAAGAATATCACTGTTAATGTCACAGCTATTATCCTTATCTGTTTTTCACAAACGTGTCAGTTGGGAAAAGACAACGTTGATTTATAAATTCTCACTCGTATTATTTTGCATATAGAAATTTTCTTACATACCAATTGTAATTCGAAAAAAACACTGTATAAGATAAGTGACGCGAAATGTATGTATAAGTAATTCGCATCAAACGCGTGTAACAAAAACTGGAATTTATGTCCATTTGTATGCTGCATAAATAAAAGTTTCTAGATAAAATATAATTTTGTGACAACATTTAATATAGCATAGATCTTTGGAGCACGCACTTTTTCGAAATATAAATCAGTTTATTACAACTGTCTAACCGGGTGTATAAGGAATTTGACGGAATGTGCAGATATAAAGTACCTTTATTTCCGCATATATTTTGAAATTGTACTTGCAAAGTGTGTATGTGCGCGCGCGCGCGCAAGGGGGCGAAGGGGAGAAGGAGAGAGAGATTTTAGAGTTGGATTTTTCTAACAGGACACGTGTGCGCGTGTATTATACATGTGCAGATGCACGCAGTACGTAAACAATCTCACGCAAGCATTTAATATTATAATAAAAGCTGTACTTTTTTTTACTATTCGTCACAAATTTTGCCGTCGCATCTGTTTCCAGCATCGCCTCTCTTGCGCCAATAATTCGTACTAACTTGGTTCAAGTAATTTTACTATACAATAGATAAAAGATTTATAATGTACGTTGGAAATATTCTGTATCGAAAATTGTGAACGAAATGTAGCGCGGGCACACGCGGACAAATAGTCGCAAATACTTATTTCTCATGTCACGCAAAGCAATACCGTGCGACACGATAGGATCTCATTTGCTAAATATAATTTTCTCGCTTTGCGTACGTGTGTACGCGGCCTCGCTAAGCTAGTAAACAAAATCTGTTTGTCGACACGACAGTGAACCAGCGTACAAATGTACATAAAAATCTGCTAATGCTCCTATAACGCGTGTTACTTGTATATTACTGGATCAAATTTATTATTACGCTAGATATTCGTATAGATTCTTGTATGTATATTGGCGATATATCATAGCCACGAGTCGTAATTATGAAGTTCGGTCGTTTTAAATATTAACGAAAATGAAATTGATCAGTCGTTGAAAATTCATTTCTTTATTTATTTATATTTGGTTTAATTAGAAGATTAATACGTCAAAATGCAATGCGATAGGGAGAGAATATTGAAGCGCCCTGTGGCAAATTTTTAGGCAGACATTTTCAATTAAATCTGTCAATCGAATATTTCACGTAAATGTCACGTGGAATATGACGTGAGTGTATTTAAAGTTCACGAGCGTCGGTTCATTTCTCGAGTTGCACAGGTTTCCTTTACGCGGCAAAAGTCCCTTCGTTTTCTCCTCCTTGTTCCTGTTCGATTTTGAATTTCGTTTTCCGTATAAACGGAGAAATTTTTACTTATGTATACATATATGTATAACGCGAACAAGTTTTCGTTACTAACAAAAATCTAGAGAGACTTTAGGAATTGACCAAGAGCCAGCTAATATAATATAAACTTAAAGTTTATACGTTTGTGTACACCGAAAAAAATTTCTGGTTGAATATGGACGAATCAGATAATTCCTTTAGGATTTACCAGATTCCTGTAATCCTACAGAAATTCTGGTAAATCCTAAAGGAATTCTGGTTAGGATTTACCAGAATTCCTTTAGGATTTACCAGAATTCCTGTAATCCTACAGAAATTCTGGTAAATCCTAAAGGAATTCTGGTAAATCCTAAAGGAATTATCTGATTCGTCCATATTCAACCAGAAATTTTTTTCAGTGTACGCTCATCTCTCAATTTACGTGGAGCATTCGTTCCACGTGATTATTTTTAACCTTATAGATTAATAATTGCGCAAACGGGGTCTGCGACAGTGTGCAAAATACGTAAGAAAAAAAAAGTCCACGTCTGCTATTGCTCCACGTAAATTGACAGACGAGCGTGTACAAATGTATAATCTTTAAGTTTACAATACATTAGCCGGCTCTTCTTTGTCAATTCCTAAAGTCCCTCTGAAGTTTTATCAGTAACTTCTGTTCACGTTTACCGATTTTAGGAAAGTGTTCGAGATCGCCGAACTGTACAATTCGTATCGTTTAATTCCCACTGAAGGCTTCGTTGCGTCGCTGCAGCGCGATGATTTTTGCGAAAACCACTTCGTTTAATTCTCATTGAAGCTTCGTTGCGTCGCTGCAGCGCGATGACTTTTGCGAAAACCATTTCGTTTAATTCCTCGGTTTTAAATGTTATTCTATTAGGTGCGCAGCTTGTAATGCAAAGTAACACGATCGTGATTACGTGCAATTTTATTATTATATCTGAGAATATACGCGGGGTGTTCGTCAGAATCGAGAGACGAGTAACGAAATGTATAATTTACGTGTAAACGGCGTGATTGTTTTTCCCCCCCACTTCTTCGCCCGAAACGGCGTAAAACGCGCGTAGAAACACCGAGGTTTCGTCGTGATCGAGTCGAAATAACGTTGTTATGTAAAGGTTACAGAAGATTCACGTACCGAAATCTCCGCGCCGCCGCCTGCGATCCATGGAAATTCTCAGCAAAATCGCCTCTGTCGGGCGGCGAGCACCTGACGTAGCACGTTTTCACAAGACTCCCTTGTATTTGTCGGCATTCGCGCACGTGCACCGTTGGCGTTATCACGACTACTGAATCACTCCATTATCGCGGCGCGCTGCTCACCGAGTCGCGCGTATCGACAGCACACACTTCCTTCCCGCGCGAGTGAGTCGTCCAGCCCTGGACCGCGCAACCCTCGAGGAGCATGTTTGGATGCGTCGATCCTCGAGACTATCTCGATCCACGCGCGCTCTTCTCCTCTCCTCTCGCCTCCTCGTCGTCCCCGCGGAAGACCACGACTCCCGTTTATACGAGCGACACCCGTACACCTGCCATAGTCGTCTTCGGAGAGGATCAGGCTTAAATCTACCGAAATTCACCTGATTGTGAGGGAGAAAGAGAGAGAGAGAGAGAGAGAGAGAGAGAGAGAGAGAGAGAGAGAGAGCGAGCGAGCGAGCGAGCTCGTTTTTATCGCGTCTACGATCGAGCCCAAACTCGACGGCGGCGATCATTGATCGTACATTCCAACGTCCTTACTCCACGATTCCCTCTTCGAACGAGGCCCGCGGCACATTCGTCGCTTACTCGTACGCACTACTGGCTTGCACGCGCGCAAGAGCGATTTATCACCGAGCTCGCCGTGATTTGGGACGAGCGAGCATCCGCAATGTGAGAAAATTGGAAAGATCCGCTGCGCTAGCGTAACGCGAGTCC
>NW_011967224.1:34749-40421 GCF_000949405.1 Vollenhovia emeryi | reverse complement strand
CAGTCTCGCGGCGAATCGGCGCACGCTCCACTCCTGGGGCCTCGCACCTCCCCGTCGATTTTGCGTTTCTCTCTCTCGCTCTCTCTCTTTCTCTCTCTCTCTCTCTCTCTCTCTCTCTCTCTCTCCCCCTGTCTCTCTCTCTCTTTCCCTCTCTCCCCCTCTCCCCCTCTTTTTATCTGTCTGTCCCTGTCTCTGTCTGTCTGTGATTCTCTCTCTCTCTCTCTCTCTCGCTCTCTCTCTCTCTCTCTCCCCCCCTCCCGCCCTCACCGCTCTTTCTCTCTTTTTTCTGTCTCTCTCTCTCTCTTTTTCTCCCCGTCTCCAGAGATGTGTCAAATCAACCCTGGTTCGCAAGTTTTGCTTTCCTTCAGCTGGTGAGTTAAGCAGAAATCTGAGATACTCCCTGAGAGAGAGCGAGAGCTGTCGATTATCTGTCTTAAAGAACGATGGCTCGATCGGAATAAGACCAGACCCAGAGAAGAAGGTGAGAGAGAGAGAGAGAGAGAGAGAGAGAGAGAGAGAGAGAGAGAGAAAGAGAGAGAGAGAGAACGAGTGCACGTGAGATAGAAAGAGACAGGCAGGCGGACGAGGGTCAAATAGAGATGAAAGAAAGGAAGAACAGAAAGGAAACGGAGACGAACGAAGGAGAGAAAGAGGCACCTCGGAGCACCTCGGAGCACACGCGTACCCAGCAAAGCTCGCAGCGTGGCGGGTCGACCGCGACTGAATCGTTGTCGAGTCGACTGGGGTCGAGCTTGAATGAGCGAGCGTACCTCGGGCTCGCGAGTGGGAGAAGGAGGGAGACAAACGCCTGGCAAAAGGGACGAGGATAGAGGAGGGGTGTAGGTATATAGCGCCGGGGGAGAGCTTGAGCCGCCGACCAATGCCACCAGCGAAATTTTCAAAGACTCTCGTGCCTGCAATCTCTTAGGGATTCACGCTTTTTCGGAGCGACGACTTTAAAGGCCGCCCTATAAGGCAAGCCTCCTTCTGCGCCGTATTCATAATCGAGCCGCTAGTACGTTTTAACGGTCGAAATATCAAACTCAAAATAGACTTTACAATGACACGCGCGACTCGCGTGTATCGAGACGCAAATGGATACACGAAAGTAACGTGTCAGGTAAGGTGTATATATATGTACAGATATACGTATCTGTTTTATATATGTGTGTGTAGACACGCCGTCATTGATCGTCAGGACGTTTGATTTTGCTGCTCGCAACGTTTCGAGAAATGCCATTGACGTACATTGGACTTGCAACTTGTGTCGACAGTGATTAGAGAAAAATTATGGACCGTAGGGGCAGACTTGCTTTAACGCGGCAACTTGTAATTTATTAAACGCTCGCTCCAACGCAACGGTCATTTTATCTCGATCGAGTATAAAAGCTTACAGTTTGTTATATTATTAATATTACTGAAATCCCCTCGAAATCTTCCTCTCAACCGTGTGCTCTCCTTCTCTTTGATATTAATTACCCGCGACAACATTCGATCTACATTACATCTACAAATTTCGTATTACCGATGACACGTCGAGGTTTCCATAACATGTATAAACCGAGAGCTTTCGAGAGTGTATAAAGCGTATGAGCACACTGAAAAAAATTTCTGGTTAAATATGGACGAATCAGATAATTCCTTTAGGATTTACCAGAATTCCTTTAGGATTTACCAGTAATCCTGTAACCAATTCCTGTAATTCTACAGAAATTCTGGTAAATCCTAAAGGAATTCTGGTAAATCCTAAAGGAATTATCTGATTCGTCCATATTCAACCAGAAATTTTTTTCAGTGCAGAAATAAAAAGCCGGCGTGCGAAACAACTTTGTAGATGTAAAACAAATATGCGATATATGTAATAAATTTTCTTTGCGTACGTCACGTGCGATAAGTGGAAGCGAGTTACATGTTGAAGTGGGCCTGTAATTTTAGCAAGATTTACTCTTTTTTTCGAATTGACACACTGAAAAAATTTCTGGTTGAATATGGACGAATCAGATAATTCCTTTAGGATTTACCAGAATTCCTGTAATCCTACAGAAATTCTGGTAAATCCTAAAGGAATTCTGGTAAATCCTAAAGGAATTATCTGATTCGTCCATATTCAACCAGAAATTTTTTTCAGTGCATGAATCGAGCATCTTTTGCTATCATGATAAATCCCTTTAGGTTTCCAGCGATAAATAACAATGGATCCGCTTAGTCGACCTCTTATCTGGCTCTTATTTGACAAATTCAATAAAAATACAAATATAATGTGCAACGTTTCGACACCTCGTTTGGGTCCTTTTCAGGCACAAATTCTTAAAATTAATTGACATCAAAGTCGAGTCATTGCAATAAGTCATTGAACAGTAGAAAATTTTTTATGTAAAAAGCTGAGTCACGATTATAAAATTAACGGCACAAATTGAATATGTCCAAAGTCTACCGTGGTTGGTAGTTACTGATCTTCTTTTACTATCACTTTGTAACTTTGAGAATAAACTCGTAAGTTCGCAATTAATTCGTTTCGCTATTTATTGTTTTACGCAAGTATTATCGTAGTGTTCATCGATATCTTTTTTTTATGTAATTTTTACGATAGGTTTGACAAGCTGTTTGACGAGTGCATCGAGGGAAAACAATTTTTTATTTTATTTTAAACGCGTTACAATGCGCATCGAATAAAGCGCGCGTGCGTTTGGTTAATTGATGGAATGCTCAAGTGCTTAGAAAACACTGTAATGCATTTCACGCGACACGTGCGTGAAAATTAAGCGTTACAGATACGTCATTTACACGCGAAAGTCGTTCATTCATAGCGTTTCGCGTTGTAACAGTGTAGCGGGAATTTCAGGAATTGATATTGCATTGTGGTAAAACGGTACACAAACGTCACATTGATGCTTTCACTTTCGACAAGACGTCACGGATAGAAGTACATGATTAATTACGTTCATAATTAGCGCGTAATCCGCGGTATCTAATCGTGGTTTGACTAAAGCGGCCAGATATTCGGGGGCAACGACCAATTTCAATCAATATCTTGCGCATACACGGAGCGATACACACTTGCTGAGAATAGATGTGCATGCATGTGTATACGACCCAGCGCGAATGGAGACCGAAAAGAGAAGCACTGGTTTTTCTTTTTTTTTTTGTTTTCGAGGATCCGCTGTGCACCGCTAGCAAAGGTTCCGGGACCCCGCTGGATGGCAGTCGAAATTACGATCTATTTCACTCAACGACGTAGCGTGGGAAGAATTTCTCCTGCAACGTGATTGCGGCAACTGTGCACGCGTTAATATTAGATGACACCCAGCCGCGGGATTAACCACTGGCAAAAATGTTTCAGTCCCACGTGTCACCAGCGAATAACCGACGACCGGAGGTTCGCACACTAACAAATTGTACTTGTATATATATTTTTTTAAATAATCTCGTCGCAACCTCACATGGCACGCCATCGTAATTTCTATCGTACGGATAGATGTAGCCGATGAATCCTAATCTCTTCTTTTCTCTACTTTCACGACAGCGTGTGAACACGTGTGAAATTTTTGTTTTCGAAACTTGGAAATTGTTTTTGTCTACGATGAGATTACTCTTAAAATATTTCGCGTCGAGTTTATTTATTTAGGAGTCGCCATTCGCTAGTCAATCCTGCGTGATGTCACGCTATGTTTTCTATATAATATCTAACAATAGGAACGTAGTGAGATGGGCATATATACAGGGTGTCCTGAAATTCGCGAATCAAAACATCATAGCAAGAATGTCGTCGAAAAAATAAATTAAAAAGTTATTTGCCATTTTTCGTTCCGAGCAGTAGTTTTTTTTAGATAAAAAGGTTCAAAACAGGCCAATCATACATTACGGTTGAACGGAAACCTGTCCGTGAGTCGCGCGTCGATAGTTTAGTGCACTAACACTTGGTGTTAGTGACAGGTTTCCGTTCAATTCGTAATGTATGATTGGCCTGTTTTGAACCTTTTTATCTAAAAAAACTACTGCTCGGAACGAAAAATGGCAAATAACTTTTTAATTTATTTTTTCGACGACATTCTTGCTATGGTATTTTGATTCGCGAATTTCAGGACACCCTGTATATATATATATATATATATATATATATATATGGCTATGAAACTGTCGCGATGTCACGATGGTATATTGTTACTATATTTTACCAACCTACCAACTTCTAACTGTTCCAGCGACTCTTTATTTTGTAACAAAAATGTTGTACACATGTCGCAACTAAGCCGAATTATATAAATAGCAATATGGTAGTATGCCAAGTTATTGCTTGCCATAATTTGCTCGCATGATAATCGGCAATGAAGCAAATTTATCTCAATCGCCTCTATCGAGTTGTCTCATGTTATTGCCACAACTTTTCCGTTTAACGCCAGTGAATATTTATCTCATATTTAGAGTAACAGACATGTGCATATAAGTTGGAGATTAAAATTTTCCGCGATAAATTCGCACGGTATTAATAACACGCGGATATAACAGGTCATATTGGATATTGTATTTGATATTCCAGACGTTTCGGCAAAATCCAAAAGACCTCTTTTTCCTTACCTCTTTTTTTGTTCACGACTTGTAAACGTACAAAGAGAAATTCTTATTGTTAGTAACATGATTTTTAAATATAATAAGAAAAGTAACACATGTGCGAGATACGTGACATGATATAAATTTTAAGTCACGTATCACATGAAGGAGTGTAGCGTAAATTTTTCTCTAGGGACAAAAAAACCAAGCGCGCACACGACGCGAGTCTTTAATCAAAATTATATCGATGACTTGACACACCACCAACTCGTTTTGGCATAATGCGTTGGCTGTTTTTCAACTCTTTTGAACATTCACGTAAGAGTTGCTTCATCGACATTCGATAGTCGGCCGAGTATCGACATTCTGGCGGAGAAATGAGAAACGTCGTTGATGTGCAAACAATGAATAGGTAACGTCCACTCACGATCAACTGCACATCGTGCACAACCGACGCGAGCACGCATATCTCATCATTCTCCTTACGTGCTTATTTCTATTTAATTGCACTCGTGTCAAAATCCAGAGTACGAATACCAAAACGGCATGTCTTCGTCACATTGTTCTAAATGATGAAGAGAAATAAGAAAAATACATGTTCGTACTCGTACGTACATTCGTTTCATTTTCGTTTTTAAGCACTCAAGCACCGACGTAATGTTCTACCTTAATAAAGCTTTTGCAATACATATACGTTTAAATTTATAACAAAACAACTAAAATAATCTCATTTTTAAAAGATATAAAAAAACAGCTTATTTCTTACATATTTCGGTACTTTGACTGAAACTGAAAAGCTGAAATATTTCTCGACGATTTATATTACCGTACAAGCTCTTGTCAGTTTACAATATGTAATCCATAATATATTTTATCGTACATATACAGGGTGAGTCTTTCCATATCCGACAAAATTTTTGAGAAGGTAGAACGGATCGAGATGAACGGAAAAGTCCTGTACCATTTTGCAATTTTCGTAATAGTTAACGAGTAATTAATTATTAAAAATCGTTGTCTTAGGCCGGCCTACCGCCCAATTCGAGCGCGTGGAAAGATGTGACCGCCCGTCGATTGCTATGCGCACATCTCGCCACGCGCTCGAATTGGGCGGTAGGCCGGCCTAA
>NW_011967224.1:3233-29848 GCF_000949405.1 Vollenhovia emeryi | reverse complement strand
AATTTTTATCAGTGTACCTGTTTATGTAGCATCGCAGTTGCTAAATTACTCAGTAAATGGTCTAATTTGCTGCTATGTTAAAGAAGTAGAAAAATTTCTACTAAGGAATAAACTGCGCGAGGCAGAGGGCAACTATACATATATCTGCGATAAATCACGAATCAAGGTTGGTGAACAATGCAGTTTGGTAAAACATATCCGATTGGGTATTAAACGTGAAGTCGAGTCAATACGTTCGTATCGAGCGGAGGCGGAGAGTCGTCATGAGTGTCATGACTGTGTGGCCAGTCATGTAGCTGAATTCTCTCGAATCGATTTGTGAATCGGTACCGCTAATACGGTATATGACAGTTGGAGAATAGTGACAGCGCGCGTAGGCAACGTCACCTATCGCGTTCGTTATGAAAATGACATCGACATTAGCTCCCGAAGTCAACGGCGATGGCAGGATCCGCCGATTGAATCAGCATATCGCTGCCTTCGTAAGTAAGTTCGGAAACACGTTTCTTCGCTATTACTCCGGCTATTATATAATTGTAAGCAACGTAAACGTTTTCCTCGGATTTGGAATAATTAGTAATAGTCGTATCCTAAATGTTTATTACACCTTATTTTCCGAATGTTTCGCTATGACATCAAATTATACAACCTCTCTTGTCGTTGCGCAGTGTTGTATATTCAACAAGTACTCACAAGTTTTTCGCTGTCCATCATTTACGATGTGGAATACAATTTTAAATTGTATATACAAAAAGTGCATACACTTTTTGTTAAAAATTTTGCCACCAAGATGCCTTGAATATTAAAACTGTCCTTGGTAACAGTTTCATTTGACAGTACAGTAATGATTTTCTTAAGAAACATCAAATGTCGCTTGCGAGACTTGTAGAAATGTAATCTGAACGATCATTAGGTAGTATTGTTACGATACATGTACACGCTGAAAAAAAGTCTGATAGATTCACCCAGTCGTCTGTTAGAAAATGGACGAATCAGAATTCCTTTAAGATTTACCAGAATTCCTTTAGGATTTACCAGAATTCCTTTAGGATTTACCAGAATTCCTTTAGGATTAACCAGAATTCCTTTAGGATTTACCAGAATTCCTTTAGGATTTACCAGAATTCTTTTAGGATTTACCAGAATTCCTTTAGGATTTACCATGAAATGTATTTCATAACCAGAAGTTTGCTAGACTTCACTACACATCTGGTAAATCCTAAAGGAATTCTGATTCTTCCATTTTCTAACAGACGACTGATTGAATCTATTAGATTTTTTTTTCAGTGTAGGAAAGAATAATCTTAAATTGAATGTACAAGAAGTGCGTACACTTTTTGTTAAAAATTTCGCCACCAAGATGCCTTGAATATTAAAACTGTCCTTGGTAACAGTTCCATTTGACAGTGCAGTAATGATTTTCTTAAGAAATACCTTAATATCGCGCTGCGAGACGTGTAGAAATAATAATCTGAACGATCGTTAGGTAGTACTGTTACGATATATGTACAGGAAAGAACAGCATAATAAAACGTACAACATATATTCGCTTACTTTAATATATCTGGATGGATTTGCGGATTTTAATCTCCATATATTTCTTTCAAGTGTACGCGCGATAAAATGGGGGATTTTTTGTTTGGAAATTTAGCATCTCTCGGCGGTTTCGCTCTCGGTGTCACGCTCGGATGGAACTCGAGCGTCGGGGAGATCCTTCGGAACATCTTGAACGCTAGTAGCACCGAGATCGGCCTTGTCGGTGGTATTTTGAATGCCGGTGCTTGTGTCGGCGTAATGTTTATGCCTCTTTTCATGAAGTATCTCGGCCGTGTCACACTCATGTCCTTGACTGTACCAGGATTCGTCGTCGGATGGACGTTCGTTTGCTGTGCCGGCCAAAAAGTATGCCGTAACGTCGGGTCTCGCCCCAAAATATTATCTGCTTATAACATACATGCACAACAGATTGAACAAATTAACGCGACGTGCAAATTATAGCTGCCGCTAAAGCAGAGTCGACGCGCAGCGTTCGACGTTATCTCGCCACGAGATCGTTAAACCTCATTTCAACATTAGGGAAAAAAATCAAATTATCTTGTTCACGGTTTACGACAGCGTTGTTTAAATGTTGTAACGTTTTATTGGATTTTTTGGAATATATCGATGTGTGTCGAGCGGTGAAAATGGCGCACAATGTACTGAAACACGTAAACATTTTCACAGATTTCGCTCCTCATAATTGGTCGATTTATATGTGGCATGAGCGGTGGAGCGTTCTGCATTCTGACGCCACTTTACGTCGCGGAAATCGCAGACCAGAATTCGCGGGGGCGACTTCTAATGTACTTTCATCTTTTAATCAACTGCGGAATTATGTATGCCTTTGTAACTGCGCACGTATTAAACGAACACGATGCTACATGGAGGTAACTTGTAATATTAAATACACGCGGCAGTTCTGACGAAAATTATGAATTTAGTTATAGCGGTTGCACACGAAGAGATTATTATTTCACTATCTTTGTCTGCATCTTTTTCTTCGTCCTTTACATGCTTTTTTTTCTTCTATCGCTCATGATATTCAACCTTTAATTGTAATAATATTGTAATTGTATTTCGTGCCAACAATAGAACTCGACAAACGATAGAACTTTTTTAAAATATTAATGGCACGATAATGATGTGACTCCAATTGTTCAAACGACCAATGATAAATTCTTGCTTAACGTAAAAACTGTATTGGCCATCATGTTAAATGTAATGTATCGCGATGAATCTATATAAGATTGATTTAAAAGTATCGATATGTTTTGTTATTCCGACTAATAATTGAGGGTAAATCTCTTTATCTTCGTCAAATACCAGTCATATTTATCTATCAAGATAGATCGGCATATTTTCGACTCACGTCTGTATGCCATTAAAAAGAAATTATATCGAGCGCAAAATTTAATCGAATCAGAACTGAGTGTGAATCTCTGGCAAGTTTACGTGACCGTCAATAATGTAGAGGATAATTAGGTATAATTTCACCTGTGCCGTGACATGCCTTGCGGTTGCTCTGGTAAATCTGTTGCCTGAAAGTCCTTTCTATCATCTTATGAAGAATAACGAAATAAAGGCGAAGAATTCTCTAAAATGGTACCGTGGTAACATTTGTCAAGACGTTGAAATGGAGGAACTGAAATATCTCGTGAATCATTCGGGAAAGGTAAAACGCTTAATTTTTCCTTCGCAGATATTAGCAGGAGGAACATAATTCACATATATACGTATATGATTAAAAATTGCTACAATATTATCTACAAAGCTACCTAATGCTATCTGGGATTATACGTAAAACGTTAGATTTGTTGTTATAAAATTCTCTCTATTACTAAGATTATTGCGTTAAAACAAAACGCACACGTGTATAAAGGATGTACGTAAATGATTAAGTAGATTGCAGAAATTGTGTGGCATTTAAGCAAAATTAATACACAAACTTAATCGCCTTCAAGGCACTTTTACATGTATAAACCTATGTGAAAACAAAACTATACATATTTAACTCAATCTATCAAAGCTTTGTATCTTATATCAAAATGTATAGAATTAATATTATGTATTTCGCCTTGTGTGTATGTGTTGTGTAATACTAACGTAAAATAATTTACAAGAGAAGTTTTGCAAATATACAATATGAGTCTAAAAAACTTACTATTATCGCATCATCTTAAAATAAAATGGTTACTTTTTCTTAATTAATTATGCTTATACATGTGATAAACAAAGCCCTCTAAATTAAAATTATATTGCAGTTCACTGTACAAATAAAAAATTAAATGCCCTTTGCTCTAGATCAGAATTAATTTAATTATCTTGAAAATAAAAGACACACGACAAGAAATTATATGCTTCTTCTTGTGAAAAGTATTTTAGAATTTGACAAAGTTATATTGTTCTCTGTGCCGTGTCGTGTGACAGATTCTAAGATGTTCTCTTTACAGGTTACAATAAACGTTCTGAAAAACCGACGCGTTGCAAGTTCCTTCTTTGCATGCCTCTTCGCGTTTCTGACCCAACAATTAAGCGGAGTTAACATTATGATTTTTTACGCATTGACGCTCTTCAACGTTGGCGGATCGGGCGACCTTACCGCAAGCGAACAGACCGTCCTCATTGGTGGGGTGCAAATACTGTCTTGTTTCTTAGCTATGGGTCTGACGGACGTAATCGGACGTCGAAAGCTACTAATTGCATCCTCGATACTTATGGGATTGTTCCTGATATTGTTAGGTAAACAACTTTTTACTATGCCACGGAGAAAAATAATTTGCTGACACAGCAGATTTTATGCTGTTGTAGCAAAATCTATTCGTTACTATTATATATGGATAGCAAGAAGATTTGTTACGAATACTAATCGCAATTTGCTGGAATAATTTGCTGGATTAACAAATTATTTCGTTGTGACAGCAAATGTATTTGCTAAGAATATATTATTTTGCGTCAGTAGCAAATTAACGTGATTTTAATTACAAATACACTCAGCGAATTTTGTTCTATTCTCGCAACAAGATAGATTTTGCTATAATGACGAATAATTCGTAAAATTAGTTCTGTCAACTAAATTTTATTGCTATTACTACGAATAGGTATGCAGTAGCAACGGCGATTTTGCTATCACAGCAAAATTATTTTTTTCCGTGTGGCGGTGCTGTCTATCGGGGCGGATAATACGTGCGTGTATACATAGTTTTCTTCAGATTGGGAACACAATGCTGTACGAATATAAATGCTCGAAGTAAACAAGCGTTGTGAGAGCGTCGAATTTTGGTGTAGTCGGTGAAATTATACGAAAAATTGTTTTACACGCGCGTGTGTAAAAGTAAATTATCAAATATTTAACAGCAAAAGTACTCTCTAAAAATCGATCAGTGGATTATCACTGGAAACAGTGAATATTCACTGATTCGCAGTTACAAGTATAGCACCGAATTATTTCGTGCTTTACTTCTAACTGTTTTACATATGTAAAAACCAGGTGACTTTTACATAGGTATGTGACGAGATTAGCGTTAAGTGTAAATCAAGGTCCGCGAATTTGCATTTGCAGGATGGTTTTACGAACTTAGAGATCAAGATCCGGAGTACGACGATATCTACTTTTGGATGCCGCCGACTTGGACGATCCTCTTTTTTGCCGCTTTCAACGCCGGCGTCGGGCCGATCTCGTGGGCGCTGTTGGGCGATGCTTTTCCCATGCAAATCAGAGAGACTGCCGTTGCATGTGTGACCGCTTTCAATTGGCTGCTATCTCTGATAGCGACGATGACCTTCGGGGAGATGTTGGATACCCTCGGTGTCCCGAAGACTATGTGGCTCTTTGCTAGCTTTTGCTGGATAGCTGGAGCCCTTTGCGCCATACTTTTGAAAGACACTCGCGGCCACAGCTTGGTTAAAATACAAAACAGCTTTGGTATCGAAGATGAGCAAGTAGAAATGAACGGTATAGAACAAACCTGAGACATCGGATGATCGCAACGCTGCAAATATCTTGATCGATTACGAATTGACTTGCTGGAAGATGAGCATTTCTCGATACACATCTCGGTAACTTTGCTGTTTTGTCACGAGCACGGGACATAATTTGCGGCACATTCCACCGTGAGGAGAATTAAACGTGTCTGAAAAAATTATGCGCTCGTGAATCGTGCGAAATAATTGCTCGTCCTGTTCCACGGCCCAAGATATAATTTCTAATCGCTAATCATGTTATCACAAACTGACTGACAAATGATTAAAAAAAAACGGTTCTGTTGCAGTTGCCAATGGGTAGAGGATAACTTGCAAAAAAGATTATGTTTTAAATCAATATGTCTCGATCTGTGTACGCATGTGTGTGCGTACATACTCGCAATAAATACGTCAATCTTATCATTAGTCATCAAACGAAAATACAATGATCCAGCGAGAAAATGTATTATCTCTTCTCTGCAATTGCGAAATATTGAATGCGGTATTTATGTTAGTTGGCGGTCCGCCAAAAAGTGGGTGTTCGCTGTATTTTATTTTCTACTAAAATATCGTTGTACCTAAATAACAGACGTATCCGGCAAATGTTTCCTTGTTCAGTTTTTTTTTTCGACAAAAATAACACGGCTGCGAAAGTCGTGACAGAAGTAAAGGCTATATTTGAGGACCATTGATTTTTCTTTTTTTTATGTCTTCAATAGCACCGAATGTGTATAATCTACATATATCATTATTTGCAGCGAATATCAATCGATTATTTGTTTCAAAATACATAATTTATATTCTTACAGTGTGACCGATTGAAAATTAACTGTGGACGAAACGTAAATTGCACCGGAACAAGTTGATTGACCCCTGTAGAGATTTTCTGTAGAGAGAGGGGAGAGAAATATTGGTTACTGCTGCTATATCTCAATAAATTCTAATTCTATTATCGATTGTTTCGTTTATGAACCGAAAAGACTAATAAGCGGTGCACTAATTAATTTGAGCAATGTAATTACATAATTGTGCACATTTTCGAAAATAACGAATACACTATTGACAGATGTAATTCGTGGCATGATTGTCGTATGTGATTGGGGTTAGAGACACTCTACAGTGTTTCTAATTGGGGTTCTTCCCTTTGTGTTCTCTTGTAAAAGTATTGTTATTATAAAAGTATCTTTCCGCAATAATTTGTCCGTAGAAATAAAAGTATGATATTATAGATTAGATGCTTATGTTTGTTTTGATAAACTAACTTTTTAATTGCATTTTACTAATTATTAAATAAAAACAATTCAAAATAAACGTCAAAATGTCACAATATAATATAATATTTATGGTCGATTTGTCTTTTGTTCTAGCTCGAACTTGTGCTTTTATTAAATTATTATTTATAATATGGTATGTATATTCTTGCCTGTATAATATAAAACAAATTAATTTTTTATGCTATCTAATTAAAACCGAAGGTAGAAATCTATTAATTTACTTTAAACTCTAAGATACCTTTTAAAAGACTAATTCCGGATAGAATCTAATTTTTAAATAAAAAATATACATGTAGCATATCATTCGTTATTATTATAAAATCGGAGGCAGTTAATTGAAGGCGATTCAAGAGGGATGTAAGTACAAAAATTTCATTTTGAGAAGAATAATTTTTTAACAGTAACTGTTGAATTATTAAAATAAAAAGTTGTGCTATAAATGTTTGTTTTGACTTTTTCCGTGTAACTTTTATCAAAACTGTAATCATTAAAAATATTTACTTCAACTTGTCGCCAAAGGTGTAAGAAAAGCAAATATTTTTATTATTTAATGATAATTACATTTTTATTCTATGACAACTGTAGTTTTAGAGGAAAACTGGCAACGTTTTATTATTTACGTCTCTACGAAATAAGAATTTAAAGCAAGAAATCAATTACAATGTATAATAAATGTTATCTAAATGTTCAGATTAGAGTCGTCATTGGTACTTATACGAACTTGTTCATGGACTTCTTCAGTCAAAACTGCAGTTCTTGCAAAACTGGTGGTTTCCTCGCGGAAATATACAGCAAGAGTTTTCTTATCTCATATCCCCCTGAGCTTCTCTTTTGATAATTTTGTTTCCGTGGCGAGCGTCTTAAATGCCTCTTTCGTTGCCCATAAGCCCCACAAGATTATAAATTTACTTGTCGTTTTTTTGCAATAGAAAAAAATAGGGATCTAAGTCGACTTACATTTCCCTTGAATCGTGGTCCTCAATTACGGCACTTGCATACTTTTAAAGCAACAACTTTGTAGGAAGCTATTGTATGCACCTGTAGTATATTCGTCGTGCAATTATGGAATATTCGTATGCACACATATGTAGTTACATAAACGCGTAAAATTAAATTGCCGTGCAATCCATATGTTATCCTTGAGAGCGAGACTTGTAATTAGTTGCGAAACCTAAATTAAATTTGCTCCGGAAATTAATTCAATCAACATGGAGTGCTATAAGTTCGAAAGTTTGGAAATGTATCGTTTAACTATTACCACGAAATTCGGTTCTCTCGATTCGCAAACCGCATTTCCGCCATTTCGAGCCTGTCGCTATATGAAACTTTGTGATACTAACCAATCTAAATCAGAGCCAATGTAAACACAAATGTATGACACTTGGCCCATTGGTCGATACGCAGGTTAGTCTCGTTAAATCAAGTTTCACAATTCGACTTTCGATTAAGTAGGTATACTGGATATTACACTTTATGTACATAGATTTCTCGATTATTTGCACGTACGCGCCGACGTGTGTATATTATTATAAAAATTTGTTTCTTACAATTAGTATCAAGTATTCGCGTTCGCATAAAATATTTTATAGAAGCTCACAATTCTATGTTGCGTTATATATAATATATAATATAAAAAGATTTAATCTTATAGTGAAATACAAAGAACCTTCTCCAATCTATCAACTTTGAGAAAATGACATCTGATTAATCGGTTAATAGTTTGTAGACGCGCAGCTAAAATTGTAAAAACAAACGCCGCTTAATTTAATTATAATTTTGTGTAAATTGAAGAAAGCCTGACGATATGTACACGATATAATACGCATATTGATTTTAAATAGACACAAGTTTTTCCGCCCTAGATAATTTGCATTTTGCGCACTAATCTATTCCATTGCGTGATAATTTATCAACAAATAATCTATTTAAAGTTGTTGGTAATAGCAAGTAATACTTTGTTGTTTATAAGAATGTAGTCGCATGTGGCTAAATTGGAAAAGTTATTCAGGTTACTTCGGAAACTCGTTAGAAACTACGTTCCCCGTGCCGAGGAATTGTTCAGAATTATGCTATAAAGTACATTGTTCTTGAAATGCATTTATGTAGATAATAGTTGACGTATACGTAGCTCGTATGCGCGAATATTTGTGCTTGTTAACATAGTTTTAATCATATTATGATTACTGCTCGATAAAATGGGGCAACAGCAAACGCTGCAACTTTCCTACCTTCGATTATAAATGCTCTTTGTTGTGCTAAACATTTATTTGAAGAGTTTCGCGCAAGTACGAGTACGCTCGTACGATTAGGTATTGCAATCAATCAAGCAGTATTAATATTCATCCATTATTTATCCACACCAAACAACAACCTTGTAGCTATAATATAATGTAACTCTCGCTGAGCTGCGTTATGACAGGGAGATAAATAAAATCAAAAGGTAGGTACATTAGTGTGTCTACACACTCGTATGTTATACAATCATAATTGTAAAATTAATAGACCACGGTATCGGCAGCCTCGAAATTTTTATAATTTTAAGGTCCATAATAAGATTTATGGCTCGCAATCAACTTGAAGTAATCTCTGGCGCTTGTGTGTTGAACAATTGACTGCGACGGAATGGATACCTAAATATAATTTATCACTTTGTTTACAACTTTTGTTTTATGTCAGATTGTTAAGAACAACGGCTTACTTAAACAATTTTCCGAATTTTTTATTTATTCTGAAAGATCCTTCGACGATGAAGATTCTTTGATGTATTTGATAATAAAAAAAAAAGACAGTTTTTACGTACGTTTGTACTCCGACAGGACAACTCTTATATCTTTATATTTATTCCGTTTGAACGTTCAACTCAAATTTTTTATTTAATCCGATTTTTTATATTATATAATCCAAATTGGATTGCACGCACGCACGCGTTTTATTGATAAATAAATAAAAATAATTAATACAACTTATTAATTATTTTTCATGTAACAGAGACATCATAAATTGATAATGACATATGGTGGACAGTGGCGATCGTGTGCGCGGAGACTTTATAATATTAAACATTTCTATTCTCCTGACGTCGACACCACGATTAGCATTGTGCGTGAATTGTTCAGATACGGTAAGAAAGTTAATCAGCGTGCTTTATATTCTGCAGTAAGGCAGCTGACGAATGTATTATTAATGTTTTTATTATATCAAATCGAGAGAAATGAAAAACGTACGAACATGTCCTTCACGATTAAAAGGTACTTATTATTGCAAAACAAAAGAAACAGCAATTGTGCAATCGATATTTTAATATTTATATTAAAAAAATTGTGATGATGATTATTGCAAACACCTATATTTGTAAATTTATAAAATTTGATGTGTTCGCATGTCGTTTAACTAGAAATTATTGCAGATTGTAATTTTCCTTTCGAAAAGTATCGGAACATAATATTCTTTAAGATAAATGTACATAATGTCAGATATGAGTGAGCGAATGAATAACATTTTTAATGAACCGCATTAAAGCTAAAAGTTTTCCAGTTTTCAGGAAAAATATAGGAATATAAAGATCAATAATAATAACATAATAATAACAATAATTGTATTCCGGCGATTAGGCAACATTCGGAGAGTAGAACAAGTCCTAACAAATGAGGTATGAAAAGTTTGAATTAATATAAATTATTTATCTTAAACTTTGTATTTTATTTCTTATTCATTCATACGTCCATTATTATTAATATAAATTTTATTTTTACTAAAAATTTTACATGAAGATATAGACTGCAGAATTTATTTTGCCGTCTAATGCGCGGCTTAAATTTCGTAGTTATCTTTACAGCTTTATCTCGTTTTCGACAGTACAATTATGCAATTTGTGGCAAGTCCAAAACATGTGCCAGATGTTTCAATCATTTTGTATTAGCGCAATATGTGTTAACGTTGCTTTTCATGCTGTCTCGCGCGTCATACGACATACGTGAAAATTGTTACGCAAGGGACACACAAATGTTCTAACAGACACATGCGACGTTAATTAATAGGCCGCAAATATGGAGGGATTCTGCTTTTGTTTTGCGACTTAAAAAGAAGGGTTCAAGTATTACATTCATTTAACTATGAAAGTAACGGTACTAACATATGCATGCGATACACACACACACATGCATGAAATGTCCGGCGGACACAGTTAGTCGTAGGCCGCAGTCATTAAAAGTTGTCATTTATCTTTCCTTATTAGTTTTATTAGTTGTTACGTGATGCGTCAGTTTTTTTACATTTGCACACTAATTTTTGTCCATGTACTTTTATTTCCATATTTTACAATGCACATTATTTTCTGTAACAATAAGTGGATAACTAATCGGGCAAGTGATATAATTACGTTACATTCATCTATTATTCTTTTCAATTTCATAGCATTATTATTTTTTTACAAAGTGAAACTAATTATACCCGATTATGATTTGCTCTTGAAACAAATGAAAGTGGTTAATAAAACTAAAATCGATTCTTTTCCATTGAAATTTTCGTCACACACATGAACTTCAGCTGCGTTCAGCAGTAAAAATCTGAGGCATTCGAGTGCTCTTTTGCGTTCGAGTGAGCGAGAGAGGCGAACGAGGTAGAAAGTAAGAAAGTACACTTTGCCGCCTTGAATTTGTAATGCCGAACGCAACACGTTTGTGCGATATTTATATCAATATATAAGTAATTCCATATTAAGATCTATATCATGTTAAATTTAATTTGTTACATTTAACAGAATTGCCGAGGTTCAACAATTTTTTATTACACAACTAATTAATTTCCACCTAAATTTATGCGCTAAAGTATAGTATTGGTTAGTAAGTAGGATGAATTGAGAGTAGAACGTATGTGAGAGGAGACGTCTTGTTCCAAAAGAGATGTATGTAGATATCCATAAGTAAGAAAAAAGAATATACAGCTATTCTTAATGTAGATTAAGCAACTACAATGTATTTAATATATCTATGCTCTTGATAAATATATTCTATGTCATAAATATACAAGTAAAAATTATAAAGAACTGACTCTTTCCATTGACAATCACGTCTTTTGCTTTACACTAGTATTGAATGTATTTTAAACATTGTACAATGTTCAAGCTTCAAGTTGACGCAAAAGTCGCCGTTATTATTTGCGTCCTTAAGTACGTAGCATGTTTTATCGTACAAAGTACATTTAAAATATCCTTGTTACTTTTAATGCGTCCTTCAAAGAGGTACCTACGTATATCTCTTGACACTTTAACGGTTGACAAAAACGTTTTATTATTATAATATTGCGTAGTTTTCCAAGGTTTACAGAATGTATTGACGTATCAACGATATAACTCTAATCGCTAATTTCCTTTGTATCTCTTCAACCTTACTTTCTTTTTCTTGTTGTATATTAAGTTACGTCAATAACATTACTTAAAATCACAAAAATATGTTCTTGAAAGAAACTTTGCAAACCATAACATAGTCTCGAAGCAGTTTTTCTTTGAGATTAATTTCTTATTTTTATTTAATTTCTTATTCCTACAAGAGAAAATGGAGATATTTAAAGATTGACATACGAAAGAAAATTCAGAATAATATATATAATACTTTATCTTATTTCGTCCACAAATTCTTAAACATTTATATCGTTTATTTCTTTTCGTTTTATTTTATGAGATCTTATATATTAATAATATATTATAAAAAAAGATAACGTAGAAGCTACGATTTTTCTTATCGTTTAAAGCTTTCAAGAATATAAGTGAATAATAAAGTAATATTTTTTGTTTAATGTAATTGCTGTACTTAATTTTAATTTAATATTATATATTTTAGAAACATCTCACGAAAAGTTTTTTTAATTGTGTTTTACAATTAAAACATTACGACAAAAAAATTGCTCATTAAATACACGATGCATCAAGGTGACTACCTTGGAATTGATGAGCAAATCCATAGGTTTGAGTAAAGTTTAAATGTGAATTTTGCTTTGGAATTTTGATGAGATTCAAACGACTCTAAACTCGAGAAAAGCCCATTTTAGATACCCACGTATAGATTGTCAAATATCATATTATACGTACCTAATGTGCCTATAAAGAAGTTATTCATTAAATTTAAAGCTCAAGTTACACGTTGCTATTGGAAAGATTAGATACAAATTTCTTTTGTATCTCTTCAATCTTCCTTCTACTTGTTTTACGCTAATATTTTTTTACTATTTGAATACGACTACATTCATCAAATTTCGTCCATTATTCGTGATGTTTGCACGAGGTAAAATATTACCGCCACAATTATTACCTCGGCGCTTATTACGTATGCGGAAAGACGGGACCGATAGGTATTTACGCATTTTTGAGGCGATATAGAAATGAAACGTCGACGCGCGTTATCATAAATGTGCGCAAAATGATAGGACAGTCGACCTTGTCGCATGGAACAATTGTCTCTTTGTGTATTTTGTCAGTAAAACACTCGACACGATATACTTTATACGATGCAAGCCACTGGTCTGATCATTTACAAAAGTTACTTGTTGCGATACACTAGCGTGTTCTGACGATGGAGTTTTGTTGCAAGTTCTACGGAGGCATAGGACGTACGTGAAAGTTAAAATTAGCACCAATTGAATCGGCTGTGAACCAGTTCAAGTTTCTATCATTTCTACACAATAATATTTTTTAAGTCTTAACTTTAACAAAGTAACGCATTAAACGTTGTGAGTTTTATTTGTTACATTAGTTACTTGGAGCATTTTCTTTATTACATGTAACGTGTTCCGCTTTTATGCCGCATGTGCAAGATAAAAAGTTATTATTCTTTGTAATTTAGCTCTAATATCAATCTACTACAATTTGATCAAATTTAAATATCTTACAAATATTTATAATATAATATACGTTATAAAATTTTTGCTTTAGGCAGGATATTTCTATTGTATGAATTAGAGAATGAGAATTTGTAGATGTATCTAACACCTTTTAATCAATTTTGTATTGGAAATTTTCTTTTCTACATTATATTTTTCTTTTCAATATTAGACATATAATTTATTTAATCAAGTTGTGTACACAAAAATTCTATTAAAAGAACGTCTTTAGAATTTCTGTAAGAGAGATTTAATAAAAACTAAGACGTTCGATACAGAAATTTCCGTTTTTATGTAACATAAGATTTCTTGTCTTTGATTAATTTTTGTTATTTAAATAAAATGGATTTCCTTTACCGTCAATATTCTTGCTACGTAAAAATAATTTTTTAAATTTTGTGGTAAAACAAAACCTCCCGCTCTTTCTCTGTTACCAAAGTACGTGCTTATGATTTTGGCGCTCATTAATTTAACAACACCTGTCACAAAGAAAATGCGAAATATTTGATTTAGTCTTTTTACTGTTTTCTATGTGAGCCCTTTAATGAAATACTTGACATAAATGCGTGAGCTGCTTTTAACGCACATATCTCATCAAGTTCATCATTACCTTTAACCCATTTCAAAGATACCCGTCTTTGCTCTCACTGCAAGCTACAACCGCAAAAGATAAGAGATATTATCAGTTTTGAGTTTACTTAATCTTTGCATCGGACTAAAAGCAGACGCATCTGTCACACAGCGAGTGTGATTATTTGTCAGAACGGTAATTTATCTTCTAAAGGAGCTAAGTCTAGAATATTTGGCTGATGTACCATGCAAGCAGGTATTAAAACTTTTATTATTACAGATACAAAGGAGTATACCTTTGTATGTCTCAAAATAATTTTGTGCAATCATTTATACGAAAGTGAAATTTAGATAGACAGTATGTACAATTGATAACGAACCAAGAAGTTCGTCATTGTTAGTAATAATTCGATAAATGAAAACAATTGAAAATAAGCCGTCGAAAAGGCGTTTGTGTATTAATTTTATTAAATTTAAATATCGATATCAAGCAGATTATAAAATGTTTGTTTGCATAAATTTACATTACATAATGTATCATTTCAAATACACGTATGTCAAGCATTTAGTTAAATGTGCGTATAAAATAGAAGCTAGTAACCATACTTATTGTTAGTATTAAAACTTTACTTTTAACGCTTCCATATTATTCACTTATTTTACAATTTAAAAAAAACAGACGTAATACAGCTGAACAAATTATAACAAAGTAACCTGTAATTTTTATCAATTTCAATTTATTCGATTCGACGAAATACTTGATAAACAAGTGCTTGTTCATCGAAAAAATTGGATTGTTATTTTGACTAAAATGTTTAAGCCTAAATTCCAATCTATATTGAACAAACTTACACATTATACAATATATACCTGTATATATATCCTAGGTCAGGTAGTTTTATTCGGTTTATTGCTGTCACTCTTCGTGACAAATGGAGGTGCTTGGACATGCAATTATTTTCAAGAGATGAAAGATGAACAAACATATTATGTGTATAATATGGAGTATCCCAATTACTACAAAGACGAAAATCAATGCACTTGGAATGCAACTAGTCCTTACAATATCCAAATAAAGTGTAATATTGAAATGGTGAGTTTGTATTGAATATGTATTTTGTTCAAAGTTTATGCATTATAGACATACCTTTAATAGTTTTTAAGTTTAATGTAACGATTTTACTCAAATCCAGAATTTATTTTAATCATTACCAGAATTGTTAGAAACAGGACTGAGGGAAGGAATAATTTTATAAATTTTTTTTTTTTATACAGACTCAGACTAGTGGCTGTGATCTAGAGCAACTTTCCTTTAAATTTGATAACAAAGAACTAGTTCGCTATTGCGGTAGAGGTGAATTCGTTCTCGAGGGAAGAAATCCAACTGTAAGATTTGTGTCGAAACGTTTTTCGTCGGGTAAATTTTTATGCAATATGACGACTTTGCATAAAAATAATGACTGCAAATGTGGTTGGCGCAAAACAGTGAGTTTAAATTAATTTTGTGACATGTTACATATTTAATTGCTTATTTATCTCTACTTAATAATTTAGCTTTAATTAATTATACAACAATTTATTAAGAATATCGCTCGATTAAGTATTGAAAATTAAGTGTCCGCCATTATTTGCATCGCATACTTGTTAGACCAGAATAGTAGGCGGTGAAGAAACTGGGGTAAATGAATTTCCTATGATGTGTGGAATCGTTGATGCTAAGGATGGAACGTTATATTGCGGTTGTACCATAATATCTCCAGAATATGTAATAACAGCGGCTCATTGCGTAGACCAAAGAGATATAAGTATGACTGGTGTAGTCGTTGGTGAACATGATACAAGCACAAGTAATTGTTAAAATTTCTTTACATATGTATGTAATTAATATTTAATTAAAGTTTAAGGATATTAAGCAAATAAAATTTGTTACAATTGCAATAATATTAAATTAAATCGCATAGTTACTCTCTGTAATACAAATTTATTTAAAGGCAATTTTATTTCAAGTTGCGATTTATTGATATAAAACTTTTGCGACAGTATATCATGCGTACAGTAATGGAAAAATTTATAAGAATTTTATAAGAATTGACAAACGCATTAGCGTGAAATATCGTTTGTATGTAAAAGAAACACAATATTTCTTAATATAAGAGATTTTGGTTATATGTATACAAATCTTATATAATATATTGGATTTATACGAAACAAAACTTGTAATATATGTACATAGATGAAGAAACTAAGGCAACCAAAGTGTTCCGCCTGGATGAATGCAAGATACATTCTTCGTATAACGGACGCGATAACGATGTAGCTCTTTGTAAGATTCGTGGTACTATCACTTACTCTCAGGAAGTTGGTCCGGTCTGCTTACCATTTCAACATAGTACAGATTCGTTCGCTGGTCGTACCGTCACTGCGGCAGGTAATATTTTTGGAGTAATTTCCACGTACTTTTCGATAACATTATTTGTTCTAATCCTATTCAATCATTAGGCTGGGGTTTAATAGGGTTTGCCGAAGCTAAAGCAGAAAAGCTTCGAAAAGTGGATTTAAATGTAATAAGTCTTGCACAATGCAGCAAATCTTTTTCTTACGTAAACGACAAAAATATGTGCACGTATACTCGGGGAAAAGACACTTGTCAGGTAGGAAGACTTCGTTCTTTTTAATGCTGTGGCAAATTTGTGCAAAATATATTATTCAAGAATCTGAGACAAACTATCCCCCCCCCCAAGTTAAATTCTACTTTTCTCTTTGCGTGTTATAGATGGATAGCGGTGGACCTCTTTTATGGTCGAATCCTTCTACGGGCAACCTTGTATTGGCTGGTATTACAGCTGCCGGTGAGGGCTGTGCTTCGGACACACCTGCTGTCGCGATGCGTACAGGAGCTTTTATCGATTGGATAGTAGCCAATACACCTGGTAAGAATCGGCAGGAAGGCGAGAAGTATGAAAATTTTATAGTTGTAAGAGAGGATTGGCGTACATTTATCATTTTTTCTTTTTCACTATAGGTGCGAAATATTGTCAAATTGAATGAGCGGTATATAATTAAAAAGAAGAATTGCGTTCTACAAGAGTCTGGACTTCTGCTGGTACTTTATTTATCGTTACTTTTGCAAAATATTGAATTATATTTGCAAATATATATATATATATATATAACAATATATGCATACAAAAAACGCGTGCGCCTCTCTCTCTCTCCCCTCCCTCCCTCTCCCTCTCTCTCTCTCTCTCTTTCTCGGCAAATGTGTATTTACTGTGCACGTCACATTTTAATTATACATTGACAATATTATATCTTAACAACTTTAGAATGTGAATCGCCAGTGAATGTTCAACGGTAGAGAGAATTGTTAGACGACTTATATTATATCTGCTTTCAAGCAGAAATTGGAGCGTAATTTGCTGCTTAATTATACTTGTCGTCTCTTTACCATTTGAAATTATGTTTCTTATTTGTCGACCTGTACGTTCTTTACGTATCAAATTACGATAAAAAATTTTTGTATTGTAGCGTGAAAGACAATGTGAAAAGCACATGTCACGAGAACACTGCCTTCCCACGTTAAAAAAACCAAACTTAATATAAACTCTTTGCTCCTTGGAGTCAGTTGTGGCACATTTCAATTTCACATTTCAATTTCACATATTAATGCGTTTTATAGCACTCTACTTTCTTTACTTAGTTACTTTATTTAATTATAATAATTTACTTAGTTTAGTTTGCTCTTTGTATCAACGCATAGAGTTACGCTTTATCTCTTTATCGTTTTTCCCATAAATATGTCATAATTTTTAATTTTATAGAAAAAAATAAGAGACAAACACGGTAAATTCATATTTTATTCGGATTAAAACTGCATATCTAATTGTAATATATATCTTGAAATTATTATTTATTCGTCCAAAGTGTTGATTTTGCGCTTTACATCTACTTTGCTATGTAACGAGAGATCACAAAGTAGTACAGAGATAGTTGTATTCATTGTAATCGAGTGTACCGTTCAATTTACAATGCACAGTCGATAAACGTCATAAATTGTGAAATGAAGCGTTAGTTTATGTTTATACCGTTGCGCGTTGCGGAAAATGTATTCGTATTATGCCCAGCGGCAAATTCGTTGCTGCAATTGTTGGAAATTAATTTGACGGAGTAATTGCAAACTGCGGTTGCCCCTTCGTTAAAATAACTTGAAAAACAGTTAATTAAAAAATAATATTATTAGATAATATTGGTTGCATTATCTAAACATTATTAATAAAATCCTATATCAAATTTTATAATATAATAATTGTATTGCGTACACGCTGTTGTACCTGTTATAAAAATACATTACGAAAAATATAGCATTTTCTAGAGTAAATTTCTAATAAAAATATATATTTTTATCTCTTACTTCTCCTTTTTTCTCTTGTAATTTAAAAAATAATTAAAAAAATAGGTTATATTCATGGAGTTGCATTCGTCATGTTGTTTAAAGTTTTGCAAATCATCGAATTTTTATTTAAAATATTACGTTAACATATAAGATTTATATGCAGCTAAGATAGAAAATTGAATACATATATATATATTTGTTCGTTAAAATTTAATGTACTAAATACAAATATGTATATTCAAGGTATCTCGTGCGTGCCCTAAATGAAAAATACGATATACAATATGT
This sequence comes from Vollenhovia emeryi, assembly GCF_000949405.1. Classification (NCBI taxonomy): domain Eukaryota; kingdom Metazoa; phylum Arthropoda; class Insecta; order Hymenoptera; family Formicidae; genus Vollenhovia; species Vollenhovia emeryi. Next base: position 10,951 of record NW_011967224.1, on the reverse strand, counting down.
AGAGCAGAGTCTCCTAACGTGAGATAGGCTCCTAATATGACCGAGTTTCTACTAAATTAATAGGCATTATCCGTTGGTTCCGCCGTGAATTTATTGCCGTTGTAACGAAATCTCTTTAGTGAAAAATTCATTGTTAGATCGTGCGTGTAATCATTGTGAAAGATTTGTAAAATTGGATGTTGAAAATCCGTTATCATATTACTCGTAGAAGGCTATCTTATAATAGGGAATTCTTTCTTTTATATAATAAAAAGACGAAAATCTTTAATAATAGTTGTAATATATAACACACACTACCATTTAAAATATATATTAAAGTATTCGTTGAAAAACATTATGCAATGTATAATCAAAAGCTAAATTACGACTAAACTCATAAAAATATTTAAGGTAACTCGCAATTTAATTCGCAAAATAAATTTAAACTTTTGTCATTAGTATAATGCGTAGATGTTATTGAACATTATATTTTATTCGCTGAGATATGCATTATATCTACAGTCATATATTATTATCTTAATATACACACGACTATTTTGCATATACTTAACATAAATTTCTCACAATTTCCTTAGAAAAGCCCCATTGATATTACTAATAAAAATTTCTACATCTATTGTACCGACCACTCTTATCGTCGATTATATTTAGATATCTCGTTCAGCTTCTCATTATAATATGTAACCGTTTAGAACTTTGTATACTTGTTCAAGTTTCAGAATACTTGACGTTGAAAATATAAATATATGAATATTATCAATTAGATATAGATATTTGTTAGTTGTAATGGATGTTACAAATTTTTTAAATAAAACATTAAGTAATTATAAGTTATTTAAACAATAACAAAAAGGGCAGAGAGAAATATAACATGTTACGAACCCTTGAAAAATTTTGTTGATAGAAGAGAGAAATTAATGTATAAAATTAACACAAGACAATCAAATACGTTAGTATTCTTCACATCAGTTTTATACATCAATTGCTGAGATTTTTTATATAATAATGTTACAAGTAAAATAATAATGAAAAATTATCTCTCACACACACACACACATACATACATACACACGTACAAACATATTATTTAAATAAATGCTAAAACATTTAAGAATGATTACTTATATTTAAAATACAAAAACAATACTATATAGCACAATGTAACTACATTCAACTAATTATATTAAATTATATGAAAAAAAACTGTAGAACGTTTAGTACAGAATTTAAGCTGCAGTAATACGTGCAGCGTAACATTCATTGTTATCGTATTGTTTGAGACATATGCAATGGCGTTAACATTAGCTCGAAAGCAGCATCTTTCAAATTTGCGCCGCGCAAATTTGCGTCTTGCAGATCGGAGCCAGACAAATCACAGCACTAAAAAATGATAAAAGCTGGATATGTAAGTGTATATAGATATAATAGTAAACCGGATGGAAACTTTTAAGAAACACATAAACAAATAGCTCTTATTCTATAAAGTAATATAAATGAGAAAAGTACCTCTAAATCAGCACCAGCTAAGACAGCCGATCTCAAAATGCAATTCCTAAGAATAGCATTCTTTAATGTAGCCACTCGAAGGTTCACAGCTGCCATGTTACTACCTTCGAGATTAGCACCTTTCAAATTTACACCTTCCATGTTTGCCGGCAGACCACCAGGGTCTTCAAAGTTACACGAATGTAAATTGGCTGCAGCTAGATTTGCACATGACATTTTGACACAAACGAGTTGCGCGCCTTGTAAATTGGCGTGGGATAAATCAGCGCGCTCGAAACAGCACCCCGACAGATTAGCCCCTGCCAGACTACAGTGATGCATAATAGCGTACTGTAATAAAAAAAAACGTAAATACAGCTATGACTTTTCGTTAACGTCACTTTTATCGATTAAAGTCAATAGCGCACAATGCGATTTTCCGAGTACGTACATTTTTATGACTCGTAAATATCTGACTGGGTGTGATGTATTCCTTTCCTCTCATAATGGTATCTTTACACCTTCAATTGTATGGGAGCGTACAATTTATTTATATAAATTTACGCACGTATACATATTTTGCGTTTTATTAGATCGCATATGATTCAACGCGAAAAATCGCATTAAGTTCCATCGGCTTATTTCATCTTATGAATCATGTGCAAAGTAGATGTACCTTGAAATTAATATTCCTAAGATCTAGTTTTGAAAGATCAGCTCTTACAAAATCAACACCCTGGAATCTAAGTTCGGCGTTAGTCGATGTAGACATGATTGCCTTAAGTACATCTTTGCGAGTTAGAGATACGAGACCCTCTTTATGCAATTCTTCTTTTTCCAACATTGTAGTAAGGATTCGAATAGCACCTTCGATACCGTAAAAACAAGCTTCTGCCAAAACTCCTGTATCAAAGTATTACTTTTGTTACGATAAATAGATTTTATTACGATAAATAAACATGATTCGTGAATATATACCAGCTACATTAACATTGGAATCAAGTATCATTTGACTATGCCTCAAGTAGTTTAACAATGGTTCGAAATAAGTAGGACTTCTATCAATCAAATATGCTCCACGGTCATCTTGTCTACTCGGCTGTATCGCATGCTCAATATTTCCACTTTCTGTAAACATTCTACATAAAATGTTATATTATTACTACATTATTTTAATATATTCCTCTGTCTCTCTCTGCCCCTCTCTCTCTCTCTCTCTCTCTCTCTCTCTCTCTCTCATCCTATTTATTTTAATAATCCAGTATAGAGAGTTTCTTTTTCAATAAACCGTCTTTATTTAAAATATTATATAAAATATTGTTAAAATATTATAGACTGTGGATTTTATTTTAATTTAATTATAATTTAAAATTCAATTTTTTAATCTTATAATTGACAGTGCCAATTGCTAAATTTTATATCAAATTCTGAGTAGTAGAAAAGTAAAACTATGAAAACGTTAATATTATTTCTACTGAGAAATTATCTCATCTAAATGTATTAAAATAAAACAAGTATAGAGAGAATAGCTTTTCGTTTTTGTAAACTTTTCTATAAAACATACAATCAAGAATTAAAACGCAATTAATATTTTCTCGGTCCTTTTTCTGATATAAATCAAATTGAAAACTTAAACGCCATATTTTTAGGACCTGGCAAGGTGGTGGCCATTATATTGCTATGTGAATCATATACCGTATTATCCCACCCTGTACTGCACACCGTTACTATCGGACATATAACACAGATTTCCCCTAGGTGGGATCATTGTCGTCAGTGAATTCACGTGTTCTAAAAATCGCAGAGCGATTTTTTCAAAATTTAATTTTAATGCTATACCTAGCATTATAAATTTACCCTTTCCCCTATTGAATTAAAATTCTTATTGCGAAAAATATTACCCCAGCCAGGATTCGAACCTGGGACCTCCCTCAATCCGTGACGGGCGTCTTAGCTAGCTCGACGAATTAAAACGACCTAGGCTGGCAAATCTTTTTATTCAATAAATTACGACATTTCGACCAGTAATACTGGTCCTTTTCAATCTTACACTACTCCTATCAATTGTTACAGCAAAAGATCTACAAAAATATATGATGACAATTAGTAACGGTAAATTAAAGATTGGAAAAAGACAAGAACTCAGATGAACTGACTTACAGGAAACATTTCGTGGTACATAAAAAATATAAATGTATATCCATCAAATTAATAAAGAAATCGATTACATCACTCCACACACCGACAGACAAATGTCTAATCACCCAGAGGAAAACTGCTCAGATTAAGTCGAGTGAGAACGGTAGTTTCGACCGATAAATTGTCAAAACACAAGATACCCGGAGGAGAAAGACAAAAATATTAACAAATTAATTAATTAATTAAGTGACAGAGTTAAGATTGTCCGTATCTTGCTGGAGGTTGACGTGTTATTAAATTTTTTTATGAAAAACATCTCAACAATTTCTCTCTTCCTATAATGCGATCCTTTATGTAGGAATATAGGGTTAGGCCAATCAAAATCGTGGCCGAGACAAGTGCGGTGTTTGCTGACGATAGAATGATTGCATGTTGGTTTTTTGAAATCATTACGATATTCTTCAATTCTCTATAATCTTTTCTATAAAACACACATACACACATACGCACACGTATATATAAAAATTTATCTTAAAAGAGATTGATTAATTTATAAAGCAGGTAATACCTTGCCAACATACTCGTTGGTTCTTTTTTTGTCAAAGTATCCCTAGTTGTGGTAAAGTATTTCCCTCCAATATTGAGTGTAATCCATTCTGAATTCCTACTTGGTTGAGTATGAGAAATTTTATTTGTATATATAAAATTTTCTCCATTTGAAACATACAAAATGTCATCGTCTCTGCGAAGCAAGTTCCTTGTTCAATATTTCAGTAACATACATAAAAAAAATTTCAGCACGATTATAAATAAAGTATTTATAAAAACAATCAACCGAGTATTTTACCTAATGAGTTTGATATCATCAATTTCACCACCTTGCGATGTAAAAAGTCTCTTTGCAGTCATATCAAATTTTCCACTAGCCGCCATCAATAATTCGTCCAATGAATGTGTCACTACAAACACCTACGGTAAATAAAATATGTATTATAAAAAACCATATTGTAGCGAAATATTTCGGGGGCGTAATAGGTTTCCATAAATTTTATCTAATATATTATAATTTTTACAAGTATAACTGTTAAGAAAGATACATTAATTTACATTCGACAATGGAAAATATTACGATGTGATATTAAATGAAAAAACATTTCAGGGGTAATTATCTTTTTATTCAAAAAGTACAAGTGATTGGGATAAAACCACTATGCTTTTCTTTTAACGTAATCTTCCTGTGCTTGTCAACGAAATGGTATCAATTTCTTTATGCACGAAAAAATAAAATGCATCTGTAGTTTGTAGTACAGCTAGGAACTGCTTCTTTTGTTTCATCAAACTCATACATTTATCGTCCGTATTTTTATTTTGTGTCATATACATATAGTTACTTGTTTATCCTAATGATATTCTTTTGTAGCTTTCAGCTGGCTTTATGCTTTCTGATTCTTAAAGTCTTATTATTATTCACTACTCAACTCATTGGTGCACAGAGTTGCACCTCATTATTTCTTGATTGCAAGCAGAATTCTACAAATTGTGCACAGATGTATATTGCAAATTCCAAATTCAATTGATAATATAAATTTCGCTTTCGACCGAACACTTCGAATAAAAATATAATTGCCCATAGTTTTTTCATTTATGTCTATACACAACATAATCAATTTACGAATAATATCCCAGATAGCAAAATGTCTGCATTATGTCAGCATAACGCATTTACGTGTGTTCATAGACGTGTCGGCATATTTGCAACAATTGAGTCGGCATATGAAGTGCACGTGTACAGCATGGTTTGCCTGACACATTGTGACACAACTTGCTGCCACAAGATCGACAAGCCTTGCCGGAATTATGTATGATAGTAATGATCATATGAACATATAGAAATAGTTGAATAAAAGAGCTAACTGCTTTGTTGCCCACTCAGTCATTTGTTTCGTTTTGCGCCGATACTTTCTGCGCGTCCGTCATTATCTTGGTGTGGCCAATGAGACAAATGTTGTATATGTGTAGTGTGCATATATGGTAGTTGTATATGTGGTAGTATGACGGTGTAAAAAAATTTTACACATCAAAGTAATGACGGAATACCACGTGATCGAAATCGAAAAATCAAAGGTTCGAGAGAGAGTGGGCATACTATAGTTATATAGTATTATACTATGATACACCGTTCCGCTCTATGAATTTACACTCTCAGTATAACATCTATGTTGTTGATATGTCGAGTTGATTATCCGTCACTAATACGAATAGTTGTGCCGACATCAATCTTGATAATTTTGATGCAATGTTCATCGTCAAAACTTTAATTTTAGTAACAATTTAAAATAATATTATTAACAGAACAATGTTAATGTATACACGAACAAATTACATTAGTAAAATCATGGTTTTTAAATATAGAAATTTTTATATGCAACACGAGTTGCACTAAATACGGCATTGGAACGGCAAATAAATTCGACAAGGCTTGCCACTTCTATGCTTCAGCACGTTTGGCTATCTGGGATAATAAAACAACCTTCACGATGTAGATTCAAATGCAATTTAATGAGAGAAATATAGCTACCTTGCCATTCACGTCAGTTCCATTAACGAAGACAATTACTCTCTTCATCGTAACAAATATTTAGAATAAATAAATTATAAATAGTCCAAATATATACAGATAATCTTACAGATTATCAGTCTAAACTGCTTCTAACCAATTCCGACCAACTCTGGAGTCGAAGTCAATGGTATACGATGCAATGTTACGTGGTAGCACGCATGCGTTGTATCAACTGAAAAGCCTATGGCACACGATGCGCTTTTACTTACTGACAACTGATTCGTGGATACTTAACGACAATTAAACGCATTTTTAAATAACTCCCATATGCAATCGTTTGCATTTCATATGAAGACATTTAAAGTGCAATTGGAAAGATTTGTGAATATCTCGTTTGTTTGTAATTAATTATTTTTTAACCATGTATTTAGCCGCAATAAATAAATTTAATAAAGTTTTTGTATGGAATCGTTTGTATTTTGTATCAGAGAGAAACCTGAGAGCGGTTACTCCGGCGTTTTAAGCCCGCTGCAGACGATGCTATTTTTCCTGCTGGATTGCTTGCAATCTAATAAATTACTATCGTTGCACCACTCAGCACTCAGGATTCCTAGTAATTTACTAAATCGCAAGCAATCCAGCAGGAAAAATAGCATCGTCTGCAGCGGGCTTTACTTGATATCGTTTTCGCTCGGCTGATTCCAGCGCCTTTCGCCCATTTTCATTTTTGGAACTATTTCGCTACACACATTTTCAAGCACTGCCGACAAAGTCCCCACTTCGTGCGTGTCCGTGCTACGCCCATTTTTCAAGCGGGCAATACAATGCCCAATTTTGGTTGTGTTTCATACTGCATGCATGAAATGTCTATCTATCTACGATTATCTATCAAATTAACAGATTTAATATTTTTAATATACATCAAGTATATCAGCGGCAATTGTACTAAAACCAATTATATAATTTATAAAAATTATTTTCGATTAATTGTGTTATTTAGTAGGACTGGTAATTTTCTTCAAAGGTTTCAACATACGTACTTCGAAACTTTGAATTACTTTGCATTACTACTCTGTTTATATTGACTTGCGTTCATTTCGTTTTGTGGTCAACATACTTTTGAGTTGTAATTAAACTTGTAGATTGTTGAATTCATTGAGAAGGACCACAACTTATATGGTCGAAACGTCGGATTTAAATAAAGAAACCATCTGACAGCCTAAATTGTCGTCTGACAATTCCTTTTATCGTTAATCAACTACTGGCGATTCACATTCTTCGTTACTGACATATAAAGTATATGTATATAATAATTGCAAAATATAAAAATTTACTGACAACCTACATTGCACTCCTTTTGCCAACAAAATTTGTAGCAGATTGTTCTCAATAAACTTGGTTATCTATATATTTTAATATAACTTTGTATTTTCTAGTTATAAATTAAATGATGCCTTTCTTTTATATTTGAATTAAATTTTTATCCGATAATAACAGACCATCTTGTAGAGGCCCAACAATCCCGCCGAATTTT